>NC_056002.1:49965883-50279079 GCF_018446385.1 Zingiber officinale | reverse complement strand
TTTAACTTAAAAATTATTTTAATTATTAATTTTACTTAAAAATTATTTTAAAATTTAATTTAACTTTATAAGTTATTTTAAAAATTAATTTAACCTATAAATTATTTTTAAAAATTAATTTAACCTAAAAATTATGTTAACTTTAAAAATTCGTTTTAACCAAATTAAATTGTATTAAAAATCTCTTACTAAACAGTCAAACTTAAAATCATTACAAGTAAAATTAAATTCAAATTCAAAATAATCTTAACTCCTACCTGTTGAAGGAAACCAAGCAGATCTTGGACAATGGTTACTCCAAACATATGACTGGGATCACACCAAATTCACTGAACTAACCTACAAAGGTTTAAGAATAGTTGCCTTTGGGAATAACGGTAAACTCAAGGTAATTGGTATAAGTAACATTGAACTAAGAACTGACTTTATTATTACAAAAGGATTACTTGTTGAAAATTTTACAAATAATCTTCTTAGTATTAGTCAATTATGTAACGCTGGATATAAGGCTAGGTTTTTATCTTCAGAATGTTTAATCAAACACTTAGATAACCCTACTATAAGGCTAAAAGGGTTCAGATAAGACAACATCTATGCAATTAACCTAACAACTTCTTCAATTAAGTATTACTTAACACGAAAAGAAGAAACCTGGTTATGGCATAGAAGAATGTCACACACTAACTTCAGAAATATAAGCAAATTAAATGGATTAGTTAGAGAATTACCAAAATTACCTAACTTAGACTCGGCAATTTGTAATGTTTGTCAACAAAGAAAACAACAAAATCTACTCACAAGCCAACTAATCAACTTCAAACAAACTCAATACTAGAACTTTTACACATAGACTTATTTGACTCCCATAGGGTCAAATCAATAAATGGTATCTTATATTTTCTAGTAATAATATACGACTATTTTAGATTCATCTGGGTAAAATTCTTAGAAAATAAAGATGAAACATTTGAAATCTTTACGAACTTTTGTAAACAAATTGAAAATGAAAAACTTGAAAATTAAAAGAATTAGAAGTGATAATGGAGGTGAATTTAAAAATCATAACTTCAACCAATTTTATCTTGAAAATAGATATCATCATGAATTTTCGTGTCCTAAAACACCTCAACAAAATGAAATTGTAGAAAGAAAAAATAGAACTCATGTTAAATGAATACAACTTACCTAAATACTTTTTGGCAGAAGCTGTTATTACAGCATGCTATGTGCAAAATAGAACCACATTAAATAAAACTCATAATAAAACCTTCTTTGAAATATATTATAATAAACAACCCAATATCAAATTTTTTAAAGTATTTGGGTGCCCAGCCTACATACTAAACACAAGAGAACACTTAGGAAAGTTTACTTCTAAAATAGAAAATGGAATTTTTGTAGGATATCCACTGAATAGTAGAGGTTATAGAATTTATAATAAAGTTACACTAAGAATTGAAGAAACCTCAAATGTGAAATTTGAAGAGTCTAACCAAAACCTAGAACAAACTCAGATTCAACCAATTGATTTTGTTCAAGGTAACAATATTCAAAAGGAAACCAGTGAATATTTAAATCACGAAGAGGAAGATCATCTTCAAATGAATCAACCTTCTAGAACCATAAGAGTCAACCCAAATCACTCAATTGACCAAATAATTGGTGATCCAGACTTAAGGGTTCAGACTAGATCATCCTTTAGAAACCTAAGTCAAATATCCCTAATTTTAAAAATTGGACCCAAAACTATAGTTGAATCCTTATTTGACCCAGACTAAATCATAGCTATGCAAGAGGAACTAGCTCAATTTGGGAGAAACCATGCAAGAGGAGCTAGCTCAATTTGGGAGAAACCAAGTCTGAGACTTAGTACCACCACTTAAAAATAAAAAGATAATAGAAATAAAATGGGTGTTCAGAAATAAATTGAGCAAAGTTGGGGAAATCACTAGAAACAAAGCTAGGCTAGTTGCTAGAGGGTTTAGTCAAGTAGAGGGACTTGACTACAATGAAACTTATGTTCCAGTAGCTAAATTAGAGTTCATTAGAATGCTACTTAGCTATGCAACCCATAAAGGGTTCAAACTTTATTAGATGTATGTCAAATCAGTCTTTCTAAATGGACTGATAAAAGAAGAAGTCTATGTAGGTCAGCCGCCTGGGTTTGAGAGTTTAGACTATCCTGACTATGTCTTTAAACTAAAGAAAGTCTTATACGGAATTAAGCAAGCACCTAGGGCATGGTATGAAAGGTTGACCTCCTACCTAATATCCAAAGGATTCCACCAAGGTCAAGTTGATCCAACCCTATTTGTCAAATCAATCCAAGAGGATATCTTTATAGCCCAAGTTTATGTAGATGACATAATCTTTGGATCAACCAACTCAGAGTTCTTACAAGAATTTATAACCCTAATGGAACAAAAATTAAGTTTGGTAGGTAAATTAACTTACTTTTTAGGATTACAAATCAAACAAACAAATGAAGGTAACTACATTTATCAACAAAAATATATTAAAGAATTACTTAAAAAAAAATCAGAATGGAAAATACTAAAGATATAAAGACACCTATGGCAGTTAACACAACCATAGATGATGACCCTGATGGCAAACCGGTTGATTTAAAATACTATAGGAGTGTCATAGGTAGCTTCCTGTACTTAAGTGCAAGTCGACCCGATATTTATTTGCAGTTAGTATGTGTGCTAGATACCAAACCTGTACTAAAGAATCTAATTTGACTCAAGTCAAAAGAATCTTTAGATATCTTAAAGGAACATCAAATGTAGGAATTTGGTATCCTAGAATAAACAATTTTGAAATAATAGGCTATTCTAACTCAAATTACGCTGGCTGTAAATTAGACCATAAGAGTACAAGTGGTGGGTGTCAACTACTGGGCCAATCGCTTGTCAGCTGGTTTAGTAGAAAGTAACACTGTGTTTCCCTATCCACTACTGAGTCAGAATATATAGCTATAGGAGAATGCGTTGCACAATTATTATGGATGATGCACACCTTAAAAGATTTTAATTTAAATTTTACAAAAGTAACAGTATTAATTGATAATGTTAACTCAATTAATTTAACAAAAAATCTTGTGCATTATTCACCAATCAAATACATTGAAATTAGGCATCACTTTATCAGGGATCATGTCACTAAAGGAGATATTGAACTCAAATACATTGAGTCCAAGACTAATTTAGCTGACATATTCACTAAACCCCTCCCTGAAAGTGAGTTTAGTAATCTATATCGTAAATTAGGAATGCACTTAATAGACTAGGATTCTTAAATTGTAAAATCATTTTCAAAAATTGTCTTTAAAATTCTAGGGTAAAACTTTTTATATTTCTCAAAATTCCCTAGTTTTAGAATTTTAAAATCAGTTTTAGCCTTAGAGTAGATCAACCCCTTAGAAAGTATGCTCCTATAGATCTAAGGTTTGAGCATCTCACCAACACATTAGGACTAACTTGTTTGTGTATTTCTGAACTTAGAAAGGGGTGAGATGTATAGGCAGATTACCTGGACTTAAAGATGCTTATATCAATGCATCATCATAAGTCTGAGTGTTAAAAACTAAATAAATATTAATCAGGTTAAGTATTTTAGCTTAGTCAAATACTAACTGAATACAATCAACTTAACTTGACTAACCAAGTGAAAGCTGATATCCCCTGATAGTTAGTAAGTAACTAATAGTTAGACAGTTGAGGTTTTTTTTTTAATGTCAGGTTTAGGAGGAGAATTAATTCACATTATTTTCATACTTAATAAAACTTTTTTAAAATTGGATTTTATAAAAAAAAATTTGATAAATGTTTTGATCTATTTTTGAAAATTAGATTTTATAAAATTTATTTTTTAAAAAATTATTTTAACAAACTTATTTTTGAAAATTGAATTTTAAAAAACTTGTTTTTTTAAAAAAAATTGCTTTTACAAACCTATTTTTGAAAATCGAATTTTATAAAACTTGTTTTTTTAAAAAAATTGCTTTTACATACCTATTTTTGAAAATTAGATTTTATAAAACTTGTTTCTTTTTGAAAAATTCCTTTTATAAACCTGAATTTTATAAAACTTGTTTTTGATAAATGTGTTGAAAAATTACTTTTATAAACTTATTTTTGAAAATTACATTAATTTTGCAAGCTCGTTTTTAAAATCTCTGAGAATTAATGTGATTTTTGCAAACCTATTTTAACTTAGATTTTCAAAATATTTTGGCTAACTTATTTTTCTAAGTTAACTCCCCCAGGTCAACCTGAAAATTTTATTTTCTGTTGTCAAATTTGTTTTCTTTTACTCTGCCATCTCTGCTATCTTTGCTATTTTTGATGAATGCCAAAGGGGGAGGGTTAGGTGGTTTAAGTTAGTTAACAACAAAATACCAAACATAACATAAAACAAAGCTAACTTAAAAACCATGTCGTTGCTTATAATTGCTTAGGCTAACTTAAAAACCATGTCGTTGCTTATAATTTCTTACTTTTTGCATTTTTTTCACTAACTAAACCCAGGTTGTCATTGCATCAAAAAGGGGGAGATTGTTGGTATGGTTAGCACTGACGGTCTAACTCATGTTTTGATTAATGACAAAATAGGTTAAGTTGTTGTGATCTAACACTTTGACGAAGTGTGCAGGAGAAGCCCAACTAGGTCAACGGGCCGACCAGATAGCTGGCATGAAGTCCAGACTGGTCGACGGGCTGACTGGACGTCTGGTACGAAGTCCAGACAGGTCGACGGGTTGATGGGATGTCTGACACGAAGTCCAGATAGGTCGACGGGCTGACCTGATAGCTAGCATGAAGTCCAGATAAGTCGACAGGCTGACCGGACATCTGGCATGTAAGTTAAGGTAAGTCACTGGAGGAGAGTGACTTAATGAGGATGCGTTCCTAGTTAGGGAACTTAGGCGTCGATCCAATTTAGAACCATTTCGGGAATCTAAGTTGAGATCGTGACTAGATTCCGGTCTCGGTGAGACGGAATCTAATTATTACCCTATTTTATTATATTTGTGCTAACTGTTGTTTTGCAGGGTTGTTTAATCTTTATTTTGCCTTGTACTAATATTTTCTTGCAGGAAAAGGAATATTTGGAAAATGGTGGTTCGAGCGTTGATAACGTTGTCTGTCACACTCATAAATCAAATTAACAATGTATTTCCACTGAACCCCTTAATTACACAATCATGTTGTAGTAACGAGCCCAGGATCGAACCTCGAGGAACTAACGATAGGATGTAATCTAGGATTGTATTTTATTCTCATTTTTGGGGTTTTTAATATGGAAATGGGGGGTTTAACTTGAATTTAAATCTAACAAAAGTAAAGCACAACAATAAAGAAATTAATCTAAAGCAATAGTCAAACCTAACTAAGTGTCAATGATCAAATCATAACGTATTGTCACCCTACGTCATAATTAAATCATCAACACACTTAAACTAAATATGAGATTACGAGACGTAATTAAATCTGTTCTATAGTCAAATTTAAACCCTAATTAAAACCTAACCACTTAACAATTAACCAAGTATCTAACAAGACTTAAACTAAGTTGCATAAATGAAATTATAGCTTCCAAACATGAATTAAACTTCAACAAGAAAAAGAAATGCTAAATGGCAGTGATAAAAACCTAACTAAATCAAAAGAAATATAATCTATCTGTAAGAACAGTAACAAAGTAAAATAAACCCTAACAGATCCAACTCACAACCATTCTCTACAAGTTTCTCACTCTTGCCGTCACACAAGAGTGCCAAAGTCGAGAACACCCAACTTGGACCTCAATGAAGACTCTCAGTGGCGTATCAGCTCGAGGTATGCTCAACAACACCGGCGGACCACCTCCGGCGAGCTAGAACAACCCTAAACCCACTCAAGTGCCGAAAATGCTGGAAATCTGCAAATCTGATATCTGGATCTGATTGGAAGCTGTGGAATGAGGATGGACGTCGGATGGAGCTCAGGAACACTGGAAGACCACCTCCAAATGTTGTTAATGGGAATCGGAGCTCATATTTGGAAGAACACCTCCAAATCTGAGGTGAACAGAGGTATCGCAGAAGTGCTGAATTCGTCGGAGGGAACACTCGCCGGAGGCTCCAGATGATCGGGATGACGCCGCCGAGAAGCTCTCCACCAAGGTTGAAGCTCGGGAAATTGATTGGAGAAGAGAAAGGGGTCAGAATTCGGAAGAAAACACACGTCGGGACGAAGCTGCGCAGAGGAGTCGACGAAGAGAAGTGTACTGTAGCTTCTGGGTTTAAATCTGACCCAGATCTGAACGGACGGCTGTGAGTGATTTGGAGCTTGATCAACGGTGAAAAGTCGCCAAAAATCTGATCTGAAGGTGTTGATCTTGATCTAGGGTCTGGATCTACTCTCCCTTAGGTCGGATCGACCAGATCTTCACTGGATGGTTCAGATCTGTCCAATCTTCGATGAACGGTCCATAATGCTCCGCAGCTTGATCTTCTCGTTTAATCTCCGATTTGAATACAAATTTGGTCCAAATAGATCCAAATCTAAGATCCTTTGATGCCTGCAAAATAAGAATCAAATATTAGCATCAGATAATACAAAAATACAATAATTTGTAATTAGGTCCAAAATATATACAATACATAAAATGTGATGTAACCATGATTTAACCCTATGAAATCAACATCAAACCATGCATATATGAATCAAAATAATACAGTAAAATCATGGATATCAAATCCCCTACACTTAGTTTTGACCGTCCCGTGAAAGTAAAGAAAACTAAAAATCATCTCCACAAAAAAATCCCTAGCAATACCTAGAAGATAGTAAAAAGAATCTAACTAAGATCATCTAAAGATCAAAAGAAATCATGAATACAATCCAAACAATAATCAGTAGGTATGGTTGTTGGGTTTTTCGGGCCTCGAAAATCGCTTTTTCGCGTTGCGGAAACCCTGAAACCCCCTAGCCATTGGATCCGTGCGAAGAAAACTTTCGAAAATACGAGTACGAGTTTCAAACTTTGATCTACAGTAGATCTACAAGGGAAAAACATTTTATACCTTCGATGCGTGCCCCTCGCAATCCCGCAAGTCTAAGGTACACCGGATCTCAAAGTTGTCAACGTAGACAACTCTCTAGTGATATCCACATGAACAAGAAGTGTTCTCTAACTCTCAAGGATGGAGAAGAGAGCACCCCAAGTGTGCTATCACTTTCTAGGGCTCTCGGGTAGGATTTGAAAGGGGAGAAAGGAGAGAAAGAAAAGGAATCTCACATACTCCTCTAGGTACCCTCCTTTGTGACCTTCACTTCACCTTTTTCACTTGGAATTCAACTCACTCATCTTCCTCTTGCTTGAAAACCCACGGCAACAGTAGCAAAGAGAAGGAAGAACACAAGGAAGAAGTTGAAGCAATTACTACAATTGATTGCCATGAAATGAAAAAACCCCCATCACAAAATGTGGTCGGCCACACATGTAACTCCCATTCCATTTAATGTGGCCGGCCACATTAAATGAAAATGGGATTTGTAACCTCCTTGACAACTTGGAGATGATGTGGCTGCCATGTAGGATGAGTCATCCTCCATGAAGTGGCAATACATCAAGTCAAACTTGATGTTTCAACTTCCCATTTGGTCAAGTCAAAATTGACCAATTTTTCTTCCTTGTTGAGTTAAATCCAACCTTTGATTCAAGTCAATTTCAATCTAATGAATCTCAATTCATTAATATTAATTGACTCAATGAATCAAATTTAAATTAGACTCATTCAACAATTGAATCTAATTGAGTCTAACTCAATAAGTCTAATTTGAATTAATCTGAATCCAATCTTTGGTGCATCATATGAACCTAATCCAATTGGTTCATCCTATGAACCTAATCTCCATCCACTTGTTCTTTGTGTGTGACCCAATAGGTTCTTGTAACATTGGCAATGTTTCTAAACTCCTTTAGAAACATAAGCAATGAGCAGCATCTAGCAATACATCATTGCTACCCAAGTTACAAGAAATGTTGAGATCCAACATCACCTTGTGACTACTAATTGTGACTACTAATTGTGACTACTAATTGTGACTCCTCATAAAATATATGGCATTGTCCTTCTATCCTAGACATCTAGATTGATCAATGTGAGGCATAGACCGTGTCATCCTCTAATCAATCTAAATCTTGAACTCCGAGTAGACTCACTCGATCAAATGAGCTCAACATCTCATGTTGACTCATTTGGGCATGGCCATGCACTTCGTGGTCTAACTCTATCAAGAATACCGATGTCGCTCCCGTCATATGGGAGGGATAGATCCCATCTACATCACTCACATCCCTCTGCATAATTTATTATATACCCAGTAATCACCTTTATAGTCCACCTAGTTACGGGTGACGTTTGACGAAATCAAAGTACATAACTCCTTATGTAGGGAACCATGGTGACTTCAGGTCTAAGGACCAATAGTCATACTAATAGTCACATGAGAAAGTATATGCCACTCATATAACGATCCATGATTCTTTCTCATGGCGTGTCATTCAGTATACATTCTCCAATGCATACCCATGTGTCAACTTGATATCTCCATATCCATGACTTGTGAGATCAAGTCATCGAGTTGACCTACATGCTAGTCTTATTGCATTAACATTGTCCCTGAATGTTAATACTCGACTAGGAATGATTTAGAGTAGTGTTCCCTATATCATCTCACTATCGATTCAACCAATCGATTGATATAGGTAAGAACCTTCTACTCAAGGACGTTATTATACTTAGTTTATTTGGCACCAATATAAGTAAGTATAATAACCAAACAAATGCCTTTATTAATATAAGAATATGATACAATAAGTCCATAATACAATCATCAAATGATTGGCTCTAGGGCTCTAGCTAACAATGGTAGCTTCAATCCAATTGAAAAATTAAGCAAGATGCAATCTCACAAGGGATTTACCTATTCTAGCTCTCACACTCAAACATGTGTATAAGTGGAGCTCACTCAATGCAACTCACAACATTCACTACCATAAGCTTGCTTGTTTTCTATTTCTCCACCACTATAAACATAGCATACATGAATCAAAAGGATTAATCAACAAGAATTGAAATGGAATAAAAAAGAACAATGAAAGTGAATGAAATGGCAAATGAAAAGAATTCAATGAAGTAAATGAGAAGATGAGAGTATTGGAGGAATATACTTGATGAGTTGGCCATTTTGATGTGAAAAGAGATGAATACCATTTGTTTTTATCAATTCAAAAGACCAAGCTAACCTCTCCTTCAATTTGATGGCAATCCAAAATTCTTGATACTCTATCTCCACACTTGATACTTTTGATTCGCCAAAAAAAAAAATTCTTCACTGTTTTTTCCACATTTCACTTCCAGCACTTTGAAACTCAAAAATAATCTCAAATCATGAAGAATAATTCCCTCCCCCACACTTAAATCAATGTCCATCTCGGACAATTCAACACCACATGTATCCAAATCTTAACACACTTAAACCAATGTCTTCATTTTTTTTTCTCTCTGCTACAAAATTTGTTCTCTGTTTTTGTCATTTTCAGAAAAAATGTTCATCTCTAATGCCTTGGCAGAAGACCAAGTTAAATTCCGTTAACCACCAAATGCAGCTTTGATCACAAACATTTAGCACCAGAAACTGAGTTTTTGTGCTTACAGTTTCATAATTTCCATTCTAAGCTTGCAGATTTGAAAATTTTCAGAAGTGTGAGAGGATACTGCTATGAGGTCTTCTTGAATTCTGCACTGCAGTTTCCAGCCAGTCAGAACCTAATTCCAGAATTCCAAACTCAATGCAGTTTAACAATTAAAATCCAAATATGATTTACTCTTCTTGAAATAGAGAATTAAAACACACAATGAAAATATAGTGCTCACAGAACTTTCAGCTTGAGACATCAAGAATTCAGCCTATCTAGAATTCTTCATTTCTGCATAACAACATTCAATTTTAAGTTCTTGCAATTGTTTCCTTCTTCCTTTTTAAAGCCTTTAATACAATCTAGAATAGCATCATGGAAAAGATGTGTTTCCCTACTTTAACAAAGAGTTCCATTTAGCATTGAATGAAAAAGAAATTTAATTTAAGTTGTTTCTGATCAGAACACTACATTCCATTTAGAATAAAGTTGATATTGAAATATTTGATATTCATCCTCAGCAATAGAACAGCTTTTAACAAAATTCCCCTTGACATGTAAGCTTTATACAGAGACTGCTCTACTGGTTCTTTTCTTGCATTCCTTCAGATCCAGAAATTAGCTTATTTCTTAAAATTCTAGCCTTGCAAATTCAGCTACAAGATTTCTATGAGCTCTTCTCTTAAGTAGTAGCTATTTCAATTACTAATAAGGTACCAACTCCACTTCCATCAATTCAAATCCTTGGATTCTGCTTCAGCAATCTATAGCTACCAGCTAGCACTTTCAGGAATCCAGAATCCGTCTTAAGTCTCGGACAATGGAATCTCATCATAGGTTTCCAATACTTGATACTCTGTAGAATTTTTCATGATTCCATTCTGCAGAATTTTTTTCCTTTCCTGCTGCAGATTCTAATTTTGTGTTTCTCTTAGAGTGTTGTCATTGAAGATTGCAATAATTGTTTTTGTTAGAGCTCATGAATTCCAACTAATTGAGTTTCTCAATTAATTGAGAGCTACTTCAAAGAGATTGGTACAAGAGATGATTCCTGCACAACAACAATCTTCATTTTTGCAGACACCATAATCACATGTTGCAGAAATCACAGCCATTCTGCAACTCTGTTCCCAATTCCAGCATTCCATTACATTCTGAATTCTGCAATCTTCAGAAACGATAAGGTAAATAACAGAATTCAGCAACAAAATTAGAATTTAGACCTTGATGAAATGGATACAACTATATAATTCCAGGTCCTGCATCTTTGGAAATGCATCCTCTACATCATGGTACAGGAGTGTTGTCATAGAAGATTGCAAACATTTGGTTGGAGCTCTTGAATTCTAACTCAAGCTAATAATCGAATTCTGCAAAAATCTGCAGATCAAATTGGCACACTCTGTAAAATTCCAGAACAGACCCTTTGAATTACTGAACAAAGATTCCAGCTCAGCAAAGATTCTCTGCTTAATGCCTTGGACATATTCTACAGCCAAACCTAAATGGATTCTAACTCTGCAATTTCAGAAACTGGTATTACTACAGAGTAGATTTTCAGTTTCCAGCCTTTGGTTTGCACCTCTGATTTGTATTCAACTTTCAGCCTAAAATCAAATAATTTCTGGTGAAGCAAGTTCATCATCAATCAACACTAAAACAACAGATGGATTTAAATTTTTCCATGAATGCATGGCTTAAATCTGCATTCCACTCAGCAAAAATAACAGATTTCAGCATTTCCTACATAAGTCCTTGACTTTGTATCAACTATTCATCATTTAGCTCCTAAAAATTCCAATTCCTTTTCATTGAGCTCCTTAAAACCCTTATCAATTCATCTTCTAAAAAATTTTCCAGGTTTTAGAAACTCAAGCTTGTTATAACTCATTTCTGGAATAGCACAGAAATGCTTCCTTTCAGAAATTTTTGCATTTTCTTCCATTCTCTATCTCTAATTTGTCGGATTCAAATTCATTGTAAACAGAGGCCATTTGGTGGAGTGGTAATTGCATGACTCTAAAGATTCAAGTATCAGGTTTCAGCATTTCCTTTTCTTCTCTTGTTACAATCTTCATTTCCTTTCTGCTATCAAATTTATTGAATAGAATAAGACAGTTTACAAATACCATTGTTCACTTCTCTTCTTGAAATATCTTGTAGATTGTAACCTTGCTTACAAATGCAGCTACTACTGTAATTAGCTCAAGCTCAGAATTTCCCAAAAGGATCTCAATCCATGCTTAAGTCATACAATTCATCCTTTTCATGAAAATGCAATAGCAACAGAGCTCAGTTCTGCATCTCACAAAATATTAAATTCTGAATTTCAGGTTGGTACACTTTTGATACACAATTAAAGCTGCATTCTGTTTTGTTTATTGCTGCCCTTACTGCATTTCTGCAGTTTTCTTACTTCAATTTCAGCAAAATTTTCTAGTTGATAAGCCCTGGAAGATAGCTGGCAGTAAGACTAACATCTTCTCTTGCAATAGCACAAAAATTCAGCTCGAATTTAACTTCCACCTGCTGCAATACCAGTCCAAGACCCCAAGCTACAGATTCTTCAATTTCAGTTTTCAGCTTTGTTTCCTTGTTTAGTATCAAATTTCTTGTCTAAAAAATCTTGTAGCTCTTGAAAAGCAAGATAATCCTTTGTTAATACCGGATTGGCAGTTGAGTTTCACAATTTTTAATGAACCAAATGCCTTGATTCCATTCTGCACAGCCACTGCTGATCCATTTCTGCACATTCTGGTCTTTGTACCATTTGTCACTGTGTATCCATAAGGAATTTCAATACTTCTTCATCTTGTCTCTTAAGGCCCTTTACAATGCATAACTGAGAAGTTTATAGGTTTCAGCAACTCTACATGCTACAATCCCTTTCCCAATTTGGCACAAAATTACCACATTTTTTTTCAAAATCTGCACTGCTTTGCAATCTAATAATACTTAAGTTCTTGTTTTGGCATCAACAAATGGTATAGCTTAAGAGAGAACATCTGATACCAGCAGTGACTTCTTCAGTTTTCAGCAATGCAGATTGTTCAGAATTTAACACTGCCTATGGCTATATATCCAGTTGTTTTTTATTAGCAGCCACATAAAGAACCAACACTAAATAAGTTCCACTTCAGAATTCTAGAAATCCAGTGTATAAGAAATGCTAACCCAGTTGTATTAGTGCAAACTTTTGGTTCACAATTTGCCACATTTTGATATCTTGGAATTTTGGTTGCTCCCTTGGAGTTCTCAAACTTCTTTTCAATAAAACAATTCAGAAACATTTATTTGAAATTCAAATTGAGGAGTTGTCTTTGTGCAGAAATTCCATAGAAATTGTCACAAAATAGTTTAAATTGATACTTCAATTTCAGGGATAAACTTTACTACTCTGATTCAGAATTCAGCTCCAAAACTTCATGATACACCAAACAATTTCTGTTCCATACTCCATGTTCTCAACTTCACTGAAATTCCTCTCTTCATTTCTAAACCAACTACATCAGTTTCACTAAACATACTCTTTTAGTAGCATTAGTAGCATTTTTGAAATTTGCAAAATTCCACATTTAATTTTCTAGTTGCTTCTTATATCAGACTTTTATCGCAATTGCATAATTTAGTGGCTGATGATACCTTTCTAAATTGATGAAGTACCAAATCAAATTCCATACACTTCCAAAAAGTTATTTAGATAAAGAAATCACCATTTCTTGCTTGATTTGCAATGATATTCAGTTACAGCTTCTGAATTCCAGCTCCAAAACTTCAATGCAGTTGTAGTTTTCAGATTTTCAGGATTTTGATTTGTAAAGCCCGAAAAATTCCCGAATTTATTTTAGAATTATTCTACGATTTTTCTGGAATTTTTAGATATTTTTCCGGAATTTTCCGAGTAGCAGAAGCAGCAAAAATAAATAGAACCGCAAAATAGCTTAGGCGGGAATCGAACCCGAGACCTATGGTTTGCGGATAATGTTAGGAACCAGTGAACCCAGCAGGGCCGTGCTGAAAGAAAGGAGAACCAAATATATTTATATTAGAGTTGGGTTCATTAAACCACTTAATATAAATTAAGAACTTAAAGAGGGTTTGGTTTATTTTAGAGTTTGGTTCGGCACCTCCTCACCTCACGCCACTTTTCTTCTCCAAAACCCTCACCGACGCCAACCTCTCTTCCTCCCCTTTCTCTCGGCGCACCAAGGCTAGGCCCCAAAGACACCTTCCGGCGACGACTCCAACACGAAAGAGGTTCTTCTCCGCGAGAGGAACGCGAAGACGTGATCGGATCGTCGAGGAGGTCATCTCCACCGGAATTCTAGCGAATAGAATCGTAAGAAATTACGAACAAGAGGTAAGAAACCCCTCACCTACAGTATAATAGCTTCCGATTGAGTTTTTATGATTTAGTTAGGATGTATGCAGATTTTTATCGATATCTAGGGTGTACCTAATTCTCTTCTCAGATTAGGGATTTAGTTGAACACCTCTAGATGGGCCGGACACGCTTTCTCTCTTCAGATAGGAGGTTAGACGTTGTCGGGTGCCTAGAGGTGGTCTCCCTAATAAAGAGGAGAGTTAGGGCACACTAAGTGTTCGATAAAATAGCTAGTTTAGTAAAATGCACCCTATGCATCTCCAACAGCTTAGTTAGATACATTAGAAGTATCTATTCAGCATTCTCAGTTTATTACAGCTTATATGGATTAGATATCCAATGGGTGGGCTCCCACAGTCGCCTCTAGGTTTAGATAACCTAGCTCTAGGTTCAGATAACCTAGAAACAATAGAATAAGCAAGTATTAGCTATTTCAGTATTTTATTTTCAGTGGCACTGTACTGGATCAGATATCCATTGAGTTGGACTCCCACAGTCGTCCCTAGGTTTAGATAACCTAGTTAACCCTACTAAATTTGGGACTTGCAAACCCGGGTCTAGTCAGGGATGCGCGCACAGCAAGTACAGTTGCCGGGCCCAAACAGCATGATTATGTATTTTCACTTACTATGTATTAGTTTTCAAAACTCATATAAATCAGTTATGTTAGTTGAGTTTGAATTCAGTACCAGTTTAGCTTCAGTTTAGCTCTTCCTTGCTTACACATTATGATAGCTCATGTTCAGTTCTTGATTGCTATGCTTGTATGATCACATGCCATGTTTATATGTTTTAGCCTAGTCAGATTATTTCAAATAGCATGCTTTAAAAATCATCTTGCATCGTCGCATGTTTTTGTGAGGTAGATGGTTTCTTACTAAGCTTGTTAGCTTACAGATACTACTTTTCTTATACTGCAGATAAAGGTAAAGGAAAAGTGGACTAGTAGTGGAGGCTGGAGGTCAATGCAGATGAGGATGTGTGTGTATGGAACTGGAATCAAAGGTCCTTAGGGGACGTAGCAAATTGAGCATTAGACTCTTTAGCATTTACTTTAGCATTTTATTTATTGGTTTTGGTTTTCATGTTCTAGGCACTTTTAGTTGTGTGTTGCCATGAATTCCTAAACTATGCCATATGTTAAGTGAGATTACTAGTTTATGTCGTTAGAATGTTATTACATGTTGTTAGAATAGTT
This sequence comes from Zingiber officinale, assembly GCF_018446385.1. Lineage (NCBI taxonomy): Eukaryota > Viridiplantae > Streptophyta > Magnoliopsida > Zingiberales > Zingiberaceae > Zingiber > Zingiber officinale. The sequence continues at coordinate 50,263,804 of NC_056002.1, read as the reverse complement.
TATGATGCATTAGTTAAATGTTATGTGGGGTTTTGGCACGCGAAAGTGCTGAAATCAGAGTTCCCCGGGTGAAATCAGACTCTGATCGGTCTCTCGACCGATCAGGGCCTGGCTGTGTCACTGGATCGGTCAGCTGACCGATCCAGCCAGATACAGTATGCTACGTCAGTCGACCGATCCAGCCAGATACAGTATGCTACTGTATCCTCCTGGATCGGTCAGCCGACCGATCCAGTACAACACAGTAGCGAGTCCCCGATTTCCAAGTGCCTGGATCGGTCAGCCGACCGATCCAGACATACCTGGATCGGTCGGTAGACCGATCCAGCTGGGGACAGAAGCGATGTAGCTTCGGGATCGGACAGCCGACCGATCCAGGGTCTTGTGACCGTACCAGTATCAGCAGATCGGTCTGTGGATCGATCCGGAGGGTGTTACCAGTTGTAAATACCTCCCCTAGCATGTGTACAACTCCAAGGTACACCCGGAATGTTAGTGTCAGAGTTAACATTAATCAGATAATTAGCAAAACTCAAATTAGATCAGTTTTCCGCACAGTGTAGTTTAGCATTAATTGTAGCGATTCACCTCACAGCCTAGTCAGTAGGAGGCGGGTCGTTACATGATTGATTCAAGTTTTGATCTATAGAACACTCAGACAATTGGAAAAACCATTTGTCAATGAGTAAACATGAACTTTACTTAGCCTTTCCAATTATCAGAAACTTGCCACAAAAACTTGGTTCTCAACTTGATACACTTCCTTGTGCCACTACAAGATGCAATTTGACAATTCCAAGTTCTCAAATTTGGTGCTGGTTCTAAAATTCCTTAGTAGAAGTGTAGGAGCATCCTCTTAAAGTATTAGTATCCAAGTTTGCAAAAACATTTGATTGCAGCTCTTACATTCTAACTCCAACAATTTGATTCAGTACAACTTTTCAGATTTCAGGATTTTGAGTTAATTCAAATTTAAATCTCATTTTACAACTTCATTGGTCTTCTATTCATAGCTCTATCAGTTCCTAATTATTTCCATTGCTGAAAAATTAGAACTCCCTTCAAATCAACAGCAACACTTAAATAAGCAGCTAATAAACATTCTCACAATTTCTTCACTGCTGCTCCATCCAGCAACCTCCCAACTCTGTAACAACTTCATTAATTTTCAACATTCTCTGAATTCTGCATCATGGTTCAGGTTATAAACAATTGCAAGAACATTAAATTGCAGCTCTTGAATTCCAACTCAAAAGGACTACTCCTTGTCATATTACAACTTCAGAAATCTTTTAAGAGCTGCATCAATTGAGTTTATCACTGATAGTAAACTGCCACAAAAACTTGGCATACAAATTAAAGTTGACACATTCAGAACTGGCAGTGAGACTTTTAAGAGTCAAAATTCAGTTTCTCCAGCTAATACAACTTCAGTTGAGCAGTTTCAGAGGTAAAATTCATTGGAAAACTTGAAGAGGATTTATACAAAACATATATCAAACATGTACTCGAAAATACCTTCTCTCCATATTCTGGTTCTGATGATTGTACACTATTCCAACAATTCAACTTCTCAAACCAAAGCTCAATCCTAGCAGGCCAAAAATGGAAATAAGCTGAAGATATTCTACAACACTGATATTAACAGAAAACTGAACAAAATAATATCAGAATGCATCTTTGGGCATCAACTTGCATTTATAGAGCAAACTAAAATACAAAATCTTCACTAAAGTCCCTCTCTGATTCGAAAACTGCTGATAAAATTCTGGCACACATGTGATACATCTCAACTGCATTTTCTTTTTGCTTACTGCTTCTTCTGTAGTAGCTATTTCTTATAATCTTCTATTCTGTTTCCGTGATGTTTTTCAGTTATAAGTTTCTCACATTCCAACTCACTGATTTAAAAACTGAAATGTCAGAATCTGCACACAAAATTAGCACTAAACAGGACTGATCGCTTGTCTAACTTTCTCACTGCTGCAACTTACAACAATCTTCATTTTACAACATTCTTCATCTACTGCACTTGAGTTTCATTTTTCATTTCTGCATCTTTTGAAAATAAGTAACAAAAATTCCATCTTAATAACTCTAAATTCCTGGAAATGCAATTCGATTCCTGCATTTCTAACTGCCTCCTATTTTGATACAGATTTTCAACATTAACTCCTTTCTACACATCAAAATTCAACATCTAGTTCTTAAAATCTCTTTCTTCTTTCTTTTAGATTAAATGATGCTATTTCAAGTACTTTATTAATGGAATTACACCCACCAATTAAATTCTGAAATCTGGTCCATTAAAATCAAATTTTAGTAGCTACAAAAGCTACCTGTTTTTGCATTTCTGTGTCCAGAAAAAGTTTCTGATCTCTACAGAATTGAATTGCTTAATTAAAGACCACCATAGTATCAATTTCCGAATGTTGACAACACTTCTACTCACACATCAAATGTATCACTTATGAATCAAAGCTGAGTTCTGGAACATAAACAGCTTCTTAATTTCTTGACAGTTTTACAGCATAGCACAAATCTGAATTCTTCATTTCATAGTTTCAACTTCACAGAATTTCAGAATTAATCTAACATTCCTGAATTTGATGTTTATCTAAGAATTTGTTGGACATGGATTCCAATTTTTGCAACTCATAAAACAAATTCAGAAATCAGACTTTACCAAAAATAAAATTGCATTATGAATTCTGCACTTGATTCCTGATCTTCAATTGCATTACAAATCAAAAACTTGCTTGAACCCTTCACTGATCAAGAAACATTGTAACATCTTGATACATAGTCACAACAACTTCTCAGTTCTGATTTTTCCATTTCTGTAGATTCCTGCATTCTTTCAGATGTTACTTGTAGAATTTTCTGAATTCCTATCAATTCTATTTCTCTTCCAGCAACTTCAAATTCAGAAATCAGATTCATCATCTTCTTCCTTCATATTTCTCCTAGAGTTTGTAATGTATCAACATAGTATCAAGTTTCAAAATTCAAAGCAATTGTAACTTGCTCTTAACATGATAAAACTCAACAAATGGATTCATTTAGTATACAATCTTAAGAGCACTTCATTCTTGACAATTTTTTTCAGCATTTTCTTTTCTAGTACAGTAGCAACTCCATCTTTAAAACCTTTAGCATTTAACACCATTGCATCTTCCAAATATCCATCATTGGCTTGAACTTGAATCCCATTCACAAATGAATCCTAACATTCAAACTCACTATACACCTCTCCCACACTTAATCCTTTGTCATCTAGTCGATCCAAATCATCAAGAATTCAACCAATACTCATAATGGAATGAAGACAAGGCAAAGTGATCAAGGGTTAAAATGTTGAATGAGAATGTTAAAGATAATTTATGGGAAAGAATTTAAAAATCATGAGGGAACAAAATTGACAAAATCCTTTATCACCATGCACACAAATGCTATTGTGACATTGAAAAGAAACTACGCAAGTTCTAGAGTTTAATTTGCTATGAGTGCATGCCACACAAAAGAAATAATAGTGTTTAGGCTTAAAGTAGTCCTCTCTAGGTAATTTTTTAAGCAATCAAGCTCAATTAATCAAAATGGAATTCACCACCATTTTAACCAATATTATGTAAGTAGAGTATCCAATCATGTCAAATGACCTAAAATTTGATGATCAAATTTAAGAAACTCTTACCATCTTAAAAATATTACTAGAAAAATTCCATGGAGACTTTTATTCAAAAAGACATGCTATGTATACCAACTAAATGCAAAATATGAAACTAAAGAAACGTATAAAGAATTTATTAGACACCAAGCATGAATTAAAATGCAAAAGTATGCAAAATTAGAACCAACTCTCCTTTCATTCCCGGTGGTTGAAAAAGGTTTAGAAGAAGAAGCCACCCCGGAAGTGGAGTAATCATGGTTCTACTCAAATTCTTCTTATTAATCATTTTTCCATTGAAAATTTTTTCCGGAGGTCGTAGACGGTGTTAGAGTGTATACTGAAAGCCTAAGCTTTTGTAAACATTTATTTTGAATAAAGAATCACATTTGGTCAAATTGTCTACATTTAGTTGTAGTTGTTCAATTAATTTATATTGTAGATAACATAGTATGTGGTGCCACATACAGAAGATGATGTTATCAATACCTTATAAATTATAAGCAGTAGCTCACGACCAAAATGGAAAGGAATAAACCATTGGAAGGTCGTAGTGTAATTAGGAATTAGTTTATCTTGACTATATAATTACACTAGTACACTTAGAGTGTATTGAGTAGGACCATTTTGAGGTCGTTTCTTTTATACTGACTTTATAAAGGAACAAATACCTCAGTTATTATGGAAGTGTGTGCTCTTAATCCTAATATAATAACAAGCACATATATTTGATATTTATTTCTTTAATTTATCAATGGGTGAGATTTAGTTCGATAAATCAATAAGTCCGATAAGTTGGGAAATGATATCACTTATAGTGTGTGTTGTTGATTATAGAAGGAAACTGTGTCCTAGTAATCTAGGTTGATAATGTCCCCAAGATGAGCTCATAAAGATTGTCATGTTAAACCCTGCAGGTGGACTTAGTCCGACATGACGATAAGGTTGAGTGATACTATTCTTGGATTAAGATATTAATTAAATGAGTTGTCATTAACTCACTTAATTAATGGACATTCGACATCTTAAACACAGGGAGACTAACACACTCATAATAAGAAGGAGCCAAAAAATGTAATTTGGGATTGGTGCGGTAGTTCAATAATAGTTCTCTAGTGGAATGAATTATTATTGATAAAATTAAGTTGTGTGTTCGGGGCGAACACGGGATGCTTAATTTTATCGGGAGACCAAAACCAATTCCTCCTCTCGGTCCCTATCGTAGACTCTTATTTATAGAGTACTATACCCAACTATACCCACCTTCATACCCATGATAAGGGGGCCGACCAAGCTAGCTTGTGGATCAAGCTAGGGCCGGCCAAGCCTTGATTCATGGGTGGCCGGCCCTAGCTTGAACCCAAGCTTAGGTGGCCGACCCCCATTAAATTTAAAAGAATTTTAATTTTAAAATTTTCTTATGTGGAAGATATAATTTATTGGAGAGAATAAAATTAAAATATCTCTTCTACAAAAGATTAAGAAAAGAGATTAGATCTCTTTCCTTATTTGTAGATAGGAAAGATATTTTATTTTTTCTCTTTGTAAATTATTCACATGTTGAAAAATTAAAATTATAGAAATTTCTTTTTATCAACCATGAAGGGATTTTAAAGGGAAATTTTATTTTTTTTAAATTTCCGAAGACAAATAAGGAATTTTTAATTGTTGATTAAAAATTGTCTTGTTTGCTCTCCATGAGGTGGTCGACCATTACATAATTGATTAGGAAATTTTATTTAATTTTTATTAATTAATTGATGTCAAGGAAAATTAAGGAAATTTTATTGTAATTAAATTTCCTTATTTACCAAAGCTAAGGAATATAAAAGAGGGGGTTGGGGTGCCTTCAAGAGACACAACCTCTATTATTCTCTCCCTCTTTTTCCTTGGTATTGTGGCCAGCCATCCTCTCTCCCTCTCTTCCTCTTTGTGGTGGCCGAAACTCTTCCTTGCTTGGAGCTTTTGTGGTGGCCGGATACTACTTGGAGAAGAAGAAGAAGAAGGAGAGAAAGCTTGCATCCCTTGGAGCTTAGTTGGTGGAAAAAGTTCTTTATCCTTGGATTTTGGTGCTTGGCCTAAACTTGAAGGAAGAAGAAGAAGGTGCTAGGTGGTCCTCATCTTGGAAGATCGTTGCCCACACAACGTCCGAGGTTAGAAGAGGAATACGGTAGAAGATCAAGAGGTCTTTCTAAAAAGTATAACTAGTATTTTTCCTTTCCGCATCATACTAGTTATTTTTGGAAATAATACCAAATACAAGAGGCATGCGATTCTAGTATTTTGAATTTGTTTTTCGATGTTGTGTTCTTTTTTTTTATTTTCCTTGTGATTTGATTATTTTTTTCGGTTGACCTAAAGTTATTTAAGGAAATTAAATATTAACTTTCCTTAAAAGGCTTTGTCTAGGCGGTGGTGGTTGTTCCCATATCCAAGAAGGCCATGTGCCTCGCCATGCAGTCCTAGAAGTCAATTTTGGAAACTAATATTTAATGAAATTAATAACTTAGGTGATTTGGATCGAACGTGTTAAGTTCTGCAGGAGATCCGAGTCTAAACCTTAAAAATAAATAGATTAAACTTTGGATCAAACGTGTTAAGTTCCGCAGGCGATCCAAGTTTAATTTAAAAGAACACATGGTAGCTAGGAAAATGTTCAGACCTTTGTATAAAATTTTTGTACAGTGGAACCATTAGGTTTTCCGAGTAGCAACCAACAGACGGTTCAGATTTAGTACCCATTTCAAACATCTATTGTGTCCTGCATAAACAAAGATAAGCAACACATTCCGAACACTATCATGAAAAGATAAATGGGTATCACATTCTACAAATTCAATTAATGATACCTCCATGAAATTTTCGGCTAATTCACAAGAAATTCTCACCTTATCGTGTTGAAAGGTACCTAAAGTAATGATTGTTACCTCCTTTCCACCTAGTAAATGCTCAGACTCTAGTTCTGGTGAGTGTACAACTTCATGTAGTGATTCTTGGGTGTTTGGCTCTATAGCACAAGTCCCTACACTTACATCCTCTATCCTTGGTGATTCTTGAGGTAATGCTTATAGTAAGCATTCCCCTACACTTAAATCATCTTCAAAAATAATACCTGTATTATTCACAACATGTAGAGCAACATCATTAGTAGAATCAGAAATTTTAACAACTACATCATCATCACAAATTAAACTAGAAAATTCTTTTGAAGAAATAGATGCAGTGTCAGGCCTGACAAGATCTCCACAATCCATCTCTTCATTGGCACTTTGTGTTTGTAACTGATGAATGGATGATGCAATTTGATCTAACTGACTCTGAATATTCTGTATCCTTGTAAATTATTGCCCTTGATGCTCTCTCATTTGTTGCATAACTTCATTAAATTTCCACATTGATTCTTCAATTTGTTCTTGTGCATCCTCATACTGATATTCAGGCGCATAAATCTCAGTCTGAGGCTGATAATAATGACTCTGACTCCAATCTCCAAAATGCTGACAATATGGATTCATGGTCAAATAGAATTTCCTGTTCTTACACAACAACTAGCAAATAAAATCAGAAGACTCAAGAACAAATAAAATCAAACACATGGATATATAATTATGAAAGCAATCAAACAACAAATTTTTTTTAAAAGTTTTCAAAATGAAGAACAATCCTAAAATCATCACTAGTTTCCCCGGCAATGACGCCAAAATTTGTTAACGATATCTGTCACACTCGTAAATCAAATTAACAATGTATTTCCACTGAACCCCTTAATTACACAATCATGTTGTAGTAACGAGCCCAGGATCGAACCTCGAGGAACTAACGGTAGGATGTAATCTAGGATTGTATTTTATTCTCATTTTTGGGGGCTTTAATATGGAAATGGGGGGTTTAACTTGAATTTAAATCTAACAAAAGTAAAGCACAGCAATAAAGAAATTAATCTAAAGCAATAGTCAAACCTAACTAAGTGTCAATGATCAAATCATAACGCATTGTCACCCTACGTCATATTTAAACCATCAACACACTTAAACTAAATATGAGATTACGAGACGCAATTAAATCTGTTCTACAGCAAAATTTAAACCCTAATTAAAACCTAACCACTTAACAATTAACCAAGTATCTAACAAGACTTAAACTAAGTTGCATAAATGAAATTATAGCTCCCAAACACGAATTAAACTTCAACAAGAAAAAGAAATGCTAAATGGCAGTGATAAAAACCTAACTAAATCAAAAGAAATATAATCTATCTGTAAGAACAGTAACAAAGTAAAATAAACCCTAACCGATCCAACTCACAACCATTCTCTACAAGTTTCACACTCTTGCTGTCACACAAGAGTGCCAAAGTCGAGAACACCCAACTTAGACCTCAATGAAGACTCTCAGTGGCGTATCAGCTCGAGGTATGCTCAACAACACCGGCGAGCTAGAACAACCCTAAACCCACTCAAGTGCCGAAAATACTGGAAATTTGCAAATATGATCTCTGGATCTGATTGGAAGCTGTGGAATGCGGATGGACGTTGGATGGAGCTCAAGAACACTGGAATACCACCTCCAAATGTTGCTGATGGAAATCGGAGCTCAGATTTGGAAGAACACCTCCAAATCTGAGGTGAACAGAGGTATCACAGAAGTGCAGAATTCGCCGGAGGGAACACCCGGCTGAGGCTCCAGATGATCGGGATGACGCCGCCGAGAAGCTCTCCACCAAGGTTGAAGCTCGGGAAATTGATTGGAGAAGGGAAAGGGGCCAAAATCCGGAAGAAAACGCGCGCCGGGATGAAGCTACACGGAGGAGTCGACGAAGAGAAGTGTACTGTAGCTTCTGGGTTTAAATCTGACCCAGATCTAAACGGATGGTTGTGAGTGATTTGGCGCTTGATCAACGGTGAAAAGTCACCAAAAATCCGATCCGAAGGTGTTGATCTTGATCTAGGGTCTAGATCTACTCTCCCTTAGGTCGGATCGACCAGATCTTCACTAGATGGTTCAAATCTGTCCAATCTTTGATGAATGGTCCATAATGCTCCGCAACTTGATCTTCTCGTTTAAACTCTGATTTGAGCACAAATTCGGTCCAAATAGATCCAAATCCAAGATCTTTTGATGCCTGTAAAATAAGAATCAAATATTAGCATCAGATAATACAAAAATACAATAATTTGTAATTAGGTCCAAAATCTATACAATGCATAAAATGTGATGTAACCATGATTTAAACCTATGAAATCAACATCAAACCATGCATATATGAATCAAAGTAATACAGTAAAATCATGATTATCAAGCGTCTGAAAGGCAAAACTCATCTCGTATCAGATATGGAGCGCGCTGATTGGCCGAACCTATGTCACGGTCCGAGCGCCTGGAAGGGATTCGGGCGCCTGGAGCATGCCTATAAAAGAAGGCCTCCACGGAGCATCAAAAACAACTTCTTCTACAACTGCTATGTTGCGCTCTGCCCCTACGACAGTGCGAAGCTACTCCGACAACTTGCGGTTCAAGTTTTTTTTATTATTATTATTGTCGGTATTTCATTTTAATATTTCTTGTACTTAATGTTGTAATATTGTTTATGAACTATTAGTGATTGCCCAACGAAAGCACTCAATGAGTACGGGCCTTGGAGTAGAAGTCGACGAAGGCTTTGAACTAATTAAAACTGGTTCCTGTTAACGATGTGATTTTTATTTTTTCGCTGCGTTCTAGCTTCGAATTTTCGATCGCTATTCACCCCCCCCCCCCTCTAGCGACTTCTACGATCCAACAAGTGGTATCAGAGGAGGTACCGCTCTGATTTGGTACAACCACCAATCAGACAAAGGGGTTGAAAATTTTTTTTCCTTCTTTTCAGTTTTAAGTTTTACGATATAATCCAAACTTGTATCATTACATTTATGAAAATTATCTTTTTGTAGCAATCAAGCTAAACTAGTGCAACATCAATTCAGTTTTATTTTATTTTTTAATTTAATCTCGCACTACTAATCCAAGACCAAGTCTTGGGATTCATTTTTTCTTTTCTCTCCTTGTGTGCAGATCAATGTCTCAAATCGAAGGTTTTAGCACAGTTTGTCCACCTCTGTTCAACAGTGACGACTTCCCCTACTAAAAGAAGCGTATGGAGGTCTACTTAAAGACCGACTTCGACCAGTGGTTCAGCGTCACCCGTGGCTACCAGACGCTTGTTGACAACTCCAGAAATCCATTGGACCCGGAACAATGGAATCCGGACATGTAGAAGAAAGCACAGACGGATTTCAAAGCGCTTAACACACTGCAATGTGGGCTGACAAAGGAAAAACTGAACCGAGTGGGACCACACCAGAATGCAAAAGAACTATAGGACAAGCTCATCGAACTTCATGAGGGAACTAGCGATGCCAAGGTAACCAAACGGGACATTCTTTTAAATAAGTTATTTAATATTAAGATGCAGGAAGGAGAATCCACGAGTCAGCTCCACGCGAGGATCAAGGACATCCTCAATGGACTTCACGCTATCAACCACCAAATGGAGAACCGTGATTTGATCAGGTATGCTCTAAACGCATTTCCTCGAAATGTATTGTGGCCATCCATCGTGGATGCCTACAAGATTTCAAAGAATCTTTCTAAATTAAAGTTAGATGAGTTGTTTTATGAACTTGAGTTACACGAGCAAACTAATGCCTGAACCGAGGAAGGTATCACTCATTTTGCAGGTTCCTCTAAGGAAAAGATAAAGCCCAAGCCTGAACTTGAAGATGAGTCTGACCAAGATTCAGAAGACGAAGAGTACCTGGTAAACTTGGTAAGAAAGATGTTTACCAGGAGAAAGAAGAACTTCAGCAGGAAGGACCTGCAGAAGATCAACTCCATAACTGAACCAAGAAACGTGACCTGCTTTGGATGCAACAAGAAGGGTCACTACAAGAACAAGTGTCACGCCCCAGAGGAGTCCCTGCCAGACGAAAATCCGACAGCATCTCCCTTGTATCAGTGACAATCTAAAGCATACATACATATTCATATAACCATCAACCTACACGGCTGGAACAAAAATGATAACAACCACGCAGTTAACATACTCAGCCTACCTGGCTGAACAAAAATGATAACAAGTCTTACACAACCACCAGATCACAATAGAAACCATCACATATCAAACTCCAAAAACACAGACAAATTCATACAACACCAAAACCACTGAATACTAAATGCAAGAAAAGAGGAAATAAAACCAATGAAAGACCTCAGATATGTCGTGAAGCGGAAATAAAATCAATAAAAGTCCTCAGATATGATGTGGGACCGACAGACAGCATACTCCAAGCAACTCCATATCAGCTACCTGCTATCTGAAATGATAATGGTATAAATGAGGTAATGAGTATAGGTACTCAGCGAATATTAGACAGATTAAAACATGGTTTATATAACGATATAGAAATCAAAGTGTATAGTCTTCAAAAGGAAATAAGAAATATATCATGCTATCCTAATATGATACAACTAACCATATCTGATACAACAACTGTATAAGATCATACCTGACACAATAAATGTACATACCCAATCAAAATCAATACCATGATACAACGACTAGTAAACTCACCGGGTCAGCAATAGATCTACTCGTAACACATGTGCAATAAATATATATACGACCGCATATACATGTAAAATAAATGACATGTATGAAATATGGCAACCAAATGCAACAATCATAGCTCAAACAAATGCAACATCTCACAATCACATGCCACTAATATCTACTAACATGTATGCAAATAAATCTCCACAGATGCACCACACATCATATGCAAAAATACGCATGCATGCCATATGGTCACCCCAGCCACCTCTCTAGACACCACAACTCCTGTATGGCCAAGAGGCTTGGGTCTATGACAACCATACTAATCTCTAGTATATGCACCACCATAAAGTGGTCGAGACTGACGGTTCGCTAAGTAGTTATCTAACTACATAGCTAAGGGTCCCTGACCACTCACATCTCTAGCCCCCTGACTACTATGCTCTCAAAATCCACTACTCCAAAAGTGGTCGAAGTTAACAGAGTATAAACACTGAGCGACTGAGTAAGTGTGATAGGACTAGCTCCACTCCTAGCTACCACTCTCCAACAATGACCGAATGAGTAGCTATAAATGACTGATGACTCTTTCCCACCACAAGGGAGATAATAGTCATCAGCATGCAATGAATGATGAGCATGATGTGAATAATCACCATATTGACACTATCATCACTCATGTAACAACCAAAACGCCTCTGATACCCAAACCAAAGGTATATGCATACACACAATGCAAATGGATAATCAACTATGTGACTCCCACAACATATACCAATCATGTATATATTCAACAAAATTAAAATATGCATATACAACATGCTAACTGAATACACCAGACATCCCTATGATACAAACTCTACATGTGTATATGCTACAGAGTTCAGATAACAAGAGTAGAGACTATATCGAATTAAATTGGATTACATCAAAGATCAAGCAGAAGTGATAAGCAAGAAAATAACAAACTTACAGATTTAAGGTAAAGCAACCTAAATATCCAAATATAGCCATGCTTTAAGTTCAAAGAACTAGATAAGAAGCAAGAAAGAAATACCCACCTCAATATGTCTCGTATCTAACAAAACCACCCATGTCACACGGTTCATCATCAATCAAGATCCTGTATCATATAATGTATCAAATTATATACATATACTACGATGTATGAATCATGTACTAAAAGAATTAGCTATCCTTAACATTTTAGCTAACCCTAAATAATGGCCCCTTCTATTGATTAAATTGAAACCATTACTCCTTTCAAATTTGCTTACAATGGAAGCACCCTAACATTCCATAATCAATTAGATATCTAGTATCAATATGGGTTAAATCCATACGTCCGTTTACTACTAATAAATTTAGCAAGAACAAAACCCTACAACCCATTAGAAAACCTAATTTAGCAACATACTACTAAGAAAATCTGAGGTACATCACTGGAAATCACCTACCTTGAGATAGGGCACCAATCCAGTAGCTCACAACCCTACTACACATTGTTTGAAAGCTACAAAAGAACACCCACATACAAATTCTTTCAAGAATCAATCCATAACCCAATTATACAACAAAAAGTTATTGAAAACCCTAACAAATAGAACCAACCTTACCTCAACAGACCCCCCCCCCCCTCTTCTCCCGCGACCTCAACAGCTACAAGAAGTGGAGAGGGCAGTGATCGGCAGAGGAGGAAGACACTAGTGACGTAGTCCAATGCTTTCCTATGCTCCAAAATAGAAAGAACATCACAATGGAGACTACTAAACAAGATCTTGAATCCATTACGAATCTAGATGGAGCTTACCTAAGCTGATCGCCCAATTCGATCCATCTGGTGGGGAGATACGGATCACCCTCCAGTGAACAGATCACATAGGAGGAATAAGGAGGTCGATCGGCTGGGGGTCAACACGAATCAAGCCCCTCGCGGTGCCCTAGAGCCAGATCCCTGATCGCATGCAAGAAACAGCCGAGGAGAAGATTGTTCCACCGGAGATGGCTTGGACGCGTCATTACTGTCAAGACCCAGTGACGCTCCTCAGGTGACTCGGGAAGAATGAGATTGTCGAGAAAGATGCCGCCTCCATCGGCGTCGGTTGTGTCGGGTTGTCCGCGAGGAAGAGAAAGAGGGAGAGAGGAAGAAAAGAGGATTGGTTGTAGCTAGTTTCCCCTACTCAAGAATCAGCTCTGCGCTGGCGATGCCGAGAGGAAGAGAGAAAGATCATTGATGGTGTGGAAATGGTGACACGAAGAACAGAGAAGAAGAAGAAGGAGTCGAGGGGGGAGAGAAGAGAGGTTACGGCGTTAAAAACTAGAGCACGATAACCTTAATCCATTCCTTAATCAACTCCCACTTATATTTAGGTATTCCAAACCGGCGTCCAACTAGCCCCATCGATTTACCCCTCAAAACGAGTCATACGGATTCCGTTTAAATCTTTAAAAATTTCTACAAATTCCTAAAATTTCGTAAGGTTATTCCCCGACACCCCTTGTTAATAAGTTCGTATATCTCACATTCTCTCCACCAATAAAAATTTGGTCCCCAAATTTATGACTACCCACTAAAAGAAAGGAGTAGTATATAAACTAATTCTAGTTACTGAAATGAACTTTACTCACCTTCAGGAAATAGGTGCGGATAACTAGCTCGAATCTTTTCCTCCAATTCCCTAGTGGCTTCCTCATCCGAGTGGTGTTGCCATCCGACCTTGACAAGTTGGACTATTTTGTTCCGCAACTGATGCTCTTTGCGGTCTAGAATCCGCATAGAAATCTCCTCGTAGGATACGTCTGGCTGAAGTGCAACTGATACATCTGATAGAATATGTGAAGGGTGCGGTACGTACCTCCTCAACATAGATACATGGAATACATCATGCACTCTGGCAAGTGATGGTGGTAGTGCCAACTGATACGCTACCTCACCTATCCTCTCGAGAATATGGAAGGGTCAATATAGCGAGGTGCTAACTTACCCTTCAACCCAAACCTTTTAACTCCTTTTGTAGGGGACACTCGCAAGAATACATGATCATCTACGGAAAACTCCAAAGGTTTTCGTCTCCGATCTGCATAACTCTTTTGATGATCCTGAGCTTTTGACAATCTGTGCCTGATAGTGCGAACTAACTCTGCATCACGCTGAATGCCTTGTGGTTCCAAAATCTATGACTCCCCAACTTCTTGCCATAATGTGGGAGATCTACATGCTCTACCATACAACGCCTCATAAGGTGTCATCTGTATGGCTGAATGACAACTGTTGCTGTAAGTGAACTCTACTAGGTGTAAATGATCCTCCCAACTACCTCCGAAGTCTATGACACATGATCTCAGTAGATCCTCCAATGTCTGTATGTTACGCTCTGATTGGCCATTTATCTAGGGTAGAAAGCAGTATTGAATCGTAACTCTGTACCCATAGCCTGCTGTAGACTCCGCCAGAAACATAAAGTAAACAGCGGATCCCTATCAAAAATAATACTAAGGGGTATGCCGTGGAGTCTGATGATCTCTCTACAATACAACTCTGCTAACCGATCTAATGACTTTGTCTTATGTATCGGTAGAAAATGAGCAGATTTGGTTAATCGATCAACGATTACCCAAATCTTATCATGTGCTCGTCGTGTCCTAGGCAGCCCCACAACAAAATCCATCGTGATATACTCCCTTTTCCATTCCAATATCTGTATCTTCTGGAGCAATCCGGCTGGCCTCTGATGTTCAACCTTCACTTACTGACATACAAGACATCATGCAACGAAATCCATAATGTCTTTCTTCATGTCAGTTCACCAATATGAACATCTCAGATCCCTATATATGCGAGTACCACCAAGATGAATCGTAAATCTGGACCGGTGTGCCTCTTGAAGTAGGTTTTCCTTCACGAAAGATGATTCAGGGGCACACAATCTTCCCTGAAAATATAGAATTCCATTTGCATCACAAGAAAATCCTATCTACTGTTCTGGGATAATTCTGCTATATAAAAACTGTAGATGCTGATTAGTAGCCTGAGCTTTTTTAATCCGCTCGACAATAGGTGGCTGGGAAACCATAGTTACCAAAATACCCGGCTCAGTCTGACTCTGTTCTACTAATCCCAACTTAGAAAACTTTTGTACCAGTTTTGTAACTAACACTTAGTGACTAGCCAGAACTCCTCGAGATTTCCTACTCAAAGCATCAGCTACCACATTGGCTTTCCCTAGATGGTAGTTGATTATATAATCATAGTCCTTCAATAATTCCATTCATCTCCTCTGTCTTAAGTTCAATTCTTCCTGAGTAGATAAATACTTAAGACTCTTATGATTTATGAATATCTTAAAGGTAATCCCGTATAGATGATGTCTTCAGAATTTCAATGCAAATATAATAGCTGCTAACTCCAAATTATGCACTAGGTAATTTTTCTCATACTCCTTCAACCGACGAGAGGCATATGAAACGACTCGTCCATGCTGCATAAGCACTGCACCTAACCCCTGTAATGATGCATCTGTAAAAAGTACAAAGCCATCATCCCCAGAAGGAAGTACTAATATAAGTGTGGTAATGAGTCTTCGCTTGAGTTCCTGAAAACTCATCTCGCAAGACTTTGTCCAAGCAAACTTCACTCCTTTTCTGGTCAGCCGAGTCAAAGGCAGAGCTATGCTAGAGAAACCCTCAACAAACCTCCGGTAATAACCAGCTAGACCGAGGAAGCTACGAATCTCCTGTACAGACTTTGGCTGCTCCCAGCTAGTAATCGCCTCTATCTTTTGTGGGTCCACGAATATGCCACTGTTGGAAACAATGTGTCCCAAAAAACCCATAGAAGATAACCAAAATGCACATTTGCTGAACTTCGCATAGAGATGTTCTTGCCAAAGCATCTCTAAAACTATACGAAAATGTTGTCTATGTTCCTCTTCGGATCGAGAATATATCAAAATATCATCGATGAATACAATGACAAACTGATCCAGGAACTCGAGGAATATCCTATTCATCAGATCCATGAAAACTGTTGGAGCATTGGTAAGCCCAAATGACATTACCAAAAACTCATAATGACCATATCGAGTACGAAATGCTGTCTTCTGTATATCTGAATCTCTCCCACTTAGCTGATGATAGCCAGAGCGTAAGTCAATTTTTAAATATACACAAGTATCCTTGAGCTGGTCAAATAGATTCTCTATACGTGGTAGGGGATATTTGTTTTTAATAGTTACCGCATTCAACTGTTGATAGTCAATACATAACCTCATCGATCTATCCTTCTTCTTCATAAAGAATACTGGGGCTCCCCATGGAGAAACACAGGGATGGATAAACCCTCTATCCAGCATGTAACGACCCGCCTCCTACTGTCTAGGCAGTGAGGTCGGGAGTTACATTATGCTAAACTATTTTGTGCGGAAAGCTGAACTAATTAATAGTTCTACTATTAATAGATAAAATTTGGAATTCTATGTTCAGAGTGCACTCCTAAAGTTGCACATATGCTAAGAAGGGAACCCAACCTTCCTACTTAATCCGAAACTGAAATCCGACACTTCTAGTTGAAATCAGACTTTCCAATCGATCGGCTGATCGATTGGAGTGGTTTGATCGATCCACTGGTCGATCCCACGTGCTACTGTGCACGGAAGTCCCGTCTGGATCGATCGGCTGATCGATCCAGTCTGGCCAATCGATCCATAGATCGATTCAGAAGCTCTCTGTTCACGGGATTTAAATTCCCGATCGATCGGCAGATCGATCCATGGTTGATCAATCAGCTGATCGACTCCTCAGCTTTCTGTATGCAGTAGATCACCTCCCAATCGATCGGCTGATCGATTGGAGCTCTGATTTCTGTGATTTCTGCTGCATTTCACTACAAATTCACACACAACACAATTGTATCAACTTAAAAGCTTTACTAACTTACTAGACATGTCATTACCATCATCCTTCCTAGTTATTTAACTAACATCAAGACAGCTTGGGGTCCAACCATGATATAGTGCATACGTTCATAATTCATGATACTTAACATCCTAAAAGTGCATAAAAGTAACAAAATCAGAAATTCTAAGTCTTCAGATGGACTAATTCCCCAAAGACCTTTATTCCAAGTTCCTTTCACACACATCTTTATCGCATTGCCCTCCAGCCTCCGCTATTCCATCTTCCCTTTACCTTTATCTGCAGCATAAGGAAAAAGGGAAACTATAAGCTTGGGAGCTTAGTAAGAAACCATCTACCTCACAAAAACATGCATTCGAAGAAATCATGCTTTCAAGGATGCTATTTAAAATACATGCTGATGATCATACTGAAAATGCTAAAAACATGACATATGAGCATGTAAGTCATGGCAATCAAGAACTGAACATAAAGCTATTTGATATATCGATAAGAAACTGAACTGAAGCCAAGCTGAATTCACATATCTATTTTGTGAAGTTTGAAAACTATTTATATGATAGATAAAAATACTAATCATGCTGCTGATGGGCCCGGCAGCTGTACTTGCTATGCGCGCATCCCTAACTAGGCCCGAGGTAGCAAGTCCCGAATCTAGTAGGGTTACTAGGTTATCTAAACCTAGGGACGACTGTGGGAGCCCAACCCAAGGACAACTGAGAGTCCAGTACAGTGCCACTGATAAAATTAAAATACTGTTTATAAACTGATTTATCTTATCTTACTTTTACTAGGTTATCAGAACCTAGAACTAGGTTATCTGAACCTAGAGGCGACTATGGGAGCCCACCCATTGGACCGTAGTCCCATATAAACTGAGGTAAGATTAAGCATGCTATTTAAATGCATCTATGGCATTTAACTAAGCTATTAGAATGCCTATGGTGACATTTAACTGTACTAGTAATTCTATCGAACACTTGGTGTGCTCTAAGTCTCCTTAACAGAATAATCATGCATAAAACTGAACTAAAAGCATAAAAATGCATGATTAATTACTTATACTGCAGGTGAGGGGTTACTTACATCCTGCGCTAGGTTTTCTTACAATCCGATCGCTCAATTTCAGGAGAAGAAGATCTCTTCGGCGATCTTCTTACGTCTACGCTTTCTTCTCGCGGAGGGGAGCGTCCTCGGGCCGGAGTTGTCGTCAGAAGGTGCTCCCACGACCCTAGGGATGGAACCCTAGGTCTTCTTGGGCTTGGCGTGCCGAGAGGGTGCGGGAGAAGAGAGGGCGGCGTGTGAGGGTGAGGGAAAAGGGAGTTGTCGTTTAGAAAATAATAACTCCTCTCTTAATTCCCTATTTATATTAAGTGATTATTATGACCCAACTCGCCCATAAATATAATTGTTCTCCTTTTCTCTTAGCACACCCTTGTTGGGGCCCCTTGGTTACTAAGTCACCTTATAAGTCATAGAGTCCATAGGTCTCGGGTTCAATCCCCGCTTAGACTATTTTACGTTTTTATTTAATTTTGCTACTTTGGCTATTTTGAAAATCCCCTAAAAATATTCTAAAATTACAGAAAAATAATAGAATATTTCTAAAAATTAATTTGAGAATTTTCGGGCGTTACAATCCCCCATACCTTATAAAAAGTTCATCCTCAAATTTAGAATAACTCTGGGTACTTCTGTCTCATACAAACTTCTGTCTCCCAAGTTGCCTCTTCTGTGGTGTGATTTTGCCAAATAACTTTTACTAATGGTTCCTCCTTATTCCATAATTTCTTAACTGCTCGGTCTATTATTTGAATAGGCGGACTGTCATAGCTGAGGTCTTCGCAGACTTGTACCGACTGGGGCTCAATCACCTGGGTGCCATCTGGGATATGCTTCTTCAGCATAGAGACATGAGATATGTTATGGATAGCTGACATCTCCTGGGGTAGCTCTAACTCGTATGCTACCTTGCCCACTCTTCTGGTGATAAGGTATGGTCCCACATATCTGGGACTTAATTTGCCCTTCTTCCCAAAACGCATTACTCCCTTCATGGGAGCCACTCGGAGGAATACTGTATCCCCAACTGAAAACTCTAAGGGTGCGTTTGGTTCGGGGTTATTCATGATAACCTTGGTTATCCATCCAAGATTATCAACAAAAACCTTGTTTGGTTTAAGTATTCGATAATTCCCTAGTAATGTTCCATGCCCGACACGTCAGCAAAAGGGTCATGCAGTCCGGAATCGGAAAACCTCAGAAAACTAAGGTTTTTCTTGATTCCGGGGTTAACGAATTTTTTTTACCAAAAATACCCTCCGATAAGAAAAAAACTATGGAAAAAAGAGAAAAAATGTAAAAAAATATTTAAAAATATAAATAATATTTAAAAATGTAAAAATAATAATAAACTGTTTAAAAATTTTTAAAATTTTTAAAAATAAATAATTTAAAAAAAAAATTTTAAAAATATAAATTTTAAAAATAAAAAATTGTAATTTAAAAAAATATTTTTTTAAAAAAATTAAAAAATTAAAAAAAATTTTAATTAAAAATTTAAAAATAAAAAAATTTATAAAAAATGTAAAAAATAAATTAAATAAATTAAAATTAAAATTAAAATTTAAAAATGTAAAAAAATTTATAAAAAATTAAAATTTAAAAAATAAATTAAATAAATTAAAATTAAAATTTAAAAATGTAAAAAAAAATATAAAAACACTAAAAAATAAAAAAACACATAAAAAAGTAAAGAAATATACAAGAAAAAGAAAAGTTAAAAAAACATAAAAAATAAATAATAATAATAATAATAATATATAGTTGACTTTGTAACTGAGGGTAATACGGTAAAATATTAAACTAAGGTATTCATTAAAACCTTCAAACAAACAAGTTTTTGTTGCATTACCTAGGTTGAACCAAACAACATTTGGTTATGTTTTATTTCCCATAATCTTGGTTGTGTGATTATCTGGTAATCACATAACCAAGGTTATACATGATAACTTGAACCAAACGCACCCTAAGGGTCGGCGCCATGTATCAGCAAAGCTTTTCTGGCGGCTCTGAGCTGTCTCTATCCTCTGGTGGATCTGCTATATAGTTGCTGTGGTATATGCTACTAGATCTGTCTGAAGTTCTAGTTCTTTCTGTTCACCACTTTCATACCAACAGATTGGAGATCTACACCTCCGCCCATAGAGAGCCTCGTAAGGTGCCATACCGATAGTGGCCTGATTGCTATTGTTGTATGCAAATTCTGCTAAGCACATATATTTGCACCAACTTCCCTTGAAGTCTAGGGCACATGCTCGGAGCATATCTTCGAGTACCTGATTTCCTCGCTCCGTCTGACCATCTATCTGAGGATGGAAAGTTGTGCTAAACTTTAACCTGGTGCCCAATGCTGACTGTACACACTTCCAGAAGTGTGACGTGAATATACTGTCTCTGTATGAAATGATGGTCCGTGGAACTCCATGCAGTTTGACAATCTCCTTGAGATACAACTGAGCCAGCTGTTCCATGGAGTAGGATATCCTGATAGCTAGGAAGCGGGTTGATTTAGTCAATCTGTCGACTAATACCCAGATGGTATCAAAACCATTCGTGGTTCTGGGTAGTCCCACTATGAAATCCATAGAAATATCCTCCCACTTCCATTCTGGAATCTGAATAGACTGCAGAACTCCTCCTGGTCTCTGGTGTTCTGCCTTGACCCTCTGGCAGGTCAAACAGGTACTGACATATCTAGCAATGTCTCTTTTCATCCTAGGTCACTAAAAACATCTCTTTAGGTCATGGTACATCTTGGTGGAACCAGGATGCATCGTATATGGAGTCCTGTGAGCTTCGTTTAGAATCTTCCTCCGTAATTCCTCCTGATCCGGAACGCATAGTCGGTCACCAAAATACAGTATCCCACTATCAGATACTCTGAACTCTCCACTTTCTGATTCCGCTAGCCCTTGCTTGATTTTCTGAATTTCAAGGTCCTAATCCTGAGCTGTCTGAATGTCACCAAGCAGGGTAGATGCTAATGTCATAGTAGAGAGTTGTCCAACTATTAGTTCGAGACCAAAATCTATAATCTCCTTTTGTAGGGGCGGTGATATGGCTGCTAGGGATAGTAAGGTAGCACTGGACTTCCTGCTAAGTGCGTCTGCTACCTTATTGGCTTTTTCTGGGTGGTAGAGGATGTCTACATCATAGTCTTTGACCAGCTCGAGCCATCTGCGTTGTCGCATATTCAGATCCTTTTGGGTGAAGAAGTACTTCAGACTCTGATGATCTGTATACACTCTGCACTGAGCTCCATACAGGTAATGTCTCCAAATCTTGAGGGTGAAGACAACTGCTGCAAGCTCAAGGTCGTGAGTAGGGTAGTTCCTCTCATAGTCCTTGAGTTGTCTAGAGGCATAGGCGATCACCTTGCCATTTTGCATCAGTACTGCTCCTAGTCCCAATTTAGAGGCATCAATGCAAATATCAAAGCTGTATGTGTTCTCTGGCAGAGTCAGAATGGGTGCACTGGTAAATCTTTTTTTGAGCTCTATGAAGCTGTTCTCACAGTGCTCTGTCTACTGAAATTTTCTGTTCTTCCCGGTGAGAGCTATCAGTGGGGAGGCTATCCTGGAGAAATCCTCTACGAATTTTCTGTAGTAACCTGCTAGTCCCAGAAAACTTATAATTTCACTGACGTTCTTAGGTCTTTTCCAGTTACTCACAGCCTCTATCTTACTGGGGTCTACCATGATACCATCCTTGGAGATGATGTGACCCAGAAAGGATACCTGATCGAGCCAGAATTCACATTTCGTGAACTTGGCGTACAGCTGGTTCTGCTGAAGGGTTTGCAGTACTATTTTCAGGTGCTCTGCGTGTTCTTCTTGAGTCCTGGAATAGATAAGAATGTCGTCGATGAACACGATAACAAACTTATCTAAGTATTATCTGAATACCCTGTTCATGAGGTCCATGAAAGTAGCTGGAGCATTCGTCACACCAAAGGGCATGACTACGAACTCAAAATGTCTGTATCTAGTCCTGAAAGCTGTCTTGGGTATGTCACCTTCTTTAACTTTCACCTGGTGATATCCCGATCTGAGGTCTATTTTAGAGAACACTGCTGCTCCCTTTAGCTGATCGAACAGGTCATCTATCCTGGGAAGAGGATACATGTTCTTAATCATGACTTGATTTAGTGCCCGGTAGTCTATACACAGGCGCATGCTCCTGTCCTTCTTCTTCACGAACAATACAGGCGCTCCCCATGGTGAGTGACTAGGGCGTATGAAACCCTTGTCGAGCAGCTCCTGTAGTTGCTCCTGAAGTTCCTTCAATTCCGCTGGAGCCATGCGGTAGGGTGCTTTGGAGATGGGATTCGTACCGGGGATAAGTTCTATCTCAAATCAATCTCCCTGTCTGGTGCTAAGTCTGGTAACTCCTCAGGGAAGACTGCTGGGTAGTCACATACAACTCAAACCTCTTCTAACTTTTGATCCTTGTCCTGACTGGTATTGACTACATGTGCTAGGAACCCCGTACATCCTGAATCCAGTAGTTTCTGTGCTTTCAAAGCCGAGAGAAACTTCTTGGCCTTTCTCTTTGGTTCTCCGATGTACCCAAACTGCACTCCTATTTCGGGTTGGAATACAACTCTTTGTTTACGGCACTCTATGGAGGCACCGTACTTGATCAGAAAGTCCATTCCTAAGATAACATCGTAGTCAGCCATCTCTAGCACTATCAGGTCACCAAAAAGCTCTTTGTCTGCTATAATGACTGGCACTGTTCGGAGCCAGTGCGTGGATGCCATAATTTCTCCTGAAGGTAGTGTTGTCAAAAACTGACCTCTGGAGATATTTCTAGCTTTTCGGCGAATGTCCTGGATATATAAGAATGGGTTGCCCCAGTATTGAATAAGGCAGTTGCACTTTTCTGTAAAATACTGATCTGACCTATAACAACTGTCGAGGCATTCGCTACATCCTCTCTGGTGAGTGAGTAAATCCTCACGTTCATTGTGGCTGAGGGGGCTTCTAGTCTGCCTTGGCTGATGTGTGGACCATCTAAAGCAGCCTGCATCTGGTGCAACTGGGCTGGTTTGTCTCCGTACTGAATCGGCTGCGGTGGGGGAAAACTGGTCTTGTTCGGGCATTGTTTAGCCATATGACCTTCCTAGCCACATTCGAAGCATCCTCGTGTGCCCTTGCGACAAATTCCTGGGTGAAATTTCCCACAAGTGGAACACTTGGGATAGCTAGGTTGTTTACTAGCTGGTCCTCCTTTTGTTTAACTCCTTGGCTTACGTTTATGGCTGGAGTTCCCTTTCCAATTAGAGTTCTGGCCCTAGTGTTTCTGAGTGTCTGAGCCTCCTTGGCCTTTAGACTCTGAGAAGGCTTGCTTCTGCTGCTTGATGCTGTTCTGGTAATGCTCGGTGGTCAGAGCACTGCTTATTAGTTCTTCAGTGGTTTGCGGCCTATGAACACCGCTGGCCACGTTCATTGCTATTTCCGGCCTTAGCATTTTGAGCATCAACCGGACTCGTTCTCTTTCAGTGCTGACTAATTCGAGGCATAGACGAGCCAGTCTGTTGAATTTCTTCATGGCCTCCTCAACTGAAAGGTTGCCCTGATGAAATTTAGTGAACTCGTCATAGTGGCGGTTTGTGACCCGCATGTAAAAAAACTCCTCAAAGAATTCTCTCTCGAAGTCAACCCATGTCATCTGGTTCACTGGGTGTTTCGCTTTAATCCTCTCCCACCACATACGTGCGTCTCCTGTCAGGCAGAATGAGGCGCATTTCACCTTTTCATACTCCGGCTAGTCTAGAAGCTCCATCGTACTCTCCAGTGTTTTGAACCAGGCTTGGGCATCCCATGGTTCACTGGTGCCTGAGAAATTCTCTGGCTTGATCTTCTGCCACTGGATCAGATAGGCTTCTCTCCTTGCCCCTGCTGCTGGGGCTGCTGATGCTGTAGGTTGGACTGGTGGAACCTCTATCACTACTGGGGTTGCTAAGTTAGGTTCTGGAGTGACAGTGGGAGTGTTCTGCTGATTAGCCCTTAGGGTGACTATTTCCTGTTGCTGTTCAGCTAGTTGTTTCTGTAACTGAGCCACTACTGCTGTAAGGTCTGAGGGAGGCACTGAGTTGCATGCCTCATGCTGGGGCTCAGTAGCTGGCGCTTTTCTAGTTGGGCGTCCTCGTACCATTTTCTAGAGAAATAAAGGACATACATAACTAATACAATCATATGTATCTAACTACTATTATCATGTTAGATGTTATCATATACAAACAAGTTTTAGTATCTATAAACATGAAAGCAAAGACATAAATAAAGTGAGAGGTATTTTTACTTGGAAGCTGCAGGTTCAATGCTGATATGTGTGTGGAAGAAGTATGGAACTTTGCTCTGATACCACTCTGTAACGACCCGCCTCCTACTGTCTAGGCTGTGAGGCCGGGGGTTACATTATTCTAAATTATTTTGTGCGAAAAGCTGAACTAATTAATAATTCTACTATTAATAGATAAAATCTGGAATTCTATGTTCAGAGTGCACTCCTAAAGTTGCACATATGCTAAGAAGGGAACCCAACCTTCCTACTTGATCCGAAACTGAAAATCAAACACTTCTAGTTGAAATCAGACTTTCCAATCGATCGGCTGATCGATTGGAGTGGTTTGATCGATCTAGTGGTCGATCCCACGTGCTACTGTGCACGGAAGTCCCGTCTGGATCGATCGGCTGATCGATCCAGTCTGGACAATCGATCCAGAGATCGATTCAGAAGCTCTCTGTTCGCGGGATTTAAATTCCCGATCGATCGGTTGATCGATCCATGCCCGATCGATCAGCTGATCGACTCCTCAGCTCTCTGTATGCAGCAGATCACCTCTCAATCGATTGGCTGATCTATTGGAGCTCTTATTTCTGTGATTTCTGCTGCATTTCACTACAAATTCACACACAACACAATTGTATCAACTTAAAAGCTTTACTAACTTACTAGACATGTCATTACCATCATCCTTCCTAGTTATTTAACTAACATCAAGACAGCTCGGGGTCCAACCATGATATAGTGTATACGTTCATAATTCATGATACTTAACATCCTAAAAGTGCAGAAAGGTAACAAAATCAGAAATTCTAAGTCTTCAAATGGACTAATTCCCTAAAGACCTTTATTCCAAGTTCCTTTCACACACATCTTTATCGCATTGCCCTCCAGCTTCCGCTATTCCATCTTCCCTTTACCTTTATCTGCAGCATAAGGAAAAAGGGAAACTATAAGCTTGGGAGCTTAGTAAGAAACCATCTACCTCACAAAAACATGCATTCGAAGAAATCATGTTTTCAAGGATGCTATTTAAAATACATGCTGATGATCATACTGAAAATGCTAAAAACATGGCATATGAGCATGTAAGTCATGGCAATTAAGAACTGAACATAAAGCTATTTGATATATCAATAAGAAAACTGAACTGAAGCTAAACTGAATTCACATATCTATTTTGTGAAGTTTGAAAACTATTATATGATAGATAAAAATATTAATCATGCTGCTGATGGGCCCGGCAACTGTACTTGCTATGCGCGCATCCTTAACTAGGCCCGAGGTAGCAAGTCCCGAATCTATTAGGGTTACTAGGTTATCTAAACCTAGGGACGGTTGTGGGAGCCCAACCCAAGGACAACTAAGAGTCCAGTACAGTGCAACTGATAAAAGTAAAATACTGTTTATAAACTGATTTATCTTATCTTTCTTTTACTAGGTTATCGGAACCTAGAACTAGGTTATCGGAACCTAGAGGTGACTATGGAAACCCACCCATTGGACTGTAGTCCCATATAAACTGAGGCAAGATTAAGCATGCTATTTAAATGCATCTATGGCATTTAACTAAGCTATTAGAATGCCTACGGTGGCATTTAACTGTACTAGTAATTCTATCGAACACTTGGTGTGCTCTAAGTCTCCTTAACTGAATAATCATGCATACAACTGAACTAAAAGCATAAAAATGCATGATTAACTACTTATACTATAGGTGAGGG
This sequence comes from Zingiber officinale, assembly GCF_018446385.1. NCBI lineage: Eukaryota > Viridiplantae > Streptophyta > Magnoliopsida > Zingiberales > Zingiberaceae > Zingiber > Zingiber officinale. The sequence goes on along the minus strand of NC_056002.1, from coordinate 50,237,556 downwards.
GGTATTTACATCCTGCGCTAGGTTTTCTTACAATCCGATCGCTCAATTTCTGGAGAAGAAGATCTCTTCGGCGATCTTCTTACATCTACGCTTTCTTCTCGCGGAGGGGAGCGTCCTCGTGCCGGAGTTGTCGTCGGAAGGTGCTCCCACGACCTTAGGGATGGAACCCTAGGTCTTCTTGGGCTTGGCGTGCCGAGAGGGTGCGGGAGAAGAGAGGGCGGCGTGTGAGGGTGAGGGAAAAGGGAGTTGTCGTTTAGAAAATAATAACTCCTCTCTTAATTCCCTATTTATATTAAGTGATTATTATGACCCAACTCGCCCATAAATATAATTGTTCTCCTTTTCTCTCAGCACACCCCTACTGGGGCCCCTTGGTTACTAAGTCACCCTATAAGTCATAGAGTCCATAGGTCTCGAGTTCAATCCCTACTTAAACTATTTTACGTTTTTATTTAATTTTGCTACTTTGGCTATTCTGAAAATCCCCTAAAAATATTCTAAAATTACAGAAAAATAATAGAATATTTCTAAAAATTAATTTGAGAATTTTCGGGCGTTACACAGCAGCTCTTGTAATTGCACCTTCAGCTCCTCTAATTCTTTAGGTGTCATGCAATACAGAGCCTTTGATACCGGTGTTGTCCCCGGAATTAACTCAATCGTGAACTCCACTTGCCTTTTTGGGGGCAATCCAAGTAACTCATCTGGAAATACATCAGGGTATTCTAGAACTATCGGAATGTCTGAAGGATGTGAAATATGATCCTGATCAATCTTAATCATAGATAACAAATACCCTTGACAATCTTGGAACAATGATCTTCGAGCTTGCAGTGTTGAGATAAAAGAAATCCCATCATCCTTGGTACCCATAAATACCCAAGATGGTTGACCCGGAGGTTTAAATGTAACTACTCTTGCGCTGCAATCGACGATGGCATAATACTTAGCCAATCGGGAAAGTTGTTAATCCAAGACAATCATACAACCATGCAAACAAATGACTTACTAGGCTTACTTTTTACTTGAAATTCACTCCTCCAAGACTTTACCATCTAAGGGTGACTCCATGAGGATCAATCCTAACCATGTAAATCTACCTGACCTACTAGATTTATTGCTTGGGCTTCCTATAAAACTTTAACACGTAAGGCTCACTGCCTTAGTATTTTCCTTCACCAAACATCCAATCACCTTGATTTACTTAGACTTGCTAGTCACTCGGTAGACTAATCCTTGTGAGACATCTAGTCTACTTGATCTGCCTAGACTTGTCAATCACTCGATGGACTAGTCACCTTTACTAGACATTCAGTGACCTTAACCTATTTGGACTTGCTAGTCATTTGATAGACTTTTCACCCTTGCTAGTCATCCGATCAAATTTGACCTGACTAGATTTTTTACATTCAAATATTAAGTCCTATTTGGATCAATCCTTGACCAAACTTGACAATATCTTAGTATATTGTCAAATATTGAAATCATAGAGATTGATTTCACCAATAATATGCTCATTCTCACACAATCATTTTTTTCATTCCACTATTTTCTGCTCTCAACTTCTCACTTAAGCATCTGAGGGGTCTTGTTGGGATAAGACTAATGCACTCTTACTATGTTGACTTCGGATAGAAAAATTTTAAGCATATGAGGGTCTTGTTGGGATAAGAGTGACATCCTCTGACTATGTTGACTTTGGGTAGAAAGATTCTTCTACCTGATCCGAAGAACACAGAGGACTTGGCCACCCAACATCCAAGCAGTACTCAGCAAATGGAATCAACTACGTCATGACGAGAAGAAAGCATCAACAGCATCGTATGATGCGATAAAGTTTTGCCGCATCAATGGCTAAAAGTGTTTATATTTCCAATTCTAAATAAAGTACCATTTCTTCTTAGTGCTTGAATTCTTTTTTTTCCTTTGCGCTCAATTTTTATTTACTACAATACAATATAAAATATTTCTTTAGTTGTTATCAAGAAAGAGAAAAAGGTCACGGGTTCAAATCCTGAAAATAACCTCTTGCAAAAAGCAGGATAAGACTGCGTACAATGGATCCTTCCCCAGGACCCTACATGGCGAGAGCTTCGTGCACCGGGCTACCGTTTGTTTATCAAGAAAGAGAAAAACTAGTGAAAATTTAATTCCACTAATAGATTATATGTCATAGGAAATACTAAAGCATGTTAAATTGTTACATCAACTTATGTATTCTTATATTTTATTATCGATTTTTCTATTGCACTAATTTATTTGTATAAATAAGATCAAATGGGACTAAATAATTATTCATCCCATCCCCTCTAACCTCTCCATTCCAACATGTTGTTCAGGATTCGTCATCCCTAAAAGGATCTCCTTGATTCTTCTTACATAGTCTTCAAGTTGTCTTCAACATTTTATTTTTCTATTTTGTTGTAAACAAGTCAATGATGCACAATGATTCGATTTGAGATCAGGGCATGGGATGACTCCTCAATGTGTTAGCAAATAAGCTTCTCAAATAGATCAAATGTGAGTTAGGTTAGGTTGGATCAACTTCTAGTGGGTCAGCTTCTGTTATGTCGAGTGATCATCCGGATTCAGGCAAGGATCTTTGGTGTTGACTATTGAAAGGACTAGAAAGAAGTTAGAGGATAGTACTTTGACATGCCCCCTCGCTTAGGTCAAATTAGGAGAAAAAGAATTAGATAGAAAAATAGTAGTTAAGACAAAGTAGTAAAGCGTGATTGGGCGGAGTTATTATGTGAGTGCTCATCAATGAGATTGGGTGAAGTTGCTAGATGTGGCTTAATTCTCTTACAACTTATAACAATTAGCCTTATTGATTATTTTTAGGATGATTGGTTTAATCTTATGAAAATTTTCTATCAATTATCAGGGTAAATTGGGAAGCGTGCACAGTGGACAGTCCAGAAACCTAGCATCCTTGCGCACCCCATTTAGAAGAAAAATTTCTACAAATACACTTAGATCGAACCGCGAGTACCTGAATCGAATCGCGGTTACCTGGATGACAACTTAAATATCCTACCGTGATATCATAACCCCAGGAACAACTTATAACAAAATAAGACGATAGGTATGAATTTATTTGAGATAATAAACAAGCAACCACCCTTGACACTCAATGCCATCGCCTCGACTTATGAGTGGAGATCCCAAACAATTTATATGCTAGCCAAGGCGTGGCATTAGGAATTCCTTCTTACATAAAAAACATGTGGATAAGGTACCATGCCAAATAGAAACTTCCATTAAGGCTTAAGATTATGTGTGTAGGGTGTCTTACCAAATACAACTTCTATCAAATCTTAAGATTCATCATGTCTTCTGTATGAGTGTCTCGAGTCTTATCACGAAGATGAGAATAACTCGAGCAAGAACAAGTCTAATCAGGCATTGATAATCATGGCTACATCCTTCAATATAGATGTGAAGAACATGAGATGCTGCCACTATAAGGTCTGGAGTTCAAATCTTGACATAGCCGAGGTAAATATCTTCCTTATGTACCAGTCATTATTCCAAAGACTAGTAGCTACCCGTAATTAACCAACTCCTCCGTGTTGGTCTTGGGAAGGATTGGCGGGGGCGCTGGGGTGAGTGCCACCGTGAAGAGCATCATTACAAACAAGATCATTTGAACAAGAGGAAGTTCAAAACTACATAAAAAATTGATAAAGTAGAAGAATCTAACAGAAATTGAGCCGAGTTGGGAATGAGAGAATACCTTGTGGTAATTTATCGAGCACATCAAGCACTACAAAGAAGAGAATGCGCTAAGAACATGGTTGAGGGAAAATATTATAACCCACCCAAATTAAAACCCGATACAGTGTGTTGCGGGCACCCCCAAAAGCTAAGTAATGTGGAATCGATAGTTAAGATGATATGACAATTAAAGTTAAGGTGAAGTGGTGATTAAAGTCAGGGTGAGATGACAATCAGTGCTTGAGTATATGCAGCTGAACGAGTCACTCTCGCTGGAATTCAGCTCCTCACTCCTCAGCACTAAGACATTCAGTATGAAGACAGTTAGCCCCAGAGTCAGTCGGACTTAAGGGTCTTAGCGCTTCACTTCTCAGTATTAAAGTGCTCAATATATAGCTGATCAACCCAAAAGCCGATTGGATTTATGAGGTTTAGCCCCCATTCTTCAAGCATAAGTCTCTCAACATATGGTTGGTCGACCTCACAGCCGATCAGACTTAGAGGACTTAATGCTTCACTCATTGGTGCCAAGATACATAGAATAAACCTGGTTGGCTCCCGTAATAATTGGGCATATGGGGCCCCAACTTCCCGCTTCTACAATACAACTCCCAACATATGACCGATCAGCCAAAGGGCCGGTCTGTAACACCCATAGGGTTCCTAGCAATTTCATATAGTACCTGGTTAAAAAAAATATAGGCCCTATGTGAATATTAGTAAAAATAAAATAGAATGGAATTAAAAAGAGGCAAGACCAAGGCTTGAACCTTGAACCTCTGGTTAGAAGCATGAATAGTGTAACCAATAGACCAAGAAGAGCTATTATTAGAAAGGGAAGGGACAATATAATTAAGAGTAAGAAAAGGTTCTCTTCCACTTAGAAGGAGAAGTTGGAATTGCCTTCTTCCCCTCAAATGAAGAGATAATTCTTGCTTCTCTTTTCATTAATAGATGAGTAAAAGAAAGGAGGAAGAAAAACCCATTTTCCCTTCTTCCTTTCATTAGGAATAAAAGAGGAAAGAATGAAAATTTTCATTTGGTTGCTCTCTTTCTCCTTCCTCTTTCTCTCCACTGAAACCCCTCTCCTCTCCCTCACCATTGCCGAACCAAGCAAGAAGGGAGCTCTCTAGGAAAAGCTTCGCAACCAAGGATTTCGTCTTTTAGAGAATTAAGCGAGAGGAAGTGAGTATCCCCTCACTGCAGTACAAGTAGTTATCGATTGTTGTATGTAAATGTTATTGAAACTGTAAAAAAAACTTTCTTGCATGTTTCGGCCAAGATAAAGTCTTATGGTCACTTAGGGTTAGCAAGTTTATGAGTTATGCTTGATGTTGTAACCAAAAAGTCTACAATCTCACTTTGGAAGTTTCGGCCAAAATAGAAAATGGGGTCTAGGGTAAAGTTTTCAAATGATAACATGCTTGTTTATGCTCCTTCATGATATATGACCTCTCATGTGTTAATAGCTTAGGTTTTTCATGCTCCATGTTGTATAAAAATATGAGAACCCTAACTTAATGTTTCGGCCAAGATTCACTATAGAGTCTAGGGCATAGTTTTGAACGGAAACATGTTTGTTTATGCCCCTTTATGATGAAAGATCTCTTGTGTGTTAATAACTTAGATTTTTTTCATGTTCCATGTTGTATAAAAAAAATATAAGAGAACCCTAGTTTCAAGTTTCGGCTAAAAATAGAAATGAAGTTTAGAGCAAAGTTTTCAAATGATAACATACTTGTTTATGCTCCTTCATGATATATGATCTTTCATGTGTTGATAGCCTAGATTTCCATGCTTTATGTTGAAAAAAAATATATAAGAACACTAGTCTAAAGTTTCGGCCAAGATGAGATGTGAAGCTTAGGGCAAGAAGAAAATTTAAAACCTAATCATGCTTGTTTGTGCTTATTCATGAGGTATGATATCTTGTATGTGGTTATGTTAAGTCTTTATGCTACATGTTGTATTAGAGGAAGTGGAACCCTACTTGTAGGTTTCGGCCAACATAGAATGTAAAGCCTAGAGTAAAGTTTTTTGAAAACTAATTATGCTTAGTTATGTCTTTACATGATATATGATCCTTTGGTATATTGTTAGATAAGTTATCATGCTACATGTTGTACAAATGAACCTTAGAACTTCACCCTAGGGTTCGGCCAAGCAAGTATATGAGGCTTAGAGCAACTAATTATGCTTAGTTATGTCTTTACATGATGTATGATCTTTTGATATATTGTTAGATAAGTTATCATGCTACATGTTGTATAAATGAACCTTAGAACTTCACCTTAGGGTTCGGCCAAACAAGTATATGAGGCTTAGAGCAAGGTCTTGAAATCTAACCATAATTGTTTATGCTTCTTTGTGATGTATGATTAATTATCTAGGGCTAGCTTAAGATTCATGCTCCTTATAGTAGTCAAAGTGGGGAAAAAAAATCCAACTATAGGGATTCGGCCAAGATTGAATGAATAGGTTTAGGGAAAAATTTTGAACCTAACTATGCATGCTTAGGTTCTCCCATGATGTATGATTCTTGATATATGGTTAGTTAAGTCCCTATGCTTTATGAGATGATATATGCTATGTTTCATGATATGATATGCTATGTTTCATGATATAATATATGCTATGTTTCATGCTATGATATGTTATGATTCATGATATAATATATGCTATGTTTCATGATATGATATGCTATGCTTCAAGATATGATATGCTATGCTTTATGATATGATATATGCTATGTTTCATGATATGATATGTTATGCTTCATGATATAATATATGCTATGTTTCATGATATGATATGCTATGCTTCAAGATATGATATGCTATGCTTTATGGTATGATGTATGCTATGTTCATGATATGATATGCTATGCTTCATGATAAGATATACCATACTTCACGATATGATACATGCCATGCTTGATGATATGATAATAACATGTTATGCTCTATGCTATGATAAGAACATGTTATGCTTCATGATATATGTTTATGAAAGGCTTATGCAAGAGGAAAAACCTAAGAGATGCTTCCCTTGAGATGAAATCAAGAGCACTCATCATGATATGACAAGAACATGATATATATGATAATATGATAAGAAACATGATATGTATGACATGCTATTTTACTTTGTAAGGCTTGTACCAAGGGTGGACTCCATAAGCGCCTCTAGGCCGACGGACTATGAACGAGTCTAGTAAAGGGATGAGCTCCTCAGTACGCCCCTAGGTCGACGGTCGTAGTATGGACCTAGTTCCCTAGTAGGTTCGGGGCTAGCTACCCTGTCCTAGGGATTTGCGCGTATTCATGTTATGTGGTACATAGTCGGGCCCTCATGTTGAGATTATATTCAAGTATGTATATGATATGTTTAAAAAAAAAAAAAGAGAGACATGTTGCATATGTTCATTTCATTATGCATGTTTTTAAAGGAACATCCTACATCTACATGTTATGCCATATGTTTTCCTTTACACTTATTAAAGATGCCCTTGAGAATATGGTTATGATCATGTTATATGTTATGTTATGTTCTCACATGCTATGATACATTTATGTTATGTTCTCACATGCTATGATATGTTGTATGTTATGTTCTCAGATGCTATGACCTATTTTATGTGTATGTATGATTCATGGTTTTATGAGTAGGAAAGGAACTCACTAAGCCTATGGGCTTATAGATTATTTTTCCTTGTACTGCAGAAAAAGGAAAGGAATGGATGAACTAAGGGGAGCAGCAGGAAGGGCAAGATTGTGTGTGGAAGTGGCATGATGGATAGATCTAATTTTATTTATAAAACTTATTATTGGTTAAGTTATGCATGTGAACTAAGTTTGGATTTTATACTTGTGATGATAACTTGAACTAGTATGTGGTACACTTGGGTTATCTTATTCATGTTAGTATATTCAGGACATTATGAATCATGTTCAAGTAGCTGATATAAATCAAGTATGTTGTTCACATGCCATGTTAAAGATAAGATGCATATGACAAAAAGAAGTAAATTAATAAATTATAAATATGTCTTCCGCTGCCATGAGTCCATATGCATGTATATGTCAAGTATGTCTAAGTAACCCCGTCCCTTTAGGGTAGTCTATGTATCTATTGAGGGGCGGGCATTACACGGTCGGGCTTATAGGGCATAGTTCCCCATCTCTTAGTGTTAAGACAACTCTCAGTATATGACCGGTCAGTGAAAGAGTTGGTCGGACTTAAAGGACTTAGTTCTCCATTTCTATTGTCAGTCTCTCATCATACAGTCGGTCGGCTACTAGACTAGTCGAACTACCTTTAAGAGACAACATTGTTAGGGAATCACACAACCTGTATGAGAATAATAGGTACTCATCAAGAAATATTCCATCACCAAGACATATACATGAAACGAAACTTTCCTCCGAGGATGGGCGTACAACTTCCATTGTTTGACGTTACTTGACATAGTCTGACATCAAATATTCTCTGCCGTCTCATTAATATGGGAGTTACAAAAGACAATTTATGTGCATTAAACGGAACCTTCATCGAAAGGTGGCTGTACATATTTCACTACTCGACATATTCTAATATCAGACATTCTTTGACCCCTCATGATTACAGGGGTTCTAAGGGTCATTATAAAAGGAGTATTCTCCGTTGGTCATGTACGTTATCACATACTAAAAAATACGCACTCATCTACTCTACTGTTAATCTTCTTCTCCACTTTTCACTCGGTCATTGTATTAACTTGAACGTTGGAGTGTTTGTGCCAAAGACCACCCTCCTTAGTTCTCATTCTAACATTTCCCTTTGCTCGCTTTGTAGTGTGTGTAGGAAGGAGTGCCAGGTGTCATCTATTCTTCATCTCAAAGTCTTCTCCCAGTCAATAACAGAGTCATCTGCCTAATGCGTCATCTCCATTGATTTCAGATAGGATCAAAATCTAAGAGAGGATATGTATTTTTTGGATCTATATTCTTTCCTTATTAATAAAAGGTGATTATGTTCATCCCAGATGTCTCTCATAATCTATCCCTAAATTATATGAAAAAAATTAAATCATGAGATCAACTTATAAATGATGATCGAATAGCTAAGAGTCGGAGGATCTTTCCTCTCCTACTGGGTTCTTCTAATATTTTTTAGCATCTTTTTATTATAAAAATATGTAAATATTTTACAAGAGATTTCTAGATGATAATGTATATCATTTGATTAAATTAATCAAACTAATTATTTGACAAAAAAAAAAAGAATATTTATAAACTATTTAAAATACTAAACATTTTTTATTAATTTTTAAGGCCTCCCAGTAAGCTACTTATCTGTAACAACCAGCTCATATTAGGCCGTAGCAGGTTGCGGGTCATACGCATTGTGTCAATCAAGCTCAGAACCGGTCGGTTCGGCCGGAGCAGGTTGCGGGTCATATGCAGAGTTGTTAGGGACATGCACTCTAACGCGACAAAAGATCTGGCCGGAAGAGAGGAGGTGAGCGGCGACGGAAACCATGATCGGGGTGGGAAAGATTAAGCACTACACCAACCTACTCGAGAAACCCCTTAGCAGAGGCCGGCAGGAGGTATGATTTGCTTCTCCGCCCCGACCCTCTGGACCTTTCTTCTTCTTTACCGGATTTGTGATTGATGCTAGGTTCTTTTTGCCTTAATCTACTTCACTGCAGATTTCTTACTGACATTTGTTCAGATATTTGAGAAGTTGTTACTCCTGATTTTCGTTATTGCAGTTCTTTTTTGATGGATTCTAAGACATTTTCATCGGTTCCTGTTGAAACCTAGTCTGTGCCTCAAAGTCAAAAACTATTTTGTTGTCCTTGGATCCGTCTTAATATCTATTCTTATGAATTGATGCCTCGATATTGGATTTTTTAATTTTTTTATTTTTTTTATTTTTATGGTTTTAAGGTTGCCCTTCCTGATCTCTGAATTTAGCGTATCGATACTGGTAAATGCTAAGGGTTCAGAAAACAAAGAAAATTATTGGCTTTCGGGATAATTAGGAGATTGTATGGTTTATACGAATTGCTAAACGGAGATTATTTTGCAGGTCAGTTTGAGCGCATTTGCGTTCTTGTTCTCCGAGTTGGTGCAGTACAACCAGACACAAGTTGATAATATCGCGGAGTTGGAAAGAAGGTATTGCTAGATTACAGTTCTTGGGATGACAAGTTGATTTAATAGGTGCTGCTCAGGGTGCTTAGGTTCATCATGTGAATTGATTTAAAAGCTGAAAATTGTTTGAACTTTTAGTTGTTTTTTTACCTCTTTTGCTTAGGTTGCAGTTGAGTTTGAAGTCTACACTGAGATTTGAAGGTCTAAATGTGTTGTACATGGTGTAGAGCTGATCTTGCCATTTTGAATTAACTCATATTTTGATGATTTCAATTCAGATTATGAATTATGACGATGCATATTACAAGTTTGAATACTTATGCATTGACGTTCTACTTAGTAATTGATTTTGTTAGTACAAATCTGTGATTTTCTTGCTTGACCTTATTAATTGTCAGAAATAATGCTTCATGTTGAGTGCTGATATCTAATTATTCTTAGACATCTTCACAGTCTCTAGGACTCAAACAAGCAAGTGTCACACAACATGGATGGAATCAGTTATGACATCTGTAGAATTAGTGACATGTGTCTTTAACATGCACATCATTAGGGTTAGTTTACATAGATGGATAACAAATAAGTGGAAGGGGAGGTGAGAGAATGGATCACAGAAATGCATATAAGTGATCCCTGATGTATGTGTAATTTTGTGATGCTTTCCCTTGCTCCTTCCTCTCCCTCCTCAGCTATTTATCTCTCCATACAAGCAAACCAAGCCTGAAAAATTAACTCTTAAGAAATATTGTAGGCTTGAAGATGCAGGCTATGCTGTTGGAGCAAGAGTTCTTGAACTTCTTTGTCATAGAGAAAAGGTATAAGTTGTTCTTGGGAAAATTTTGATGCTTTATTACAAGGAGAATTGTAATACCATGTTTAACAACAAAGTTTTATTTAACTTATTTTGATATCAAGTTGTAGCGGCAGGACATTATTTTCGAACCATATCAGCTCTCAGTATTGATCAACATGCACCACATCTTGTAGATTATTTTATTCATTTTTTTGCGAGCACCATTGTCAACAAGTATTATAAACTAATTTCTAACATCTACTCAATAGGCCACTATGTACTTTGACTAGAGATATGTGTGTGATGTTTCTTTAATTTACTTGTCATGTATTGCTTCGTTGACATAAGATGCTATTTCTAAGGAACTCATGTAATGCCATCTATATTTTTTTTTAATCCCAACTTAAAATAATTGCATACAATTATGGATATCCAAGTAAATCGAATCCAAATTTAAATATAAAAAAATTATACAAAGTTTAATGAAGTATGTTGGAAAACAAGATTTTGTAACAAAATACATACCTGAAAATTAGGCTAAAAATATTTCATATATCATGGGATCATGATTCTGCAAATTATTGGATATAATAGTGCACCTAGTTTCTATAGAAGGTTGAATTTGTTTATACAAGTCTGTCATTTTATGAAGAATAAGTCGTCGTGATGTCAATTTATAAAAATGGCTTAGAATCTGAGTTTTGAGTTAATACGATTTTCAATTTCCAGCATGGTATCATAATCACGGTCAAAACTTGGTGATTTGGCTGAGTACTAGTTATCCTTTTATTTTTCATTATCTTCAAATTTCAATACTCGCCCTCTTCCATGAATCATTTGCAGTTCGAAACTTGACAGTGCAGAAATCGACTAGGGCAAGGCATCATGGCCAATAGGATCACCAACAAGCCTAAGGACATCCAACTCGCTTGTTGGATACCGAGAGAGAGGGCTTGAGAGTTATTTGATTTGTTGCATCATCAACGAGCAATAACTTGCTTTTCATGGAGTTTTTCTTCAATTTATAGGCGGTGGTGTTTGCTATATAGTTGTAGGAAACCAAAGCATGTGCATGTTGGAATTTTCATATATTTATGGTAATCAAGATATTGCAAATTGCTTCTCTCTTCATCATCACATATGGTTTCCTTGACTACATCCTACACACATCTACTGTCATCTTCATTTTTTATTGTTTTGTTCCACCATCATCATTAATTCCCTATTATCATCCATTCTCAAATCCTAACCTTTCACCATTTTGGGTTTCTTTCGGCTTTTATTGCTAACTTTTCCTAATTTCCTTTTACCAACCTTCGTAACTAGATTCCTTTATTTAGTCCTTATCATTGATGGATTATCTTTATTGCTAGTCCTTCATCGCCAAATTTTCCTTGTTTTCTCTTATTAATTTTTGTAGTCGGATTGCTTTCTCTTGTCTTTGTTATTGGCAATATATCTTTGTTGCTCAGCCTATATTGTGGATTATTCTCTTTTCACCAATTTCACTACAACTTTTGACTTATAGTAACCTTGATAAGCCTTTAGGTACATGTTCATTGGTGTACTTAAGATAAGAATTTGGGGAAGATGATCGGATTTGCTAAAGAATGGAATGAGCCTTACTATCTTGAAGCGTTGGGTTATGTTTCAACTCAAAAAGAGTATAATTGTTATTATCCTCCATCAAAGAAGTTTTATTTGTCAGCGGTGTTACATTTAATGAACAAGCATCATACTTCATTATACCTTATTTTCAGGGGCGAATTCTATACTAGAAGATAAGGACAAAGATTTCTTTCTCGACCTATCATTACTTTAAATGTCTATAACTTAGATTCGAGTCCATGCCAAATCTTGTGTCTGAATCGATGCCAAATCCTATGTGTGAATCTAAGTCTATTTGTGTCTTGAATTTATGTCAATCGTGCATCTAAACCTATGCTTGAAAAATTATCATGGGGTATAAACAAAATTAAAGTGATCACACATTGTTTATTAAACATTCTTTTTTAGGGGGAGTCATAGTTTATGTTGATGATTTAATATTATAGGAAATGATGATAAGGAGTGAAATATTTTAAGTTAGTGTTTTGGGAAGGAGTTTGAAATTAAAGTATTAGGAAGGTTGAAATATTTTCTTGAGATTGAGGTGGCTCACTCTAAGAGACATGTTCATCTCTCAACAAAAATATATCACAAATCTCCCTAAAGAAACAAGCAAGACAACATGCAAACCTGCAAGCACTCTAATAGAACCAAATCTTAGACTTCAAATGGAAGAGGGAGATGTTGAAATAGATAATGAAATATATCTACGTTGTAGGATAACTTATTTATCTATCTCATACATGACCAGGCGTAGCATACAAAGTTAGTGTGATCAATCAATTATACATAACCCAAATAAGCTCATTTGCAACAAGCTCACTGAGTATTGTATCTTAAAGGAGTACTAATAGAGGGTTGGCACTAAAGACATATACAGATGTGTCTTTGTAGGTTAATGTTTGACAAGAGGTTAACCACTGGATATTGCATATTTCTTGGTGGGAACCTCGTGATGTGGAGGAGCAAGAAACAACAAGTGGTAGCATGGTCTAGGTAGTAGCGTGGTCTAGTGCAAAGGTAGGATTCTGAGTAATGGCTCAAGATGTGTGTGAACTACTTTGGTCAAAGATCATCTTATAAGACTTGAAGATCAAGTGGGATGATCCAATACAATTGTTGTGATAATAACTCTGTGATTAGTATTGCTCATAATCAGGTACAATATGATCAAATATAGCACATTGAAATTAATAGACATTTTATCAAAGAAAAACTAGAGAGTGGGTTGATTTGTATGTGTTTCATATTTGGATATGGACAACTAAGGTTAAAGGTTAACTAGCTCAGTGTTTCAAAATATTGTATCCTAACTGAAAATCTATTCATCAGTTTGAGAGGGAATATGGGAAAACATGATTTTGTTTTTGTAATTTTATGAAGAATAAGTCATGTTATCAATTTATAGAAAGGGGTTATGACTTGTGATATCATGTATTGTAGGAGTTTTGAGTTAATACAATTTTCAATTTCCAACAAAGTAAATATGCTTACATGTTTGCTATAAAAGTGTTTAATTTATAGGACTAAATCGAAATGGGGAAAGATACACTTGAAAATGTTGGATGAATTGGGATTCAAGTTTTTTAGTTTAAAAGCAAACTAGATGTAGTTGTTTGATTGAAGAATTAATAATTTGATATAACACCTGAGCATCTAATAGACATCAATGGTATTGCTTCCTCGTCTTTGGTATTATGTTTATGTATTAACCACAGAGTCTCTTTTAGGATAGTCATCAGACCCATTTTGCCTTATACAGAAAATGACACTGCCTCTTTCATTAAGGGATAATATTCGTACAAGACTGGTATAGGATGTCAGGAGTGAGACATTTATATTTCACTTGTGCCAAGTTAGTTTCAGCCTCAATAACCTGATCAGATTTTGTACATATTGCCCATATCGTGTGATACCTACCTAAACTATCATTTTGTTTCATAAATCCTTCACTTGGTTCAAACATTTTGATTTTATTCATATCCCATGAGAGTTTTCTATGCTATGAACTATTTTACTTTTGAATGCTTAATTCCTTCTAAATTTGTTGACTATTTGTTCTTTAATTCTGTTTATCCTTATTCTTATCATCTGATTTGGAAAACCATCAATGTTGATTGTTGTAGTGGTGTGACTTAATTTAATTTTTAATCATTGATGACCTGTAATTCCAAAAGTCATTTGGTTTGGTAGATGCAGCTACAAGTACTCATTTGTGCACATAATTGGAAATACTGAAGCAATGCCGCACTTTTTGTGGGCACATATAATCCGTAGGGCCTCCCTCATTAAGGCCTTTTTTTAGTATAAATGATGTTAGGTTACGTCATTGATTTTATGTCAAATTCATGTTACTTGGCATGACTTCCATTGTTTGAATTGCATGTAAACTATCATGGAAAATTATCCTCTTGGAAAATTTCTTTTGATAGGTTTAGTTTGATCAGCTAAACTCTTGAGAAAGCTAACATTTTGTCTTACATTTCTCCCATGAGAAAGATACAGAAAAGTTTAGATCCTGATTCACAAGATTTCCCAATTAATTTTGCCAATGTAGACAAACCCCAATCTTCGAGAAGCAAATTAGTTTAAAAATCCTACATGACAGCATTTGGGCAACTCTATTGGAGATGTTTTTCTGAAGGAATTTTTTTCTACCTTTGTCTCTGGAACTTAAGGGTCCATTTACTTGGATGGAAGAAGATATGAGGGGAGGGGAGGGGAGGGGAGGGGAGGGGAGAGTGATGCAAAATATGCACATAAATGATGGTGTTTCATATGTAATTTTGTCATCCTTTCTCTCCCTCTCTTCAACTTTATCCAAGTAAATGGATAACCTGAATGAACCTTAGCTATGATTTACTGTACACTAAGTTTTTCTTCCTGGATGGTTTGACATCTTTAGGACATTTCACTATTTTTTCAGCATCTTGTTTGTCATTGTATGAATGCTTGATATATAAATAATATCACAATGTATCAAACAAACATGTATTACAGGGTAACAGAAGGGAGACTAGACTGCTTGGGATTTTATCATTTGTGCACAGTACTGTCTGGAAGGTGCTCTTTGGAAAGGTAGCCATATATTCCGACCTCTTGCAATTCCTTGGTTGTTTAGTAATGTGGAAACCCTATGGAATGTCCATTTACTTGCTTATTTAAAGGGTGGCTCTAGAAGAACCACGATTTGATGCTCATAGAACTGTGCTAGTCCTTCCTTGTGCAATGATTTTTTTCAATTGACCTGTAGGTTGTTTCATGCACAAGGACATCAGGGACTTGACATCAATAACAGACTAGATTAAAAAAAAAAAGGCAGCCCGGTGCATGAAGCTCCCACCATGCGGGGTCCCGGGGAAGAATCCATTGTACATAGCTTTATCCTGCTTTTTGCAAGAAGCTATTTTCAGGATTCGAACCCGTGACATTTAGGTCACAAAGCAACAATTTTACCGTTGCGCCAAGGCTCCCTTTCCAATAACAGACTTGGTATTGAAGCAAAATTGATATATTGAAAGATGTAAATGAAGAATATAGAAAAAGTGAAGAAAAATTGAGATACTGAAATGGGTTGATGGAAAATATAGGAAACAACTATATATAATCACTATTATAGTATTGTGACCATCTGGAACAACTATTTCATTCATTGCTGTATAACAAGTATTGAATTTTTAAATCTTCCTGTCTGTTTGCCATGTGTGCTACATGGCTTGTGGATATATGGTCCTAGGACCTTGCTTAGACTGCTTTTAGTTATAATGAACTGAACAACCAACATAATATCTTGAACAGCCACAGATTGTGTCAAAATATAGTATTCTTATTAGAGACAGAAAAGATGATTACCATGGGTGAGGATACCCTGGTGCTCATTGTGGTGATAGAACACACGATCTTACAAAAGAGAATGTAATTAAAGTAGATTATTTATTATAGACAATTAAATGCATTACTCTTCAATGCTTACACAAAGCCCACGTTATCCGTTGATTTGGCAACTAACAACATATCAAGACCGGTAGTAAATAAAATCCAGCGGTATACTTGTTTGTGGCAGGGGCATTCTTCTATCACTAATTTTTCAGCGCCACAAACTAACTAGGGTTAGAACTTTACCTGCCACAATTGACGAAAATGTATGACTATTCACTTTTGAGATAGTGAGGACTCGAACTTCTTTAGAGCATCCATGTTTCTAGGCCCATCTCTATCCTCTGTATTTGAGGTCTGAAACAAATTCTTGGAGATACTGCAAATTTAGAAAAATGACATTATGTCCGACTGCCCCATGATGTTATCCTTATGTTTAAAACTTCTAATTGACTATGAAGACATCAATATAAACCTCATAATAAATGAAATTTGGCTCATTCTTTGAGGGAGAAAATGCACAGTTCTAGTTACAGATTATGTTTCTTGCCTGCAATAGGTAGCTGACTCGCTTGAGAAAGGAACTGAACATGAAGATGAGTATATGATCAGTGAAAAAGAGCTTTTGGTCAATCGGTAATCTATCCATGTATTTGACTGGCTAAATTTTGCTTGTATTATCAAAAGTAAACTGAGTTTGATAATGGTTTTTAAGATTTATATCAATACCAAAGGACATGGGAGCATTCAACTGTGGGGCATTTGTTGCCGGGATTGTCAAGGTATGATAGCTTACTAGTTGTTATTTACTGCAGTTCAGATTTTTTTTTTTTAATAGTGGTCATTATTTACCGTCATTTTCCTCTTTATCCTTTGTAAAGGGTGTTCTAGATAGCGCTGGTTTCCCTGCTGTTGTAACGGCACACTTTGTTCCTATGGAGGGTCAACAGCGGCCACGGACTACAATTTTGATAAAGTTTGCGGAAGAGGTCAGTTCAATTGTATATTATCCTTTTTAGTTTCTCTGCATCAGCCTGGATATTGCGTATTTGATAGTACCTTTATTATAAACTATTCTAGTTATTTCGAGTGTTCTGCCAAAGACACAAGAAGATAGAACCCTCTATAATCACAAGAACCTTATTTGCCAAAATATTTACAAATAAAACAACTTTTCAATACCAGCTTGGTGTCATCTATGTCAATGCAAAACCAAAAGAAGCTAATTGTCTTATCAGACCAACTCGATGACAGAGAAATGCTAAAATTTGTTTTTCAGTTTGCTACTGTGTCGTGTTAAATTATTTTTCAGATGTTATGAACCAAGTAAATCTTTGTTCTCCAGGTACTCAGGAGAGAAGCGAGACTTGGTTAACGGATCAGGTCTGCATTAAAACATTCAAGGCTTGAATCTGCAGCTACATAATTTATGCTGATATTTCAAGTGACTACCTATACACACGGTTTTTCTTGTCTGAGAGCTGCTGCTTCTGGTATCATTGCAATGAATTTGAATTTAATCTTCTGACTCTTCATTTCTATGATACTATACTGAAAACTCAAGGTTTATTTTCGCTGTCACTGTTTGCTTATGTATTTTGTGAAAAGTACTTTGTGAGATTTTGAAATGAAACCATTTGTTGCCATTTCTATCAATGATACTCCTGCAACATTAATTGTTAGCATCTCTGTGTTTTTTTTTGTTTCCTGTCTATTGGTTTTCTTGAGCATGTGAGACCTAGATTAAAATTAAATTTTAGATTTTTATAAATATTAAAAAGATATTTTTATCTTAGGAAAAAAAGATTCATGTAAAGTTAGGTCTAGAAAATTTAATGGAATTATAAAATTTTTATATGGAGGGTGAGGATTTATATAGTTATTTGGAATATTTGGGATCTTAAACAACTATGATAATGATGATTTAGAACACTTTTTAAAAGGGATTATTGCTTTTTGTTGCATTCATTTGTATTGAATCATTTGGTTTGCTAAAGCTGTTAGGCGAATGCTATTGAGGCATGTATGCTACAACGATATATTTTGGATCAAGTAGCATTAGAATTGAATGTTGATTTGGTATATTGCTTTAGCCTTAGCCTCATAGGCTGATGTTTGCTTGCTCGCTCAGCTAGCCCTACAACAATCCAAAGTGCTTGCTTACTTGTGCAACTAGCCCTACAATAATCCAACATCTAGATTATGGCGTTCAAATCCACAGGTCACCTCAACTGTGTACTCGCATGCAAAAGCAAACTCTCTTTGGATCCCTTGTAAATTTGTTCACAGGTCACACAAACAGAAGTTGCACACTTGAGGGATCTGGAAGATCAAGTTGCAGCCAAGCAAATAAAAGGGGAGACTCAAGTTGAAACCACCGGTGGGAAGGAACAACTCATTTCAAAGCAACTGCAAGACCCTTCACACGTCTTGGAAGGATTAAATATGAGGGCCCGAGCTAAGATTATTGGAAGAACCAATTATGAAGTCTCGAGTTAAATTTATGAAGGAAACACTCATCAGACTAATAGAAGAAGTTAGGCTCGAGCCTAATTAGATTAATTAGGCTCGAGTTGCAGTTGGAGTTGTTGCAACCAATTGCAAGTCATACGGTCTAATTAGATTAATTTGGGTCTCTAAATAAGTTAACTAGATAATTAAAAGTAACGAATGTAATGGATTTTATCCTCACTTGGCCTTTTAGTTTTTTTTGGATGCGGAGCAGCGTGTTGCCCTTGGACTTAAGTTGGATTGCACCATCTTCCCACTCGACAAACTTGAGTTTTCTGTAATTTTTTTGTTCTTTAGAAATAAGCGAAGGTTGTCAAATTCAAAAACTTATCAAATATATAAGATCCTAACTCCTATATAGGTTAATAACATTATTAATTTTCCTGACGAGCACATCTACTCAGGAATTTTATTTTCCACCTCTAACTATTTGGTGGTAAACTATATAAGTTGATTTATAATTTATCTCTTTTTTCATAACTTGAAGACTGATTATAAGGGACACTTGATGAATGTACTCATATTTTACTATAATTTACTAGAATAAAATAATTATTTCTTCAAGAATTTACTAAAGGACATACGTATGTTTAAGAATTTATCAAAGAGCATACTATACTTTGATAATTATTAAAGGATGCATTTATTTGACTGACCTTGTCATTCTACCCTTTCTGCCAAATTGACTTTTTAATTTCTTTTCACTCTCTTTGTATTTAACTTCTCTTTTCTCTCTCCTTTCTATTTAATTTTTCTCTTTTTTCTTTCATTTGATTAATTTTTTTATTTCGCTTTCTTTTACATTACATGCATGCATGCAACCATCGTTATGGTTCCCTCGTCACTTTAGGACGAACAATTGACTAGCATATGATGATATTGCCAACATGAGATTTGAGGTCAAATTCTAACTAGTAGTTAGATCCTTGCCCTCCCCATGCATGTGCAATATCCCTAGGTCAAGGTTGACCTGGTTGACTGAGCTTGAATTGAGTCAAGCTCGAGTCTTGATGTTTGATTTTCGATGTTTGACAATACATATAGACAACACATGAAGATTGCAGGTGCAATGATTCATGTGGGAAGATTGTGAAGGAGAGTCAAGTAGGTCAAAGTTGACTAGATACTTGACTGGGAAATTCTGATGAGTGAAGCCAGGTAAAAGTCCTAGTGAGTGAAGCTAGACAGAAGGGAAATTCTGGTGAGTGAAGCCAGGTGAAAGTCCTAGTGAGTGAAGCTAGGCAGGATGAAAGTCCTAGTGAGTGAAGCTAGGCAGGAGGAAAGTCCTGGTGAGTGAAGCCAGGCAGATGAGAAGTCCTAGTGAGTGAAGGTAGGCAGAAGGGAAGTCCCGGTGAGTGAAGCCAGACACAGGAAATCCAGATGGATCAAGGCTGATCGGACATCTAGAGTTGAGAAGTCCAAGTAGATCAAAGGGATTGACTGGATACTTGGTACGAGGAAATCCAGATGGGTCAAGGTTGACCAGACATATGGTGGAAGTCCAAGTGGGTCAAAGGGATTGACCGGACACTTGGTAAGGGAGTCCTAGCAGGTCAAGGGTGACCGGATGCTAGGTTTTACGTACTAACAAGTCATGGTTGACTGGATGTTGGTTTAGGGGACTTTGGACTTGATTTTGGGCAAAATCATGAGCTGGATCGATCAGCCGATCTATTGGTTCATGCCCAATCGATCAGCTGATCGATCGGGCGAGTCTTCGCGACAAGCCTCCTCCCAATCGATAAGTGGATCGATTGGGAAAAGTGCGCGATCGCACATAACAGCGCTGGGTCAATCGATCGATCGATCCAGATCCCCAATCGATCAGTGGATTAATTGGGAGTTGCGATTTCGCACGATAAGCCCTGGATCTATCGACCGATTGATCCAGGCAATTCCCGAGAGCACAGAGGCGCTCTGGATCGATCAACCGATCGATCCAAAGCCTCCCCGATTGATTGGGAGTAATCCAATCGATCGGGATCCGACCGTTGGTATCATATTTAGCTACAGGCATTCGATTCATTCGGTAGAACTCTCGGCCTTCATCTCAGATCTTGACAGCATCTCCACAACTTCTCCACAAAGTTCAGATCGTCAGTTCTTGAAGGTTTTCCAAGTCAAGAGGCAGATCTACAGCTGAAGAAGAAAGCTAGGGTTAGAGTTTCCTTGTAAGCTTGTACTGTATTTTGTTCCCTTTCCCTTTCTTCTTGTAGTGTGAACTTGTAGTGCTTCTCCGCCTTTGGTAGTTACCATAAAGGAGTGTTTTTCATAGTGGAGGGTGCGTGAGTGTGTGGATCCTTGGATAAGTCACCTCTTGTGAGATGGATACCAAGTAAATCCTCTTGTTAGCATTGTGTATTTTGTTTCTTTGTATTTTCCGCTGCATATCTTGAAGAAACAAGCAACGAAGAGCAAGACGAGCGCACTGAGCTATTCACCTCCCTCTAGCTACATATTCGGTCCCAACATTTATTTCTTTAACTTATCAATGAGTGAGATTTATTCGTTAAATCAATAGGCCTGATGAGTTGGGAGATAATATTATTTATATGGTGTGTTGTTGATTATAGAAGGAAACTGTGTCCTAATTATTTAGGTTGATGATGTCCCCTTGAGGGTCTCATAAGGATTATCATGTAAACCTTGCAGGTGGACTTAGTTTTGCATGATAATAAAGTTGAGTGATACTACTCTTGGAATCAAATGTTAATTAATTGAGTTGTTAGTAACTCGTTTAATTAACGGACATACGATATCTTAAACACAGGGAGATTAACACACTCATGATAAGAAGGAGTCCATATTGTAATATGGGATTGGTGCGGTAGTTCAATAATAACCCTTTAGTGGTATGAGTTATTATTGATGAACTTGGGTTGGGTGTTCGGGTCGAACACAGGAAGCCCAAGCCCATCAAGAGGCCTAAACCAATTTCTCCTCTAGGTCTCTGTTGTAGCCTCTATATAAAGGCTCGCTTCCACCCATCCATTACTTGGTTTGGTTTAACTTGGATTGGTTTAACTTCGTTTGGTTTAACTTGTCTTGGTTTAACTTGGTTATAAAAAGGGAGATTTTTTTAAACAGAATTCTGTTATTTTTCTTTCTTTGTAATAGACGACAAGCCTATAAAAAGGAGTAGGTGGTGGCTCCTAAAACCTATTTTTCTCTCTTTTCTCCTTATGGTTGGCGCCCCTCTTCCCTTCCTAGGTCTGACCACTTCTCCACCTAGGGCCGACCACATCTCTTCCTTGTGGCCGACACCCCTCCTACTCCTCCACAACAAGGGTCGACGCCCCTCCTCCTTGGTGGGTGGCGGCTTGGAGAAGAGGAAGAATAGGAAGGAGAGAAGGTACCCCATCCTAGAGTCTCCTTTTGTAGTCGGCGGTTTGGAAACCAAGAAGAGAAGGAGGGTGGTGTTGTCTTGGTAGATCGTCACTCACACGACGTCCAAGAAGAGGAGAGGAGTACGATAGAAGATCAAGAGGTCTTTAGCTACAAAGAAAAGGTAAAACTAGTTCTTAATTCCGCTGCGTAATTAGTTAGTTTTCTTTGTATCATTTTTGGAATACCAACACAAGAGGCCACCGATCTTGTGCTTCGATCAAGATGTGCTTTGATCATTCAAGAACTTGTTTTATCGAATATGTGGGTTGCTAGGAAAAATTCTGTTCTTGTACAATTTTTTTGTTCAGAGAAATTGAAACAGAAAGGAATTCCAACGCCTTCAAGTGGTATCAGAGTGAGTTTTCTGATTCTGTGTGATTGGTTTTCGGTTAAATTATGCACTGGTCGTACATAAGTTTAGGTTGGATAATAGTAGGATGTGCAAGAAAGATTAACTCTGTGGTTGCAAGCGTCCTAGATCCAACTATTATGACTCTTTGTGTGTTTGTGTATGATTTGAACCCTCGGGCATGTTGAGGTTGTTTGTGTGTGTATGATTGTAATAATTAAATATAGCCGGTTGTCATATTATATTTTACATTTTGTTCGATCTAGATTACATGTAAATTCCTTTGTGGAATATAGGATCGTTAAATGTAAATTTTATTTCTTTATGTTGCAGCTTGTATCCTTGCTATGCATGGTGTTATTTTGAGGGTCGGAGGCGCGGCGGAGAAGGAAGCGAGATAGATGCGACAACTTGATCCATTGGCGGCATATTGGAGGATAGCGTTGGATGATGCCATAATATTTGGAAATTTTATTTTCATATTTATTGCCTTTATATGCTATTTTTATGTGCTAAGATGTGTGTGTTGTGATGTGTGTGCATACTAAAATTCCTCAATTTAAATAACTACGTAGGAGAAGGATTATTTAAATAAATTCCACGGTCTCTATTACTGGTTTGTAAATGATGCATTCAAACTTGCGCGTTGGCTTTAAGTGCCTTCCTCCATATCGGATGAGTTTCTTTATGGATCACTAGATTAAACTTTCTTTATGGATGATTATAGGAAATTATTTAGGTATGTGTGATCTTCTCCATTTGAAGGGGCACAATCCTAATTAATGGACTAAGTATCAAGTAATGGTATATACTTAGGCACATTTAATAATATCCTCCCCATCGGAGTCACTGCTATTATTTGTGTGACCGAAGATGAACCAACTATTAATTTTATTTGTCATAAAGTTAGGTTGATAAGATAATAAAATTAATGGGTAAAACCTCCTTTTATAAATATTTGAATTAGTATATGTCCACACTATCGTGGTATATGAAATTCACGGTGTTTTGAGATGTTAGTGAATTTAAATTATATTGTTTGAGGAATCAATATTATTTTAAATTCTAAAGTTTTGATCAAATATTTTATTTTATGATTCTCAGGATTTCAAAATGGCTTTCAATTCTCTTACTATTATTTTAAAAGAAAATAAACTTACTGGTCCAAATTATATTGATTGGAAATGAAACTTGGACATTGTCTTAACTGCTAAAGAATACAAGTTCGTACTTCTTGAAGTTTGTCCTAGCTTGCTTGATAGAGATTCTAGTGAAGAGGAGATAGAGAGACATAGGAAATGGGTCAAGGCAGATGAGATGGCGCGGTGTTACATTTTGGCTTCCATATCAAATGTGCTGTAACATCAGCATCAGACCCTACCCCTGCCTATGACATGATGCTTAATCTCAATGAACTCTTCAGACACCAGAATCGGGCTGCCAAGTAGGAGGCCATGAGAAACTTAATGACGACCACCATGACTGAGGGGACACCTGTGAGGGATCATATCCTCAAGATGATGGCTCATTTAAATGAGATAGAAGTTCTTGGAGTTGAAATCGATGGGGAAACCTAGGTCGATATCATTCTCCAAACGCTACCCAAAAGTTTTGAGCAGTTCCGCTTGAATTACAACATGAACAAAAGGGTTTATTCGTTGGCGGAACTTCTGATAGAACTCCAAGCGATAGAAGGGCTATTTTATCAAAGTTCTCAAGTTCACATTGCTAAAAACGTTTCTGCCTCTAAGTCGAAAGGTGAAAAGAAGAAGAAGAAACAAGTTGATTTGGCAAAGAAAGTGATTCGACCTCTAGGGACTGGGCCGCAGGCAGGTGTGAAGAAGCCGAAAGGCAAGTGCTTCACATGCAAGCAATCTGGACATTGGAAGGTTGACTGTCCTCACAGAAAGGAGAATAATAAAGGTATATCTTATTCATTAGTTGTTGAAATATGTTTAGCGGTGTTATCTACCGGTACTTGGTGTATAGATACGAGAGCCACTGATCATGTCTGCAATTCATTACAGGGGTTCCAGGAAACCAGATGACTGCATGAAGGGGTGATCACCGTTTACATGGGCAATGCTACGAGAGTGGCGGCTGTTGTAGTGGGAGATGTTTATTTATCTTTTGATAGGAATAAAACTTTGATTTTGAAAAATTATCTTTACGTACCATGTTTTAGAAAGAACTTGATTTCAGTTTCTAAATTATTTATGGATGGATATTCTGTTTCTTTTGATGACAAAGTGGTTGTCAAGAAAAATAGGGTGGTTATCTGTTCTGGTGCGTTGGTTGGCAATTTGTATACTCTTAATCCAATAACTCCCACGATGCAACAAATGGAAATTAATAACACATCTTCTAATTCTAATAAGAGAAAGCAACCTTCGGAAATGAACCAAACATATCTTTGGCATCTAAGGTTGTGTCATATTAACTTGAGTAGGATTCAAAGGTTAATAGCCGATGGACCTTTGGGTTCATTGGTAGTGGAAAACTTTCCGACCTGCGAGTCTTGCTTGGAAGGAAAAATGACCAAGAGACCTTTTAAGGCAAAGGGGTATAGTGCCAAAGAAGTGTTGGAATTGGTTCATTCTGATTTGTGTGAGCTTATGACTATCCAGGCAAGAGGCGGTTTCGAATATTTTGTCTCTTTTATAGATGACTATTCGAGATATGGGTACATTTACTTGATGCGCTGTAAGTCTGAGTGCTTTGATAAGTTCAAAGAGTATAAGGCTGATGTGGAGAAACGTCATGGTAAAAGTATCAAGACACTACGATCTGATCATGGTGAAGAGTACCTCTTAGGAGAGTTTAGGAATTATTTATCAGAGGCCGGGATTCAATCCCAATTGTCTGCACCTGGTACACTCCAACAGAATGTTCATCCTAAGAATCACTATTAGGCTCATCAGGGTAGACCTCTAACAGTACAAACTTATAGCTTTCAGCAGTTAGGATAATGTCCAGGTTTCTTTTCCAATCTATGTAATTGGGACCAGTAAGTTTGTTCTCTTTCAGAATAATAGCAAGTGGGTTGAAAGTCATCATAAGAATTACAAAATAAGTTTTGATCAAAACTTAAGAATTTAGAATAATATTGATTCATCAAACAATATCATTTAAATTCACCAACATCTCAAAACACCGTGAATTTTGTATGTCACGATAGTGCATACATATATAAATTCAAACATTTGTAAGAGAAGGTTTTACTCATTAATTTTATTCTTGTCAACCTAACTTTATGACAAATAAAATTAATAATTGGTATTCATTCGGTCACACAAATAATAGCAGTGACTCCGATGGGGAGGGTACTATTAAATGTGCCTAAGTGTATACCATTACTTGATGCTTAGTCCATTAAATAGGATTGTGCCCCTTCAGATGGAGAAGATCACACGTTCCTAAATAATTTCCTATAATCATCCATAAAAGAAGTTTGATCTAGTGATCTGCAAACAAACTCATCCGATGTGGAGGAAGGCACTCAGAGCCAACGTGCAAGTTTGTTTGCATCACTCACAAACCAGTAATAGAGATCGTAGAATTTATTTATAAATCTCTCTCCCACTTAGTTATTTAAGATGAGGATTTTAACATGCACACACACACATCACAGCAAATAAAAACAATAAATATGGAAAAATAATTTTCCAACTATTATGGCCTCTTCCATCACTGTCCTTCGTGTGCTGCCAGCCCTAGTAGTCGTCAAAACTAGCCCTAGGGCTCATGTCGTCGCGTCCATTGAGCTTCCTTTTTTGCTATGCCTCTGGCCCTCAAATAGCACCACTCTTTTCAAGGATACGATCCATGATAAAAATAAAATTTTACATATATCGATCCTATATTCCACAAAGGAATGTACATAAAATCTAGATCGAACAAAATGTAAAATTCTAAAACTAATATAGCTCCTGTTGTATTTAATAAATACAATCATGCACACACATAAAATGCCCTCGACATGTCCGAGGGTCCAATTACACACAATCACAATAGGCCATAATAGTTGAAGCCTGCAACCACAGAGTTAATCTATTTGCACATCTTACTATTATCTTGTCTAAAATATATATGACATGTCCATAATTAAACTAAAAATCAAACACACAGAGGTAAAACCTAGCTCTGATACCAATTGTTAGTTGCTACTCAAAATACAGTTCTAGTTCCCCTGTACAAAAATTTGTACAAGCATAGAACTATCCTAGCTACCCATGTGCTCTACTAAAGTTAAATTTGGATTGCAAATGATGCTTAACATTATTAATCCAAATTTCCCTTCAGAAGTTAAACTTAGATTGGAAACGAAACTTAACATTCTTACTCCAAGTTTAACTAATGTGTTCTTCATAAGTTAAAGCATATTACAGAAGTTAATTAAATATCTATTTCAAAGATCGGCTTCCAGGTTAAACATGTCGAGTCACTAGGCCTTCTTGGGTATGAGATCATCCACCACTTCCTAGACAAATCCTTTTAAAGAAAACGGATATTTAACTTCTTACAGTAAACTAGGTTTAACTACAGAGACTTCAATAGAAGCACAATATCGAAACATGAAATCGAAAAATAAAATCAATAATAAAATGATAACCTAAAACTGATAACCTCTTGTGTTTGGTTTTTTAAGATCTATACAAAAAGATGAACTAGTTATGATGCGGAAACAAATAACCAGTTATACCTTTTGTAGCTTATATATCTCTTGATCTTCTGCTGTATTCCTCTCCTTCTCTTGGACGTTGTATGAGTGACGATCTTCCAAGATGAAATCCACCCAAGCTTCTTCCTTTGCTTCCAAGTTTCGGCCACCAACTAACCTCCAAGGGATGCTAGACAAGAAAGCTTCCTTCTCTTCTTCTTCTCCTTTAAGCAACCGACCACCAACCAAGAGATCACCAAACTTGATGTCGCCGACCTTCAAGGAAGAAAACAAAAGGAGAAGAGAAAAGGAATAGGGCCGGCCACCAATGGATTGGAAGAGAAGAATAGAAGATGTGTTATCTCATGAGGCACCCCCTCCATCTCTTTTATAATCCTTGGTCTTGGCAAAAAAGAAAAGTTTTAAACATAATTAAAACTTCCTTATTTTCCTTGCCAATGACTAAAAAGGAATGTTTTAAAACAAAAATTAAAATTTCCTTTTAATGCTTGTCATGGCCGGCGCTACACATGTGCTCCAAAAAAGGAAAGTTTTAAACATAAAATTAAAACTTCCTTATTTGTTTCCGGTAAGAAATTTTTAATAAAAAAATTTCTCTTTTAAATCCCTTGTTAGTTATAAAAATAAAATTTTATAAATTAAAATCTCTCTTTTAAAAACATGTGGATGGTTACAAAAAGGGAAAGTTTTATCAAAAATTAAAATCTTTCTTTTAACTACAAATAAGGAAAGATATCAAACCTCACTCTTAATCCTTTGTAGAAAGCTATAAAAGGAAAGATTTTAAAATTTAAAAACTCTCTTTTAAAACCATGGCTTCCACAAAATGAAAGATTTTAAAATTTAAAATACCCTTTTAATTTTTATGTGGTCGGGCACCTAGCTTGGGCTCCAAGCTTGGCCGGCCACAACTTGGCTCCAATCTTTGGCTTGGCCGGCCCTAGCTTGGGCTCCAAGCTTGGCTTGGCCGACCACATCAAGATGGTAAGAAGCTGGGCTTTAAGTGGATATAAGGCTTTATAAAAAAGAGGCTACAACAGGGACAGAGGGGAGGAATTGGTTTTGGTCTCCTGATGAGCTTGAGCTTCCCGTGTTCGCCCCAAACACCCAACTCAAGTTCATCAATAATTACTCATACCACTAAAGAGTTATTATTACACTATCACACCAATCCCATATTACAAAATGAGCTCCTTCTTATCATGAGTGCGTTAGTCTCCCTATGTTTAAGATATCGAATGCCCACTAATTAAACGAGTTACTGACAACTCACTTAATTAATATCTAGCTCCAAGAGTAGTACCACTCAACCTTATTATCATGTCAGACTAAGTCCACCTGCAAGGTTTACATGACAATCCATATGAGCTCCTCAAGGGGACATCACCAACCTAGATTACTAGGACACAATTTTATTCTATAAGCAACAACCCACCATATAAATAATATTACTTCCCAACTTATCTGGCCTATTGATTTAATGAACTAAATATCACCCTTACCGAGAGTATGGCTTTAGACCCCCCTTTCTGGGGGCAACTCTTGTTGGACAAGGTGAAATCTATAGATGAAGTTGCCCGAGCTTTGGACCTAGTTAACTCTCTGGCCCGAGAACTGGGGGTATTTCTGTTGGTCACCCAGTCTCAAGTACGGTTGGGGATGACCTCTGAGAATGAATTTCACCGAGATCTAGAACTTTAAGCCAAAGAAATGCCTGCTTTGCAGACTCAACAGGCTTCAGAAGTGCTCACGCTAACCGAGGAGGCTCACATAACTAGCCTGTTGTCTTCCCGATGGCAGCAAAGATCAGGCTGTCTGCGAGCTAAGGTGGACACTCTGGAAGCAGATCTCAAAATGTTCAAGCAGGAAGTGGATTGTTTTATGACACGTCTGAAAGGGCTTGAACAAGTTTGCACCTCCTTTGTTCATGAGACCATTCTTTTTCCTACTTTCTCCCAGGCGTAAAAGAATACACTGACTCTTCTAAATGAGGAGGGGGGGGGGGGGGCACCATTGGATGACAGATTTTTCATCCTAACCTCCTGCCAGGTAAAATATTCCCACTTCTCCAACCTGGCCGGGTTTATTATCAGATGGGTTGAAGTTTTCTGAGAAGTTCAAGGGCTCACGTTCCAACGGGCTCCCCTTTAAGTCTGGCCGAAGGAAGTATCAGCCGACTGACTAGACATAAGTCTATGTTTAGTTGAGTTACATAGCTGGGGCAATGTTGTATGCTCGATCAGGCTTTGCCCGCTAAGTACATGTAACACCTGTCTGTTTTTTTTACTGATGATGTACTTCCAACTATATAAGGCTAAATGCCTCAAATGCAATCGATATGTTATATTCAATCAATCCCTTTAACCTTGGATGATGTAGACTTATCTTTTATAGACGTATTAACTCAGTTGATATTGACCTGTCTCTTATGCACGTGTTAACCCGGTTGACATTAACCCATCTATTATGAACGTGGTAACCCGATCGATATTAACTTGTTTACTGTGAACGTTATGACCCGACCGATATTAACCTGTCTATTATGAAAAGGTTATCCCGGGCGATACTGATTTCCTTTTTATGATTACACTAGCTTGGTCAATATTTTCTACATGACTGACCCTTATTTTCTCCTTTTTTCCTTCTAACCAGAGATCTGTTAGATCTAATCCATCTCTATTTATTGCCCCTAGTAAACTATGCCCCTTTTTCCAGCATTTTCTTGATTATGATTGGTCTTTCCACAGTAAGAGAATGTTGGAGGCGCACGACGAGGTGTTATCAACTCCTGCATGATTCGATTTGTCTCATCCATCATCAATGCCCATTTATGGTCATTTGACATGTGTCTTTTCTTTCCTCTCTGTAATACCAACGCTGGCACACTTCTATAATCAACAGTGTTTGTTGAAAAAAGGTATTCTGATCTGACGGTGGTTGTACATTCTTTCAACCCTAAACCCTTCATTTTCTTGTCGACATTACCCCTTCTTCCTTGCCTTAGCGTTTTTTCTTTAACTGCACTCTTTTGATCCATCTTCACGCTTACCGTCTTCCCGTGCTCTTCTTTCTTAGTTCTTAGTAAGTAACCTGTTGCTCCGTTAACCTTTACTTCTATCTATGGCTGAAGAAACAATTGCTCCTTGGTATACTCAAATTTCATCTTCTTTCGACAAGGATGCTCAGCTTGCTATCCGTATGCAATATGAAATTCCTGAGGAATATGATATCATAATCCCGGAACCAGACGAGCATCGTCACCGTCCTCCTGCTAACTGTGTGACTTTCTTTAGGGATCAGTTGATAGGGGGTTTAAGGTTTCCCATTCCTCCCTTTCTAATCGATGTAAGCCAATACTTTGACATTCCTCTTCAACAATTTGTGCCCAATGCCTTTCGTTATTTATGTGTCATATACATGTTGTTCATATATTTGATATTCCTCCTACTCCCCCAAATGTTTTCATATTTTCTTATGTGAAAGTAGCAGAGCCGGGTGTTTTTCTCTTCCAGTCTCGGACCAAGATGGTCCTTTTTGATGATATGTCTTCTTCTCTTAAAGGCTGAAAATCTCGTTTCTTCTTCATAAAGTTTCCTGGACCTATTCCTTGGTCTCATGCTTGGAAATACTCTTTACCTCCTTTGCTTGATGTTAGGGAGTTTCATCTTCACCCGTCTTTTCCCCTTTACTGTGAAAAATTGTTATGTCGTCACCTTTCTATTCATAAATGGATATGAAGTGATCTTCTGTATCTGTTTGGTTTGAGCTCAGTCAGATCTAAGATACACGACTCCTTAGGTAAAATTTTGTGTCTTTTTCTATCAATTTTTACTAACTAAAATATTTTCTACCATTTTTTGTAGTGGCTGGTTTTTATGCTGCTTTGATTGATGAAGAACTACGTCTGGAAGAGGCCCAACTTCATGCAAAAGAGCAAGAGCTTCTTGCTGCCATTAATCCGCCACCTTCAATTGAAGCATCGGTTCTCCCAGTTGAAGCTTCTAGTTCTCAAGTTACTCCTGACGTTCTTGAGATTCTTCCAGCAAGAGTTCCTACTATCACTTTGCCAACTGTTTCTTCATCAGCGGCCATTGCCTCTTCATCAGCCACTTCTCTTTCCGTTGCTGAGCTTACATCCCCTATAAACTTAGAAAAATCTCTTGCTGAAATTGCTCCTGGCAAACGCTCGGGACGCAAACTAACTATAGTTCCTCCTTCTAAAAGGAGACTCACTCTTCCTGCTGAGGAATCACCCTCAAAAGGTTTTGCTTCTGCTGCCCCTTCTTCTAATGCGCCTACTTTCACTGATTTATATCCTTCCCTTCTTTTTTCTTCCTCTTAGCAATACCGCCCCTGGTAGTACTTCTTATACTTTTCCTTTATCTGTTTCAGAATTTGGGTCTTTACCTCCTTCATCCTCTTCTTACTTAGTTTTCGCGCCCCCTTCTATCCCTACTTCCTCCTTTTCTACCACTTCCTCTTCTATCCCTGTTCTTCCTATACTGCTAGGAGGCACTTTTACCACTGCTTGAGAGGAAATTCGTCCTCTCTTTGGAGAGCTTCCCCCTCCAGAGACAATTGATCAATTCTCACATGAGGAAACCAAGGTATGTTTGCTATTATTTATTTGTTATTTATCCATGACTGTTTTATGACCCATTCTTATGTTCGTAGCGATGGATGGCCAATATGGGTCTAGCTCGCCTAGCGCATAACCTATATCATGAGAATGAGAAGTTGAAATGACAAGTTGCTGAGCTATCTTCTACCACTCTTTCAGAAAAGTCTAAGAAACAATATGAAACCCAGCTTGAGAGCCTTCAGTCTCAATTTAAATCGGCCACAAACCTTAATACTGAATTATCTTCCAAATTAGAGAAGCAGCTCGCTGAGACTAACAAGCTGAAATCTGATTACGAGTCCACCTTGGCCGACAAACTCAAAGCTCTACAGTTAAAGGATGAGGAAATAACTTCTTTGAATACAGCTAAAACGGAGGCTTCCACAAAAGATGCCGACCTGAAGTCTTCTCAAACAGATTTGGTGGAGTATAAAGTTGGTGAAGATAATCACTTTAAAGATTGGGCCACAACTCTAATCAGCTCTACTGAATTCAATAGGCCAATTGTAAAATCTATTTTGGCAGCCTATACGGCCGAAGCTGAAGGAGTAGTAATGCAATTGCGAGAAGAAGGCTTCCTATCTCGTGATCCTCCACCTAACTTCTTGAATCGTCGTAAGCTGATTGACAACAGGCCTGCTGACCTATTTCCCCAATTGTCTATAGGGTAACCCGTTTACCCTAATCTTGATTATTGTAAGGTTAACTGCTACTGGTCATGATAACTCCTATTAGAAACTAATTTATTTCTGTGAAGTTAAACTTCTTCTCCGTATTTGTTGTTAAAAATTGTTTGTGTTAATGAGTTTGTTCGACCATTTGGTTTACATTTTCATTTAATGCTTTTATCTTTCGTGTTTATATGTTTCAAAATTATTCTTTTCTTACTATCAGACTTGTTCTTCTCATTTAGGGTAGTTTACTACCTCCTTCCTGAATTTTATCCCATTTTCATAACTGGCTTCTTCTCCTCATATTTTCCAATCTGTTACTATTTACATAAGAGCTTGATGTTTACTTAGTATATTATAACATCACCCATCTTTGACCGATTTTTTTGTAGCATTCATCGATCCTAATCGATTTATCGTGATATTCTCACTCTTGACCGGTTTATTATAACTGATTGATTTTACTATAGCCTCACCAACCTCGCCCTGTCCATTATAACATTCTCAATCTCGACCGGTCTATTATGACCGATCGATTTACTGTAGCATTACCAATCTCGACCGGTCCATTATACCATTCTCAATCTCGACCGGGCTATTATAACCGACCGATTTACTATAGCATTACCAATCTCGACCGGTCCATTATACCATTCTCAATCTCGACCGGGCTATTATAACCGACTGATTTACTATAGCATCACCAATCACGAATCCATGTGAAGATACATAAAAATAAATCATGTACAAGTTTCTAACCTAGATATACCTTAGATCTACATGAATAAGAAGCATTACCCTTGTTGCGAAGCCCTTCGCTTATCCCGCTCGTCCAAAAGGTTGCCGGATCTCGAGAGTGGCAAGCGTACACTCCTCTATACGTATCCACACGGACAATAGGTGGAGAAAACCACTTAGAGTGTGCTAGCACTCTTGGGTGGCTCGGTAATGGAGGAGAGGGAGAGAGAGCTAGAAGAGAGGAAGAATAATGATGATCCGTTCATCATGAAAAATAAGAGTAAAATGGCTTAAGTATTTTCATCTAGTGAAAATACTTAATGCTCATTAACTCCATTAATGAGCCTCATTAATGAGTCTTAATGAGTATTTAATGAATATTCATTCTTTATTAAATGGCCATTTTGAAACTCCTCTTCTCTTCATAATTTGAATCGAAATTTGAATCTAATATTCAAATTGAATTGATAATTCAATGAATGTCACCATTTATTATTGAATTCAAAATTCAATGAATATCATCATTAAGTCTCACTTGAGTCTAACTCAAATCTAGCCTCACTTGAGTCTAACTTAATCGAGGCTTACTCAATTAATCAAATTTAGATTACACTTAATCCAATTTATTTCATCATATGAACCTAATCCTCTTGGTTTATCATATGAACCTAATCTCCATCTAATTGCCCTTTGTGTGTGACCCTATAGGTTCTTGTAACGTTGGCAATGCTCCTAAACTCATTTAGAAGTATAAGTAATGAGCGGTATCTAGAAACACATCATTACTACCCAAGTTACAAGAATGTTGAGATCCAACATCACCTTTGTGACTACTAATTATGACTCTCACATTATGTGACAATGTCCTTCTATCCTTGACATCTAGATTGATCAATTGAGGCATAGACCGTGTCATTCTCTAATCAATCTATGTCTTGAACTCCAAGTAGACTCACTCTAAACAAATGAGCTCAATATCTCATATTGACTCATTTGGGCATGGCCATGCACTTCGTGGTCTCACTCTATCAAGAATCATGATGTCACTTCCGTCATATGGGAGGGATAGATCCCATCTACATCACTCACATTCTTCCGCATAATTTGTTACATACCCAGTAATCGCCTTTATAGTCCACCCAGTTACGGGTGACGTTTGACGGAGCCAAAGTATGCAACTCCTTATGTAGGGAACCATGGTGACTTCAGGTCCAATGACTGATAGTCATACTAATAGTCACATGAGAAAGTATATGATACTCATATAACGATCCATGATACTTTCTCATGGCGGGTCATTCAGTATACATTCTCCAATACATACCCATGTGTCAACTTGATATCTCTATATCCATGACTTGTGAGATCAAGTCATCGAGTTGACTTACATGCTAGTCTCATCGCATTAACATTATCCCTGAATGTTAATACTTGACTAGGAATGATTAAGAGTAGTGTTCTCTATATCATCTCACTATCAATTCAACCAATTGATTGATATAGATAAGAACCTTCTACTCAAGGACACTATTATACTTAGTTATTTGACACCAATACAAGTATGTATAATAACCATAAAGAAATGTCTTTATAAGTATATAAGAATATGATATAACGAGTTCATACAACAATCATCATATGATTGGCTCTAGGACTCTAACTAACAATCTCCCACTAGCACTAGTGTCAATCAGTGTAGGCTCTAAGGCCAATGACCTAGTTTGATCATCATGCTTTCTCTGTGCCAAAGCCTTGGTCAAGGGATCAGTGACGTTAGCCTCTGTGAACTCTTCCAGCTCACAGCACCACCATTCAAGCAAAACACAAACCCAGACTGCAATCTATAATCATCCTCGTCAGTTTGGAAGCTGGCATCACTGTAACCCTTTACAGCTAGCTCGTCATCGCCTCCAAATATCAAGAAGTAGTCTTTAGTCCTTCTCAGGTACTTAAGAATATTCTTGACCGTTATCCAGTGACGCTTACTTGGATCTGACTGGTATCTGCTCGTCATGCTCAAAGCATACGAAACATCAGGACGAGTACATAGCATGGCGTACATGATAGATCCTATGGCTGAAGCATAAGGGATCTTATCCATGCGATCTCTCTCCTCTCTAGAAGAGGGACTTTGAGTCTTTAAAAGACTCACACCATGTGACATTGGCAGAAATCCTTTCTTGGAATTCTGCATGGCAAACCGTAGTAATACCGTGTCAATATATGTACTTTGACTTAGGCCAAGCAATCTCTTAGACCTATCTCTATAGATCTTTATGCCTAGAATATAGGCTGCTTCACCTAAGTCCTTCATTGAGAAACAATTCCCTAGCCAAGTCTTTACAGACTGCAGCAAAGGGATGTCATTCCCAATGAGTAGTATGTCATCCATATACAATACAAGGAAGACAACTGTGCTCCCAACAACCTTCTTGTAGACACAGGGTTCATCTTCATTCTTGATGAAACCAAACTATTTGATTGCATCATCGAATCGAAATTCCAGCTACGAGAAGCTTGCTTTAGCCCATAAAATGGACTTATGCAGCTTGCATACTCTGCTAGTATGCAGTGGATCTACAAAACCCTCAAGTTGTGTCATGTACACATCCTCGAGCAAGTCTCCATTCAGAAACGTGGTTTTGACATCCATCTGCCAGATCTCATAATCGTAGTATGCTGCAATAGCAAGCATGATCCGAATGGACTTAAACATCGCTACTGGAGAAAAAGTTTCATCATAGTCAATACAATGAATTTGCTTGAAACCTTTAGCTACCAGATGCCCCCTATATATAAGTCCATCCATGTCAGTCTTTCTCTTAAAGACCCACTTACACCCAATGGGTTTGACCCTTTCAGGTGGATCAACCAAAGTCCATACTTGGTTGGTGTACATGGATTCCATCTCGGATCTCATGACCTCTAGCCATTTCTCAGAATCTGAGCTCATCACAGCTTCCTGATAGGAGGTAGACTCATTCTCAATGAGCATAACGTCATCATGGTCAGACAAGAGAAATGAGTATCTCTCAGGCTGACGACGTACCCTATCAGACCTGCGAAGAGGTAGGTCTACTTGAACTGGTTGTTGTTCCTCAACTTCTTGTGGAACAATCTCATCATCCATAACACTTTGTGGTTCCAGTTCAACTTCCATCAAGGCTTCAGTGCTATGGTCCATATCTTGAACTTCTTCAAGATTGAACGTACTCTCAATAGTTTTTTAGAAACAAAGTCTCTTTCTAGAAATACCCCAGTCTTAGCCGCAAACACTTTATGTTGACTGGGAATGTAGAAGTAATATCCCTTCCTTTCCTTGGGATATCCTATAAAATAGCACTTATCAGATTTGGGTCATAGTTTGTTCGAGACTTGACGTCGAACGTAAACCTCACATCTCCAAATCCTCATAAAAGACATCTGGACATCTCTCCCAGTCCATATCCTATATGGTGTCTTTATCACAACCTTAGATGGAACACGGTTAAGTGTGAAGGCTGTTGTGTCTAGAGCATATCCCCAAAAAGATATAGGAAGATTTGTGTGACTCATCATAGATCGTACCATATCTAATAGGGTACGATTCCTCATTTTGGATA
Organism: Zingiber officinale; assembly: GCF_018446385.1. NCBI lineage: Eukaryota > Viridiplantae > Streptophyta > Magnoliopsida > Zingiberales > Zingiberaceae > Zingiber > Zingiber officinale. Next base: position 50,200,859 of record NC_056002.1, on the reverse strand, counting down.
CACCATTCCACTGTGGTATTTCAGGAGGAGTGAGTTGGGATAGAATCTCACACTCAGCTAGATAGACACGAAACTCATGGCTAAGGTATTCACCACCTCAATATGATCGAAGTATTTTAATACACTTGCCTAGTTGGTTTTGTACTTCATTCTTGAATTCTTTGAACTTTTCAAAGGATTGTGATTTATGTGTCATGAGATACATATAACCATATTTACTGAAGTCGTCAGTAAATGTAATGAAGTACCTATAACCACCTCTAGCAGCGACATTGAAAGAGCCACATACATCACTATGTATAAGTCCTAACAAGTCAGTCGCTCTTTCGCTGTGTCCACTAAAGGGAGTCTTGGTCATCTTGCCCAGTAGGCATGACTCGCATGTCTCATATGATTCGAAATCAAATGAGTCCAGCAAACCATCTTTATGGAGCTGAGATAAGCGATTCTCATTTCTATGACCTAAGCGACAATGCCAGAGATAGGTTTGGTTCATTTCATTTGACTTGAACCTTTTGGTACTTATGTTATAGATGGGGTTCTCTAAGTCTAGAATACAGAGTCCGTTCATCAGAGGTGCACTACAGTAGAACATATCTTTTAAATAAACAGAACAACATTTGTTCTTTATTACAAAAGAAAAGCCTTTCTTGTCCAAACAAGAGACTAAAATGATGTTCTTTGTAAGAGCAGACACATAACAATATTCATCTAATTCTAGTACAAGCCCAGAGGGCAGAGATAGAAAGTAAGTTCCTACAACAACAGTAGCAACCCGTGCTCCATTGCCTACTCGTAGATCTATCTCGCCCTTCGTCAATGCCCTACTATTTCTCAGCGCCTGTACATTAGTACAAATGTGAGAAGCACATCCGGTATCTAATACCCACGATGAAGAAATAGAGAGATTGACTTCTATAACATGTATACCTGAAGTAGAAATCTTATTTCTCTTCTTCTTAGAATCTTCCAGGTATCCTTTGCAGTTCCTCTTCCAGTGCCCTGCTTGTCCTTGATATAGTTGACGAAGATGTTCAACCATGTCATAAGCAGTCATCAACTCGTGTTGCTTCTAAAGCTCAGAGTTCATGGTTGCGAGCATGTGGCATGACACATCTAATGCATCATCTTGATGCTTCTTATAAGCATCTCGGTCAACTCGCGTGGCAGTAGTAGGAGGTGCCTCCGGAATGGGCTGCTCCAGGACGTAGAGTTTTCTTTCTTGTGTGAGAATGATTCTCAGATTCCTATACCAGTCCAGGAAATTAGCTCCATTGAGTTTGTCCTTGTCAAGGACAGAATGCAGGGAGAAGGTGTTCGTGTTTATCGACATGGGAATTTACAACAAAAATAATGTAGAAAGTAAATATCATATTCCATTTATCAGTTAATTAGGCCTTTAATTAAATGATGCTCCCATTGAATTATAGGGTTTTTGTAGAATCAAGTCATGGATGTGGTCAAACCACACTACTATATTCTTACCAATTAGCTATAATTTTCGTGGTACAAGATCCACATCATACTATGACTTGAGTTAGCTTTGGCTAAAATGCTCAAGACTTAGTATGATTGGTAGATAACTAATTATCAATTACATCTCTATGCAACTCTTGTTTATAGGATAAAAAATCTCATTTATATTAAAACGTGAGTTAGCTTTGGCTAAATCATCGAAGATTTAGTATAAATGTGATTTTTATCCTATCGTCCAACCGTTGGAAAATGCCTATAGTTTTACCCGATCCGATTGAGTTAACTAGTTATGCTCAATCTAATTGAGTTTGTACTCACCCTAGCTTTGATAGGCGGGACCAAGGTTGTCCCTCCACACCCTACCAAGATAATATGCGTTGCTCTGCTTTGGCAGATTCAACAACAACAAATGATCGAGGTAGTGATGGGTATCAAAACTTGGTAGGCATATCGAGTTGACTTGATTAAGATCTAATCTAATCGTGGATTCGTATCTTATACACATCAAGGCACTAATTATCCTACATTATCATGCATCACATACACAAGCAATGATAGATAACTAATTATTTTGTGATGAGGTCATGGCCCTACTACGATCTTTTCAAGCCAATGAAAAGATCGGATGGTCAACCTAGGGTCAACGACTTCTTCAAGCGCCTCCCTTTGACCGCCATGTGTTGAAATCACCCTCCTCGTAACTCCTTCTCGAGTGGACCTTCCACCGCTTCATTTTGTACATTACAAATGTGAAACTTGAGTTACATTTGATTCTAAATTTTATTTACAACAAGAATATAAAAGAGAAGGTACGACGCGTAGGTCGCATATCAATACAACATGCACAAAATGGTGCGCAGACCATATTATGAATTACAACACATTTTAACCAATCATATTGGGGGTTTGGGCCATGGCCATCACAAAATCACACATAATTCTAAATTATTTATTTTATATAAATTTCTATAATTTTACTACTGATTTTATCGATTTTATGAGTCACAACTTTCCGGCGGTCCCGTTAGCGGTTTCCGAGCGCGATCGCGGGACAATGTCCTTGCGGGGTTAGGGGCAGCACCCCTTCTCACGAAATGAATATCACGAGTGCCCCATCTTGATCTAACATCGCCTTAAGCCGCTGTCCCAAAATGATTTGGGCGAGACCTTACAGTTTCGGAAGGTTTTTCTCGGTAGTCGAAGCCTACAAGTGTCCAAGCACTTGTTGCTTCGCTTTTACGAGAAAAATACTCACAAAGCCTATAAAAATAGCAAACTTACAGATCTGAAATATTTTCATAAAAATAAAATACAAACTTGTACATGCTTCGCACGTGGCTTTGATACCATTATTGGGACTTCCGAGCTGCAAAACCGCTTTTTGCGTTGCGGAAACCTCGAAGTCTTGCCACGGATCCGTGCAAAGATACATAAAAATAAATCATGTACAAGTTTCTAACCTAGATTTACCTTAGATCTACATGAATAAGAAGTGTTACCCTTGTTGTGAAGCCCTTCGCTTATCCTGCTCGTCCAAAAGGTTGTCGGATCTCGAGAGTGTCAAGCGTACACTCCTCTATATGTATCCACACGGACAATAGGTGGAGAAGAATCATTTAGAGTGTGCTAGCACTCTTGGGTGGCTCGGCAATGGAGGAGAGGGAGAGAGAGCTAGAAGAGAGGAAGAATAATGATGATCCGTTCATCATGAAAAATAAGAGTAAAATGGCTTAAGTATTTTCATCTAGTGAAAATACTTAATGCTCATTAACTCCATTAATGAGCCTCATTAATGTGTTTTAAAGAGTATTTAATGAATATTCATTCTTCATTAAATGACGATTTTGAAACTCCTCTTCTCTTCATAATTTGAATCGAAATTTGAATCTAATATTCAAATTGAATTCATAATTCAATGAATGTCACCATTAATCATTGAATTCAAAATTCAATGAATATCATCATTAAGTCTCACTTGAGTCTAACTCAAGTCTAGCCTCACTTGAGTCTAAATTAAGTCTAACTTAATCGAGTCTTACTCAATTAATCTAATTTAGATTACACTTAATCCAATTTGGTTCATCATATGAACCTAATCCTCTTGGTTCATCATATGAACCTAATTTCCATCTAATTGCCCTTTGTGTGTGACCCTATAGGTTCTTGTAACGTTGACAATGTTCCTAAACTCATTTAGAAGCATAAGTAATGAGCGGTATCTAGAAACACATCATTACTACCCAAGTTACAAGAATATTGAGATCCAACATCACCTTTGTGACTACTAATTGTGACTCTCACATTATGTGACAATGTCCTTCTATCCTTGACATCTAGATTGATCAATTGAGGCATAGACCGTGTCATTTTCTAATCAATCTATGTCTTGAACTCCAAGTAGACTCACTCTAAACAAATGAGCTCAATATCTCATATTGACTCATTTGGGCATGACCATGCACTTAGTGGTCTCACTCTATCAAGAATCATGATGTCACTCCCGTCATATAGGAGGGATAGATCCCATCTACATCACTCACATTTTTCCGTATAATTTGTTACATACCCAGTAATCGCCTTTATAGTCCACCCAGTGACGAAGCCAAAGTATGCAACTCCTTATGTAGGGAACCATGGTGACTTCAGGTCCAAGGACTGATAGTCATACTAATAGTCACATGAGAAAGTATATTACACTCATATAATGATCCACGATACTTTCTCATGGCGGGTCATTCAGTATACATTCTCCAATACATACCCATGTGTCAACTTGATATCTCTATATCCATGACTTGTGAGATCAAGTCATCGAGTTGACCTACATGCTAGTCTCATCGCATTAACATTGTCCCTAAATGTTAATACTTGACTAGCAATGATTAAGGGTAGTATTCTCTATATCATCTCACTATCAATTCAACCAATTGATTGATATAGATAAGAACCGACTTCAGGTCCAAGGACTGATAGTCATACTAATAGTCACATGAGAAAGTATATAACACTCATATAACGATCCATGATACTTTCTCATGGTGGGTCATTTAGTATACATTCTCCAATGCATACCCATGTGTCAACTTGATATCTCTATATCCATGACTTGTGAGATCAAGTCATCGAGTTGACCTGCATGCTAGTCTCATCGCATTAACATTGTCCCTGAATGTTAATACATGACTAGAAATGATTAAGAGTAGTGTTCTCTATATTATCTCACTATCAATTCAACCAATTGATTGATATAGATAAGAACCTTCTACTCAAGGATGCTATTATACTTAGTTATTTGACATCAATACAAGTAAGTATAATAACCATAAAGAAATGTCTTTATAAGTATATAGGAATATGATACAACAAGTCCATACAATAATCATCATATGATTGGATCTAGAGCTTTAACTAACATAACATTCTAAATCTCGACCGGTCTATTATGACCGACCGATTTACTGTAGCATTACCAATCTCGATCGGTCCATTATACCATTCTCAATCTTGACCGGGCTATTATAACCGACCGATTTACTGTAGCATTACCAATCTCGACTGGTCCATTATACCATTCTCAATCTCGACCGGGCTATTATAACCGACTGATTTACTGTAGCATCACCAATCTTGCCCTGTCCGTTATACCCTTCTCAATCTTGTCTGAGCTATTATAACCGACCGATTTTATTATAGCATCATCGATCTCGACTAGTCCATTGTAACCGATCGATTTTATACCAGACTGATTTTCCTCATGCCTCTTTGATTCTTTTAGAATCAAGTGCAGAGAGAAAGAAAAACCCTGTCCCGCTTTTCCGAGGATGATTACTAAGCTTACCTCTCTTTTCTTGGGATTCGGCTTTTCTTTTTGAATTTGATCCCATCCCTCGACGACGTTACCTCTTTTTATGGCAATTATGTCTCCGTATGTTCTTCTTTATTGAGTTTACACTTTTTCTCTTCCTACCCTTCTGCACAAATTATTATTGGCCTTTGGATTTCTCCTTTTTCCAGTTCTTCTTCTATTTCTGTTTAAGGGTTTTTGGTCTAAGGCACAGAGGAAGGCAAGGGTTTAAGACGCTCTCTTCTACTCCCCGACTATTTCTCCTCCTTCCCCTGTTCACCTTCCTTCTACTATTTAGCCATGGCCACTTCTTCCCCTGCGTGGTTCCTTTCGTGCACTTCTGGCCTTATAGAGCCAGAGGAGGTGGAGTTACAAGTGAACTACAGTTTTCCTTCCTATATAGTTCATCCTACCCCTCAGGATAGTCTGCATCTTCCTCCTTTAGGAAGTATATCGATCTTCTGGGCTCAAGCCTTACAAGATTTTTGATTCCTCCTTCATCCCTTTTTTGCTGATGTTAGTATTTATTTTAATATTCCTTTTAATCAGTTTATTCCTCAGTCTTTTTCTATCCTCGTGGGTTTTGTTGGGGTGTCTAAACAACTAGATTTTCCCTTAGCCCCTCATCTTTTTCATTACTTCTTCATTCCCTGCCAAGTAGACATTGGTGTCTTTAAATTTTAGTCTCGCCCTAAGGCTATTTTGTTTAGCAAGATTCCTCCTCAAGAGGAATGACGTCACAAATTTTTCTTTATGCATCTCCCTTCTTTTGCTCCTTTTCCTATTACCTGGATACACAATCTCCCCCAGCTCCTAACACTGATAACTTCCTCACTGATCCTTCTGTCTCTCTTGCCTTATCCAAGCTAAAGGGGGCTAAATTTTGCTTACTGTCCTTGATTGTGGAGGGTTTAATATTTCCCTTTGGAATAAGTTGCATCGACACTCCCTTGGATGTCTCTTTTGGTATGTCTGAACATTCTAGGCTATGTTTATCAACTATTTGTTAATTATTTTCTATAATGACGCCCAATTCTTGTGTTTCAGCTGATGCATTTCTACCTGCTTTCATGTACAAGAATACAACTATGACCAAGTCTTTTTTGAATAAACTTGGAGAACAATTACTGCAAGCTCGTCAAGCTAACCCTACCGCTTCTACTTTGGGTTTATTATCTAAGGAAGAACAAACAGCGAAAGCTATTGCTTCTATGGAAGAGGAAGAGGAATAACCTTTTATTACCATACTCAAGAAACCCAAGCTTATTGAGCAAGTTCCCTTTCGTGATACTTTTGGTACTTTTGTGCAGACCCCTATTGCTCCTTCACCTATTTCTTTTGAGAGGTAAGGCACCAATGCTCCCTACCCATATTATTTCCAATCTTTCTCTTAGAATGATAAGACCGAGTCTACTTATTCCTTCCTCTTTTGATATTGTTTTAGCTACTTCTGCTTCTTAGATGGCTACTACCACTTCGGCCTCCTCTCAACCTCTTTCCCTGGCCTTACCTCCTTTGGCTTCTGGACCCCGAGCTAGAAGAACACCTTGCAAGATATCTTCTTTGAGTCCCAGACCATCAGCTATCCATGCTCCAACAACTGAATCAACTTTTATTGCTTTACCACCTTCCATCCCCTCTAGTTCTTCCTCTGTTATTCCCATTTCTACCACTTCTCCTCTCTCTCTTCCTTCTTCTTCTACCCGGCCTTCCTCACCTTCTGTCCTCCCACCTTTATTTAGACAGCCTATGGGTCTGCCCTCTCAACTGGGACAAGCTTCAAACCCTCCTGGTTACGGTTTTCTGCAGCTACAAGGCCCGTTGGCTGAATCTTGGCAGCATAGCCAAGAACTGTTAAGGGGCACTAGTATTTCCAACCGTGTTGACAGTCATAGTCGTCAAGCTGTTGCCGTAAGTGTTTTTCATTATATATTGTTATCGTATCATTATTTCCTGCTAACTGCACTATTGTTTTAGTTTCTTGCCTCAAGTCTTCATCTAGACCAACTGATCATTGCTTTGGAAAGGGAAAATTGCAAGTTAAAAGCTCAAGTAGAGACACTGAAAGCTAATCTTCCTCTTCCCACACTGAGCTTACTTAGTTACAAGAGAAGATAGCTTTATAGGCTCAACAAATAGAGGCTATGAAAAAAGAACTGTAGCATGAGCGACAGTCATTGAAAAACAAAGAGCTTGAAAGAAAAACCCTAGAGTTGCGAGTGGATGGGTTAAATTCCAGCCTCCAGGTGGAATCTTCTTTAAAAGACAAAGTCATCTAAGATATTTCTAATAAAAACGTTGTCTTAGAGAAAGTGGAGAGGCTTTACAATGTCTTTCTTTCTGAGCAGGCTAAAGATTCAGCCTCAAGAGATTTTGCTATTTTACAAGAGCAAGAACAAAGAAAGCCTCAGGATGCCGAGATATCTTCACTCCAGAAGGAGATATAGCAGCTTAAATCAGAAAGAGATGCTTCCAAAGCCCAAGCTGCTAAATTACAAATCGAATTTCAAAGTTATAAGGAGCAGGAGGAGGATCAATGGGAGGACAGGCGCTTAGCCTATCTAAGGTCCCCAACATTTACTAATGAATATGTCCGCCGGGTCATAAGGACTTTAAACCATTCTGTGACTGGAGTTATTCAATAATTAAGGGAAGGTGGTTATCTACCTCGCGAACCTCCCATTCAGTTCATAAATCATCACAGACTTAACCATGAATTACCCAAAGACTTGACAGGCGATTTTAAGTAAGCATGATTATGTACTCAAAAAGACTTGTAAATAAAAGACTTGTAATTAAGTACTTGCAATATTTGTAAAAATTTGTACTTACCTGTTTTTCCGACCTTCATTATCTGGCTGCTGCTTCTTGAGAATAAGTACTGTCTTACTCAAAAGCTTTTCCTGTTGTGGTATCTTAATTGATCATATGGCTCTGAACAATAAGGCTTTTCCGCAAACTCTTTGATCTTTATTTAGGCTTAACTGTATATAAGGAATTCCAAAGACCTTAGTGCTTCTGAAGGACATGTAATCTCGAGTAACTTTATATGAAAAACTTCATAGGATTTATCTATTCTTGGTTGAGAGTACAATCCTAAGCGATTTTAAATAGAGAAATTTATATGATTGTGCCTTCTGATAGGGAATATAATTTTGAAGGATTATAGATATAAAGAATTCCCTTTGAACTTTGAATTCTGGTTAGGAGTGTAATGCCGAGTGATCTTCATAAAGAAATCCTAATGACTTTAGACATCGGACGACCGTGTAATCCCGAACGATAATGCGTGACAAATCACAGAATTCTCTCATAATACCATGAGTTCGGGCAGGGAGTGTAGTTTTGAGTAACCAATGAATTCCCATTGAATTTCGAATCCCAGGTGAGAATGTAATCCCAAGTGATTTTTATAAAGGAAGCCAAATAACTTTAGATTTCGAACGGGTGTGTAATCCCGAACGGTTTGGTATCAACCTTTGAGTTTTCGGTCAGACGAGTAATCCCGATCGATTTAATATGAAGAATTTCATCAACCTTTAGTCGAGCGTATAATCCCGATCGATTTGAATCAATAGAGTCCTGTGCTCTATCATATTTTGGTCAGGTACTTAATTTTTGCCCGATTTTGCTCATGATAGTTTAAAGTCTCTGGTTTCTCCCAAGAAGACCCGTCTGAGTTACTTCAGGAGATTTCCCGATCGACCATATTTGTGCTAGTTTAAAGTCTCCAGTTCCTCACAAGAAGGCCCCTCCGGGTTATTTCAAGAGATTTCTCGATCGACTATGTTTGTGATAGTTTAGAGTCTCCGGTTCCTCTCAAGAAGGCCCGTCCGGGTTAGTTCAAGAGATTTCCCAATCGACTATGTTTGTCATAGTTTAGAGTCTCCAGTTTCTCTCAAGAAGGGCCGTCCGGGTTATTTCAAGAGATTTCTTGATCGACTATGCTTTTGATAGTTTAAAGTCTCCGGTTCTGCTCAAGAAGGCTCGTCTAGGTTACTTCAAGAGATTTCCCGATTGACTATATTTATGCTAGTTTAAAGTCTCCAGTTCCTCTCAAGAAGGCCTGTCCGGGTTACTTCAAAAGATTTCCCGATCGACTATATTTATGCTAGTTTAAAGTCTCCAATTCCTCTCAAGAAGGCCAGTCTGGGTTACTTCAAGAGATTTCTCGATCGACTATGCTTGTGATAGTTTAGAGTCTTCGGTTCCTCTCAAGAAGGCCCGTCCGGGTTAGTTCAAGAGATTTCCCAATCGACTATGTTTGTCATAGTTTAGAGTCTCCAGTTCCTCTCAAGAAGGGACATCCGGGTTATTTCAAGAGATTTATCGATCTACTATGCTTTTGATAGTTTAAAGTCTCCGGTTCTGCTCAAGAAGGCTCGTCCAGGTTACTTCAAGAGATTTCCCGATTGACTATATTTATGCTAGTTTAAAGTCTCCAGTTCCTCTCAAGAAGGCCCGTCCGGGTTACTTCTTAGAGATTTCCCGATCGACTATGCTTTTGATAGTTTAAAGTCTTCGGTTCTGCTCAAGAAGGCCCATTCGGGTTACTTCAAGAGATTTTCAGATCGACTATACTTTTGATAGTTTAGAGTCTCCGGTTTCTCTCAAGAAGGCCCGCCCGAGTTACTTCAAGAGATTTCCCGATTGACTATGCTTTTGATAGTTTAAAGTCTCCAGTTCTGCTCAAGAAGGCCAGTCTGGGTTACTTCAAGAGATTTCTCGATCGACTATGCTTGTGATAGTTTAGAGTCTCCGGTTCCTCTCAAGAAGGCCCGTCCGGGTTAGTTCAAGAGATTTCCCAATCGACTATGTTTATCATAGTTTAGAGTCTCCAGTTCCTCTCAAGAAGGGACATCCGGGTTATTTCAAGAGATTTATCGATCTACTATGCTTTTGATAGTTTAAAGTCTCCGGTTCTGCTCAAGAAGGCTCGTCCAGGTTACTTCAAGAGATTTCCCGATTGACTATATTTATGCTAGTTTAAAGTCTCCAGTTCCTCTCAAGAAGGCCCGTCCGGGTTACTTTAAGAGATTTCTCGGTCGACTATATTTGTGCTAGTTTAAAGTCTCCAGTTCCTCTCAAGAAGGCCCGTCCGGATTACTTCAAGAGATTTCCTGATCGACCATGTTTGTGATAGTTTAGAGTCTCCGGTTCCTCTCAAGAAGACTCGTCCGAGTTACTTCAAGAGATTTCCCGATCGACTTTGCTATTGAGTGAAACTAAAAATGCTTTCACTAACCTCGTGATGGTTTAACGTCTTCAAGATTCCTTAAGGAAACCTGATCGGCCCTTCCTTAAAGCCCTCAATTGACAACCGCTTGAGAAGAATAAAAATGTTTGCCCGGTAATCACCATGCTGTTTAAACCGTGTTTATTTTTCGGGCGATACTTGACCTGCATTGTATTTATCAAATTAAATGAAGTACATAAACTGCAAGCATACTTGTTATCTTCTTGCAGAACCGAATGGAGGGAAATTGTTTAAAGTAAACTTGACTTGTTCTTTTGTACGTGCCAAGCTTCACATGATTGGGTGATAGGAATATGCTGAAGAGGTGTTAGTCTGCTCGTTCTGGGATATCTGTATTTCTTGAGCAATATAAGCTTATTAAGTTTGGTAGGGCTGTAAATGATTTGCACTTCAGGGGCACCTGAGAACTCTCCCTTCTGTGTCTTGGAGATAATATGAGTCTGATGCCAGTTTTTCTACCACCTTGTAGGGCCCTTCCCATTGTGGTGCTAATTTGTTAACATCCCCAGCAGGCTTGACACGCTTCCATACTAGATCCCCCGCTTGAAAGAATCTTGGGATGACTCTTTTGTTAAAATTCTGCCTCATTCGTTGTCAATATGATATAAGATGAGTTGTAGCTTTATCTCGAATTTCTTCTATCAAATCTAGCTCCATAAGTCGTCTAACCTCATTATCCTCATCATATAGTTGTCTTCTGTCGGATTCTATTCCCACCTCGATAGGAATTACGGCTTCTCCTCCATAAACTAGTTGGAAGGGAGTAATCCCTGTAGCTTCTCGGGGTATAGTGCGATATGCCCAAAGAACACTGGGTAATTCATCTACCCAGCTACCTCCGACATGATCTAGTTTAGTTTTTAAACCTCTTATAATCTCTTTGTTGGTTACTTCTGCTTGACCATTACTCTGTGGATACACCACAGAGGTGAATGCTTGCGTAATACTGTAGCTTTTACACCGATCTAAGATTCTGTCTCCTTGAAACTGCCTTCCGTTGTCAGAGACTAATTTATAAGGAATACCGAATCTGCAAACAATATTTTTCCACAAGAATTTAATAACCGCATCTTCAGTAATTCGGGAAAGTGGTTCTGCTTCTACCCATTTAGAGAAATAGTCTACTGCTACTAATAAAAATCTTCTTTGTGCAGTTGCCATAGGAAACGAACCAACTATATCCATGCCCCATTGATCAAAGGGGCAGGAAACTGTAGAGGTTCTCAATAATTGTGTAGCATGGTGTGGAATATTCTGATGTTTCTGACAAGAAATGTAGGTTCTTACACATTTAGCAGTATCTTCATGCAAAGTAGGCCAGAAATATCCCGCTAATAAAATTCTGCGAGCTAAGGATCTTCCTCCTATATGACTACCACATGAGCCCTGATGAACTTCTTACAAAATAAATTGTATATCTTCTGTTCTGACACATTTAAGCAGAGGTCTAGAGAAAGCCCTTTTATATAATTGTTCCCTTATCATAGTGTATTGGGAAGCTCTCTTCTTAAATATTCTTGCTTGTTCTGCATCAATCGGAAGAATGTCTTGCTATAAATATAATATGATTGGTGCTCTCCAATCACCTTGTATCTCTATTTCAACTTGTCTCTTGATACAAGATACTAACAATGTCTGCTCCACTGGTTGATCTAAACTCCACGGTGTTATAGCAGAGGCCAATTTATCTAATTCATCAGCTACCTGATTCTTAGAATGAGGAATTTTTTGTATATTTACTTCTTGAAATTAGGCTTTCAACTTATCAAATGCCTCAGCATATAACCTGAGTCTATCATTATTGATTGCAAAGTTACCTGATAATTGTTGGGCTCCTAATTGAGAGTCAGAATAAATATAAACCCGGGATGCTCCCACATGCTGAGCGGCCTGTAACCCTGCTATCAATGCTTCATATTCTGCTTCATTATTAGTGGCCCTATAATTCAGCCTGACAGAAAGTTGAAGCTTATCTTCCCTTGGAGATATAAGGAGAATACTAATTCCACTACCTTGTCTGGTTGAAGATCCATCCACATAAACTTTCCAAGTACCCTCTTCTTCAGGACCTTGAACTTCTATGATGAAATCTGCTAGAGCTTGTGCCTTGATAGCCGAGCGAGGTTGGTATTGTATGTCATACTCACTAACCTCGGTCGTCCAGTTGATCAACCGCCCAGATGCCTCTGGGTTAAGCAACACCCATCCGAGAGTACTGTTGGCCAACATATCAATTGTATGTGCTAAAAAATATGGGCGCAATCTCCGAGCAGTTAACACTAATGCATAAGACAACTTTTCGGGTGTAGTATATCTACACTCAGCTCCTTTTAATAAATGGCTAGAAAAATATACAGGTTGTTGCTCTTTCTCTTCCTGTCTAACTAACATAGAGCCTACAACATTTTCATTGGCTGACAAATATACCCATAGGGGTTCTCCCATTACAGACTTAGCTAACACAGGAAGGGTAGACAAGTAATCTTTTAATTCCTGGAAGGCTTTGTCACATTCTTCATCCCACTGAAATTTGTTAGCCTTCCGGAGTATTTTGAAGAAATGAAAACTATGATCAGTCGACCTTGAAATGAATCTAGATAAGGCGGTGATGCGACCAGTGAGTCTTTGAACTTCCCTCATATTGCGTGGTGGCTCCATGTTTTGAAGTGCTTTAACTTTGCTCGGGTTGGCTTCTATTCCCCGCTCGGACACCATATACCCCAGGAACTTTCCACCTTTCACTCCAAACAGGCATTTTCATGGGTTCAACTTAAGCCCATATTGCCTCAATGTTCTGCAAGTCTCCTCTACATCCCTGCAGAGATTAGTAGCCTGAAGAGACTTAATTAAAATATCATCTACATATACTTCCATATTTCTTCCAATCTATTTCTGGAAGACCTTATTCATAAGCCTCTGATAAGTCGCTCTTGTATTTTTTAGTCCAAACGACATAACATTATAACAATAAGTACCTTCAGATGTTACAAAACTGAACTTTTCTTGATCCTCCTTAGCGGGAGGAACTTGATGATAGCCTTGATAGGCGTCTAGCATAGAAATATATTCGCACCCAGCTGTAGAATCCACTAATTGATCGATCCGGGGTAATGGATAATAATCCTGTGGACATGTCTTGTTAAGATCACGAAAATCGATACATACTCACCATTTATTTCCCGGCTTAGAAACCAGAACCACATTAGCTAACCAACTAGGGAATTGCACTTTCCTAATGTAACCAGCCTCCATCAATTTAGCCACTTCTTCTTTAATGATTTGATTTTGCTCTGCACTGAAATTCCTCTTTCTTTGCATGACAGGCCAAGCATCTGGGAAGACATGTAAAGAATGTTCCATTATTGAAGGAGAAACACCCGTGACTTCTTTGGTCGTCCAAGCAAAGACATCACTATTTTTCTTCAAGCACTGAACTAGCTCGATTTTCAGCATAGGATCAAGATCGGTCGCGACAAAGGTAATAGCTTCAGGCCGACCGGTTTGTATCTAGACCTCTTCCTTTTCCTCATAGACCAGAACAGGTGGCTTCTCTTGAATGACATTGACCTCCATTCTTTACATTTTTCGGGTGGCATTGGCTTCAGCTCTAACAATCTCCACATAACACTTACGAGCCGTCTTCTGATCACCCCGTACTTCCCCGACCTGTGTTAGTTAGAGCCCTAGAGCCAATCATTTGATGATTGTATGGACTCATTGTATCATATTCTTGTATATTAATAAAGGCATTTATTTGGTTATTATACTTATTTGTATTAGTGCCAAATAGACTAAGTATAATAGCATCCTTGAGTAGAAGGTTCATACCTATATCAATCGATTAGTTGAATCGATAGTGAGATGATATAGGGAACACTACTCTAAATCATTCCTAGTCGAGTATTAATATTCAGGGACAATGTTAATGCAATAAGACTAGCATGTAGGTCAGCTCGATGACTTGATCTCACAAGTCATGGATATAGAGATATCAAGCTGACACATGGGTATACATTGGAGAATGTATACTGAATGACCCGCCATGAGAAAGTATCATGGATCGTTATATGAGTGTCATATACTTTCTCATGTGGCTATTAGTATGACTATTAGTCCTTAGACCTGAAGTCACCATGGATCCCTACATAAGGAGTTATGTACTTTAGTTTCGTCAAACGTCACCCGTAACTGGGTGGACTATAAAGGCGATTACTGGGTATGTAACAAATTATGCAGAGGGATGTGAGTGATGTAGATGGGATCTATCCCTCCCATATGACGGGAGCGACATCAATATTCTTGATAGAGTTAGACCACGAAGTGCATGGCCATGCCCAAATGAGTCAACATTAGATGTTGAGCTCATTTGATCGAGTGAGTCTACTTGGAGTTCAAGATTTAGATTGATTAGAGGATGACACGGTCTATGCCTCATATTGATCAATCTAGATGTCAAGGATAGAAGGACAATGTCACATATTTTGTGAGGAGTCACAATTGGTAGTCACAAGGTGATGTCGGATCTCGACATTCTTGTAACTTGGGTAGTAATGATGTGTTGCTAGATACCGCTCATTACTTATGCTCCTAAATGGGTTTAGGGCATTGCCAACGTTACAAGAACCTATAGGGTCACACACTAAGGACAATTAGATGGAGATTTGGTTCATATGATGAACCAAGAGGATTAGATTCATTTGATGAATCATATTGGATTAAGAGTAATCCAAATTGGGCTAATAGAGTTGGACTCAAGTTGATTCATGTATTCAATGAGTCTAACTTAGATTATGACTCATTAAATCAACTTAATTTAATGAATTAGATTCATTATATTAAGTTGGCTTGAATCATATGGTTGGATTAGATCAACCATGAGAGAGATTTGATCAAGTTTGACTTGATTTGAGAGGAAGAGAAAAAGTCATGTTTGACTTGACTTTTTGCCACATCACTAGTGAGTTGGCAAGATGTGGACCAATAAGATTGCTCCACATCATCAATGTGTGCCACCTCATGGAGGTTACAAGCCTCCATAGCATTTAATGTGGCCGACCCACATTAAATGAGGAGGTTACACTTGTTGCCATGTCATTTAGTGAGGTGGCAAGATGTGGACCAATAGTGTTGATCCACATCATCCTAGAGTGCCACCTCATGGGGGTTACAACTCTTAATGGTCTCCACATTAATTGGAATTAATGTGGGAGTTACACTAGATGAGAGTGGCCGGCCACTTTGGGTTTTGAATGAGAATTCATTTTCATTCAAGTGGTGTATCTTCTTCTTCTTCCTCTCAAGCTCTCCCTCTCCCTCTCCTCCTTCCTTGGCCGAACCACATAGGTGCTAGCACACCTTGGTTTTTGGTCACCTCCATCTAGTGTGTCCGTGTGGATACTTCTAGACGACCGACACTTGACGGTCTTGAGATCCGGCATCATTTGGACGAGCGAGATTCGCGTGGGGCGCGCATCAAAGGTATAATCTTAACTTTAGTGTAGATCTAAAGTTTTTACAAACTCGTACAAGAAAAAGGTTTTTCGAAAAGTTTTGTTTCCGAATCTTTGCACGAGATCCATGGCTTTGGGTTACTCGGGGTTTCCGCGGCCCGAAGAACACAACAGTTGTATCAGAGCCACGTGCAAAGACTTGTACGAGTTCGTTTGTATTTTTATGAAAAATATACCTTCTGTGATTTTCTGTAAAAATTGAGTTTTTAGAGTTTTTATGAGTAATTTTTCCGTAGAAGCGAAGCACAAGTGTCTCGGCACTTGTAGGCTTCGGCTACCGGAAAGTTTTCTTTTAAACGGCTTCGTTTTGCCCAAAATCCGTTTGGGACAGCGGGGTCGGGTGCCATTAGATCGCAAAGGAGCAACTCACGATGGTTAGATCGTGGGTAGGGGCATTGCCCCTAACCCCGCAAGGGAATTTGCTTCGTGATTGCACCCGAAATCGCTAAAAACGAACCCGCCGGGAAGATTTTTCCGAAACGGCAATGTCTCGACCCAAATCGTTTTGGGATAGCGGGTTTAGGCGCTGTTGGATCGCATAGGAACCCCCGCGATGGTTAGATCGCGGGTAGGGGCGCTGCCCCTGGGCCCCGCAAGGGGATCCGTTCCGCGATTGCGGACCGCCGGAAATTTTACTCGTAAAATTTTAAAATTAATTTTAAAATTATAGAAAATTACGAAAATATATAATTTTGATTTATATATAAATGTTGTGATAGTCATGGCCCAAAAACCCAATAGGATGGGTTGTGTTGTAATTCATAATACGGCCTACGTGACGTTATGTTGTTTTCGCGACCTGCGTCGTGCCTTCTCTTATATTCTTGTTGTAAATTAGATTTAGACTCGAATGTAACTCGAGTTTCAAATTGTAATGTACAAATTGGAGCGGTGGAGGGTCCACACGAGATGGAGTTCCAAGGCGGGCACGAGCAACACAAGGTGGTCAAAGGGAGGAGCTTGGAGAAGCTGTTGACCCTAGGTTGACCATTCGATCTTCTCATTGGCTTGAGAAGATCGTAGTAGGGCCATGACTAAATCACAAATAGATTAATTAATTAATTGTTATGTATTTGATGCATGTTTAATAATTAATTAATTAATTAGTGCCTTAACGATTAGATTAGATCTAAGTCGTGCACATGATGCACCCTTGCGATTAGATTAGATCTAAGTCGTGCACAAGATGCATCCTTCTCTATTAGATTAGATCTAGATCGAACCAACTCTAAAATGCCTAACCGTGCCGTGATACCTATCACTACCTCGATCACATGTATTGTTGAATCTGCCAAAGCAGAGCAATACATATTATCTTGGTAGGGTACGGAGGGAGAATCTTAGTCCCGCCTATCAACGCATGGGTGAATACAAACTCAATTAGATTGAGTATTCCTAGTTGCTCGGTTGGATCGAGTCAACTATAGGCATTCTTCCAACGGTTGGAAAAGATAGGTCAAAATCACATCTATATTAACTCATGGGCGTATTAGCCAAAGCTAACTCGAGTTTTAATATAAATGCGTATATTGATCCTATAAACAAGAGTTGCATAGAGATGTAATTGGTAATCGTTACCTACCGATCATACTAAGCCTTGGGCGTATTAGCCAAAGCTAACTCAAGGGTTAGTATGATGTGGATCTTGTCCCATAAGAATTATAGAATTCAGTGGGAGCATCATTTAATTAAAGGCCTAATTAAATGATTTTAAAAGAATATGATATTTATTTCTGCAAATTTTCTGTTGTAGATAACCATGACGTCAAACACAAATTCCTTCTCCCTGCGATCCCCGAGAAGGACAAGCTCAACGGAGCAAACTTCCTAGGAACTTGATAATAGTTCTCACCAGAACGCGACGCCGGAGCAGCCCATTCCGAGGTTCCTCCCGCCAATGCCCCATGAGGCATAAAGATGCTTACAAGAAGCATCAAGATGACGATTAGATGTGTCTTGTCTAATGCTTGCAACCATGAACTCGAGCTAGCAACACGAGTTGATGGGCGCTACGATATGGTTGAGC
The DNA here is from genome assembly GCF_018446385.1 of Zingiber officinale. Taxonomy (NCBI): domain Eukaryota; kingdom Viridiplantae; phylum Streptophyta; class Magnoliopsida; order Zingiberales; family Zingiberaceae; genus Zingiber; species Zingiber officinale. The sequence continues at coordinate 50,182,746 of NC_056002.1, read as the reverse complement.
ATCTTCGCCAACTATATCGAGGACAAGCGAGACATGAGAGATTTGAGATCTCTAAGGCTCTGTTTCAGTCCTGTAGGTCCTTATGTACTCAAGATGATTGGGTACATAGAGAACTTACAAAGAATGGGGTTCCCACTTGGCCAAGAGCTAGCCACTGACTTAATCTTGCAATTCTTGCCGGATAGCTATAGTCAATTCGTTCTGAACTATAACATGAACGAGATTGACAAGCCACTGCCCGAGCTCCTTAGTATGTTACGAACTGCTGAGATTAACCTTAAGAAGGTTAAGCCCATTCTGATGGTCCAGAAGCATAAGGGCAAAGGCAAGCCCAAAGGCAAAGGAAAGTCCCAAGCCAAGGGCAAAGGCAAGGCACTGAAGCCTAAAGGAGGGGTCGCCAAGGATGCTATCTGCTTCCACTGCGATCAGACCGGGCACTGGAAGAGGAACTGCAAGGTATACTTGGAAGATCTTAAGAAGAAGCGAAGTGAGACTTCCACTTCAGGTATATATCTTATAGAAGTCAATCTATCTATTTCTACATCATGGGTATTAGATACTGGATGTGCTTCTCACATTTGTACTGATGTGCAGGCGCTGAGAAATAGCAGAGCATTGGCAAAGGGCGAGGGCTGCTGTTGCTGTAGGAACTTATCAGCTATCTCTGCCCTCTGGGCTTGTACTAAATTTAGATGATTGTTGTTATGTGTCTGCTCTTACTAAGAACATAGTTTCAGTTTCTTGTTTAGACAAGAAAGGATACTCTTTTATAATAAAAGACAAATGTTGTTATGTTTATTTAAAAGATATGTTCTATTGTAGTGCACCACTAATAAACGGACTCTATATTCTAGACCTTGAGAGCCCTATCTATAACATTAGTACCAAGAGGTTCAAGTCAAATGACATGAACCAAACTTATGTCTGGCACTGTCGCTTAGGTCATATAAATGACAAGCGCTTATCCCAGCTCCATAAGGATGGTTTGCTGGACTCATTTGATTTTGAATCATATGAGATATGCGAGTCATGCCTTCGAGGCAAGATGACCAAGACTCCTTTTAGTGGGCACAGCGAGAGAGCGACTGATTTGTTAGGACTCATACGTATTGATGTATGTGGCCCTTTCAATGTCGCTGCTAGAGGCGGTTATAGATACTTCATCACATTTACTGATGACTTCAGTAGATACGGTTATGTGTACTTGATGACACATAAGTCTGAATCTTTTGAAAAGTTCAAAGAATTCAAGAATGAAGTACAGAACCAGCTTGGCAAGAGTATTGAAATACTTCGATCAGATCGAGGTGGTGAATACTTAAGCCATGAGTTCCGTGACTACTTAGCTGAGTGTGGGATTTTATCTCAACTCACTCCTCCTGGAACACCACAGTGGAATGGTGTATCCGAAAGGAGGAATCGTACCTTATTAGATATGGTACGATCTATGATGAGTCACACAGATCTTCCGACATATCTATGGGGATATGCTCTAGACACGGCAGCTTTCATTCTCAACCGAGTTCCATCCAAGGCCGTGATAAAGACACCATATAAGATATGGACTGGGAGAGATGCCCAGGTGTCTTTCATGAGGATTTGAGGCTTACGTACGACGTCAAGTCTCAGACAAATTAGGACCCAAATCCGACAAGTGCTATTTCATTGGATATCCCAAGGAAACTAAGGGATATTACTTCTACATTCCCAGTCAGCACAAGGTAGTTGTGGCAAAGACTGGGATCTTTCTAGAAAGGGACTTTGTTTCTAGAAAGACTAGTAGGAGCGCGTTCGATCTTGAAGAAGTTCAAGATGCGAACAATAGCACTGATGCTTCGATGGAAATTGAACTGGAACCACAAAGTGTTGTGGATGATGTTGTTCCACAAAGAGTTGAGGAACAACAACCAGTTCAAGTAGACATACCTCTTCGCAGGTCTGATAGGGTACGTCATCAGCCTGAGAGATACTCATTTCTCTTGTTTGACCATGATGACATTGTGCTCATAGAGGATGAGCCCACCACCTATCAGGAAGCTGTGATGAGACCAGATCCCGAGAAATGGCTAGAGGCCATTCTTGGAGCTGGAATCTTCGATTCGATGATGCGATCAAACAGTTTGGTTTCATCAAGAACAAAGATGAGCCTTGTGTCTACAAGAAGGTTGTAGAAAACATAGTTGTCTTCCTCATATTGTATGTAGATGACATACTACTCATTGGGAAGGACATCCCTATGCTTCAGTCTGTCAAGACCTGGCTAGGGAGTTGCTTCTCAATGAAGGACTTAGGTGAGGCATCCCACATTCTTGGGATACAGATCTATAGAGATAGATCTAAGAGATTGCTTGGCCTAAGTCAGAGTACATACATTGACGAGGTACTCCTACGGTTTGCCATGCAGAACTTCAAGAAGGGATTTCTACCGATGTCACATGGCGTGAGTCTTTTGAAGACTCAAGGTCCCTCTTCTGGAGAGGAGAGAGACCGCATGGATCAGATCCTTTATGCCTCAGCCATAGGATCGATCATGTACGCCATGCTATGTACTCGACCTGATGTCTCGAGCAGATACCAGTCAGATCTAGGTGAAAGTCACTGGATAGCGGTCAAGAATATTCTTAAGTACTTAAGAAGGACTAAAGAATATTTTTTGATATATGGAGGCAATGATAAGCAAGCTGTAAAGGGTTACAATGATGCTAGCTTCCAGACCGATCAGGATGATTAAAGATCACAGTCGAGGTTCGTGTTTTGCTTGAATGGTAGTGCTATGAGCTGGCAGAGTTCACAGCAGTTCTACAACGTTTCCATCTCATTCGAGAGATTATCGATAGAGGAGATGTGAAGATTTGCAGAGTACCTACAGAGGCTAACATCGCAGATCCCTTGACCAAGGCTTTGGCACAGAGAAAGCATGATGGTCACACTAGGTCATTAGGCCTTAGAGCCTATACTGATTGACACTAGTGCTAGTGGGAGATTGTTAGTTAGAGCCCTAGAGCCAATCATTTGATGATTGTATGGACTCATTGTATCATATTCTTGTATATTAATAAAGGCATTTGTTTGGTTATTATACTTATTTGTATTAGTGCCAAATAGACTAAGTATAATAGCGTCCTTGAGTAGAAGGTTCATACCTATATCAATCGATTAGTTGAATCGATAGTGAGATGATATAGGGAACACTACTCTAAATCATTCCTAGTCGAGTATTAACATTGAGGGACAATGTTAATGCAATAAGACTAGCATGTAGGTCAGCTCGATGACTTGATCTCACAAGTCATGGATATAGAGATATCAAGTTGACACATGGGTATACATTGGAGAATGTATACTGAATGACCCGCCATGAGAAAGTATCATGGATCGTTATATGAGTGTCATATACTTTCTCATGTGGCTATTAGTATGACTATTAGTCCTTAGACCTGAAGTCACCATGGATCCCTACATAAGGAGTTATGTACTTTGGTTTCGTCAAACGTCACCCGTAATAGGTGGACTATAAAGGCGATTACTGGTATGTAATAAATTATGCAGAGGGATGTGAGTGATGTAGATGGGATCTATCCCTCCCATATGACGGGAGCGACATCAATATTCTTGATAGAGTTAGACCACGAAGTGCATGGCCATGCCCAAATGAGTCAACATTAGATGTTGAGCTCATTTGATCGAGTGAGTCTACTTGGAGTTCAAGATTTAGATTGATTAGAGGATGACACGGTCTATGCCTCATATTGATCAATCTAGATGTCAAGGATAGAAGGACAATGCCACATATTTTGTGAGGAGTCACAATTGGTAGTCACAAGGTGATGTCGGATCTCGACATTCTTGTAACTTGGGTAGTAATGATGTGTTGCTAGATACCGCTCATTACTTATGCTCCTAAATGGGTTTAGGGCATTGCCAACATTACAAGAACCTATAGGGTCACACACTAAGGACAATTAGATGGAGATTTGGTTCATATGATGAACCAAGAGGATTAGATTCATTTGATGAATCATATTGGATTAAGAGTAATCCAAATTGGGCTAATTGAGTTGGACTCAAGTTGATTCATGTATTCAATGAGTCTAACTTAGATTATGACTCATTAAATCAACTTAATTTAATGAATTAGATTCATTATATTAAGTTGGCTTGAATCATATGGTTGGATTAGATCAACCATGAGAGAGATTTGATCAAGTTTGACTTGATTTGAGAGGAAGAGAAAAAGTCATGTTTGACTTGACTTTTTGCCACATCACTAGTGAGTTGGCAAGATGTGGACCAATAGGATTGCTCCACATCATCAATGTGTGCCACCTCATGGAGGTTACAAGCCTCCATAGCATTTAATGTGGCCGACCCACATTAAATGAGGAGGTTACACTTGTTGCCATATCATTTAGTGAGGTGGCAAGATGTGGACCAATAGTGTTGATCCACATCATCCTAGAGTGCCACCTCATGGGGGTTACAACTCTTAATGGTCTCCACATTAATTGGAATTAATGTGGGAGTTACACTAGATGAGAGTGGCCGGCCACTTTGGGTTTTGAATGAGAATTCATTTTCATTCAAGTGGTGTATCTTCTTCTTCTTCCTCTCAAGCTCTCCCTCTCCCTCTCCTCCTTCCTTGGCCGAACCACATAGGTGCTAGCACACCTTGGTTTTTGGTCACCTCCATCTAGTGTGTCCGTGTGGATACTTCTAGAGGACCGACACTTGACGGTCTTGAGATCCGGCATCATTTGGACGAGCGGGATTCGCGTGGGGCGCGCATCAAAGGTATAATCTTCACTTTAGTGTAGATCTAAAGTTTTTACAAACTCGTACAAGAAAAAGGTTTTTCGAAAAGTTTTGTTTCCGAATCTTTGCACGAGATCCATGGCTTTGGGTTACTCGGGGTTTCCGCGACGCGAAAAAGCGGTTTTCGCGGCACGAAGAACCCAACAACCTGATCATCAACAGGAAATTTTATTTTTTGGGAAAAAGTAGAAACGACCGCCCTAAACTTATTTAGGGCCGGTCGACCTAGTATCACATTATAGTAGGAAGGGGCATCCACCACCATAAAGTAAGATCTTCTTGTTCTCATGAGGGGCTCTTCCCCTAGAGATATAGCCAACTTTATTTGACCGAGCGGTTGTACCTCATTACCAGTGAATCCATATAAAGGAGTCACCATCTGTTGAAGTTCGCTCGGGTCAATCTGCAGTTGATCAAAAGCTTTTTTGAAGATAATATTTACAGAACTACCAGTATCTATAAAGGTACGAGAAATAGTGTAATTGACTATCACAACCTTGATTATTAATGCATCATCATGGGGTATTTCTACCCCTTCAAGATCTCTGGGCTCAAAACTAATTTCTGGCCCTGCTGCTCTCTCCATGCTACATCCTACAACATGGATCTCGAGTCTTCGTGCATGTACTTTTCTGGCCCTGTTGGAATCTCCATCAGTGGGCCCGCCCGCTATCATATTAATGCCGCCTCGACCGGCATTGCTCCTGTTTTTTTCTTGTCTAGCTGTTACGACTTCAGGTTGAGCTTTCTCAAGCACTTGAGATGTACCGACCGGGGTTGATGATACACCTTGCTGAGGTTCGACCGGGTGATATCCCAACTTGAGTGGACTTTGCTGCCTGGGATATCGTTGTTGATAATAATTTTACCTTTGATAACGATCCCTATTTGCTCTCTTATTCTTCAGAACAAAACAATCTTCTGTATGATGGCTGTTGGTCTTGTGATAAGTACACCATCTTCTCGGTACTTCTTGTTGCATTTCCACATGTTGTACTGCTTGTGGACGATATTCAGGATGACGATGAGGTGGAGGGATTACTCGAGGTCCTCTCGGTGGAGGGGCATGAGCGGGAGCCTTCTCCTTAACAGGAGCAGGAGAAGAAATGGTATCTTTTTTTCGACGTGCAGCCTGAGCTTCTTCAACATTAATAAACTCAGTAGCTCGCTCAATTAATAAATCAAAATTGGCTGGAGGATTCATCACCAGATCTTTAAAGAAATTATTATCATTCAAGCCTTGAGAAAAAGCGCTTACCAATATTTCAGTAGTAGCATTGGGTACATCAATAGCTACATGATTGAATCTCTTGATGTAGGCTCTGATGGCCTCTTTAGATCCTTGTTTAATTGAAAATAAGCTCTAGGGAGTTTTATGATACCTTTTGTTGTTGGAAAAATGGTATAAGAAGGTCTTCTTGAAATCTTTAAACCATCAAATAGAATTTTCCGGCAATCTTTTAAACCAGCGTTGAGCAGCTCCTCCAAGCGTTGTAAGGAACATCCGACACTTTACCCCATCAGAGAATTGTTGTAATAATGCTATATTCTCAAACTTTAATAAATGATCTTCTGGATCTGTGGTTCCAGTGTATTCATCGATTTGAAGGTTCTGATATCGTTTGGGAAGTGGATTATCCAGGACACTTTGAGAGAAGGGAGAAATAATTCTCTCTGGTGAGCTATCACTGGCCACCACCATTTTAGCTTTACGTTTCTCTTTGTCTGGTGCTTCGCCAGAGGATTCTTGAAAGACAAATCTCCGTCCTCCCTGCTCGAAAGGAGTACGAAGAAAGGCTCAAGGGCGCTGGGTCGGAGAAGCAGTGGCTGGAGTAATATATACACGATCTTCTTCCTCCGCCTCTTTTCCCTTTAGTCAATCAGTGGTTGAGACTGCCGGATTATGAGCCATTGGAAGAGTAGCTCCAGTATGAGCTTGTTGTTGTTGTTGTTGCTGCTGTAGAACCTTCTGGACATGAGTATTGATGAGGAAATCCAGATCTTCACGACTAATGGTGAGTAGGTTCGATTTTCCAGCATCTTCCATATTGCAATCTTAGATTCAGGTGAATATTTCCCACAGACGGCGCCAAATTTGATCCTGTTTGAGAAGCTTGACAAAACGGAAAGCTGGGAGAAAACCTCACCGTTGATGAAGAATAATACATGTGGAATACCGATCTGAGAACCTCAAAGCAGATCTAAGAGAATGAACTCACATAACGCCCTCCTCGTACCAAGATCCAAAGACAAAAGGAAGGCTTCAGTGAAAAATGCCAAGATCTGGAACTCCGATGACTTCCTGTGCACAAGAGAACCGCCAACACTATCGTCAGTGACCTAAGACCAGGGTGAGAATCCCTGGCTAGGCCCTCCGACGCTCAAGTTAGTGATCTCTCTTAGTGTAGAAGGAAGAAAATGAACAGTGATTAAAATTAGGGTTTGTAAAGTGGGTTGTGAGTGTGATAAGCCTGAGCATACCTGGCCAACGAAGAGGATTCCCTTTTTATACCACTTCATATAACCTCTGTAGTCATGAAGTGGACCCCAGTTTGTTAGAGTTTGTTATGAGATGACGTCAGTCCTGTACTTACAGAAGATAACTTTTTAAGGAATCTTTTTTGTACCCCAGATGTACCTTCTTTGTTGTCTAGCACCTGTAGAAGAGTCTAGAGACATTTTTCCCGCTAGATTAGTCAACCTGTCATACAATCATATGCGATAGATATTTTCATAAGCTATTTATGCACATTCTCGAAATACTTGCTATCCCGGGCGGTGTTGACTTGTATTTTCTTAAGCATGTTATCTCGGCCGATATTGGTCTATATTTCCTTAAGCATGTTATCCCAGCCGATATTGGCCTATATTATGTTATCCCGACCGATATTGGCATATATTATGTTATCTCGGCCGATATTAGGCTATATTATGTTATCCCAGCCGATATTGGGCTATACCTCCTTAAACTAGTTATCCCGACCGGCCTTGGCCTATATTTCTTTAAGCCTGTTATCTCGACTGATATTGATCTATACCTCCTTAAGCTTGTTATCACAACCGGCCTTGGCCTATATTTCTTTAAGCCTGTTATCCCGGTCGATATTGGCCTATATTTCATTAGGCCTGTTATCCGGCCGATATTGGCCTATATTTCATTAGGTCTGTTATCTCGGCCGATATTGGTCTATACCTCTTTAAGCTTGTTATCCCGACCGGCCTTGGCCTATATTACTTTAAGCCTGTTATCCCGACCGGCCTTGGCCTATATTTCATTAGGCCTGTTATCCTGACCAATATTGGCCTATATTTCATTAGGCATGTTATCTCGGTCGATATTGGTCTATACCTCCTTAAGCTTGTTATCCCGTCCGGCCTTGGCCTATATTGCTTTAAGCCTGTTATCCCGACCGGCCTTGGCCTATACTTTCTTAATTCTACTATCTTTTTCCCCCTTTTCACCGGGAACCTACTAAACCTAACCCATATCAATGATCAACTTCAATTAATCCCAACTCCTTACTAACCAGGTCTAGCCCACACCAGCACTAATTCTTCTCCAATTCATCCAATAATCCCATCATTAGCCCTAATCTAATCCATCCATATAATTAGATTAATTTTAATTATAACTCATCATAATACTCACCAAGATACATTGTGGTCCCTAGTGGCTCACAGTTAGATACAGTGCACAATCTGAGAAGATGATCGGAGCTCTAGATTGCTAGAGAGCAGTACCACTGGAGCTGTAATGACAATCCAAAGAAAACCTTACAATCTAGCACTCAAAATGAAGTCAAGGGAAGAAACGCCAAAGCCTCAACTCAGCCCTAGCACTCACCCAATTTTAATGTGGTTGTTGTTGGCTGCAAAAGCAGGAGCAAAGGTGACGACTGCTGGTCGAGCTCAACACAGCCGATGGGCATTGGCACACAGGGAACCCAATGGCTCTCATGTTGGCTGTGGTGTCGCCAAGTTGGCCTTATGAAAAAGGAAGTGGCACCAAGCGATCAGGACCATGCCACTAGCGATCAGCGGCACAGTGAGATCGTAAGAGATTGGCAATAGATCAGGAGACAAAGAGCATATCAGAAGCGAGGAAGAAGAGAAGGCATAGACGGCGATGGATCCGTGTCAACGGTGAAGGGAGAGCTTAACTAATGATGGCCAACCCGCATGGAACACCGACATCGACGATCGATGATCGACACAGTGGCATCCAAAACTAGGGCATGACGTTGAGCGTTCGATCAATCGGGCGACTCTGAAGGCGATGAGAATAAGCTAGCAGCATCGAGATGAAGAGGCGTTGACGACAAAGATCTCTCGGCGATGTCAATGGTTAGCAACGCCGACATCTTGTGGGTTGGCAGGGAACAGTGGTGTGAGAGCGATAGGGAGGAGGGGATCGACGCGAGGAGAGGGGATCGAGTGGAATCAAGAAGGAATAGGTTTCCTATTGATAAATTAGGTTAATTAATCTTAACCTTAGCTTAATGAAATCAATCAACTCCTAATCAAGGGATATTTCAAACAAGCTTTCTCTAAGCCTAATTAATTCATCCCTTTAAATGTGTCATATATCCTCCGTTTAATTCCCGAAAACTTTCTAAAATTTCTCAAAAATTCTAATAATGTTATTTTCTCAAATAACATTTATTATTAAATTGTCGTATCTTACATTCTCCTCCACTAATAAAAATTTGGTCCCTAAATTTACAACTCAATCTTAGGGATCCTCATCCAAGGGTAACAACTAAATAGCATACTCATATACTACTCCATCTTAGTATCATGAACAAATCCCTAATTGTGAGGGATTAAAGGTTCTCTTATAAATCTATAAGATGATCCACTTCCAAATAGATGGCGATAACTCTATGGGTTATGAGTTTACCATGCTTCCACTACTACAACATTGCTGCCTAGCTAATGGTGGGTAAATCAACTACCTCCAAAATCCATAATGCACACTATTAGTAGATCCTCAAACGTCTGTATAATGCGCTCAGACTGTCCATCTGTCCAAGAGCTATATACTCATGGTCTGCTATAAACTCTGCCAAAAATGTAATGTGCATCACGAATCTCTATTCAGTATGATACTCAAGGTACATCATGAAGTCTGGTGATCTCTCTATAGTACAACAAATCAATCCAAAGAATCCCTCCTACAGATCAGTAGAAACTAAGTAGATTTGGTTAACCAGTCATTGATTACCCAAATCGTATTATGTCCTCTCCATGTCCTAAATAATCCCACAACAAAGTCCAACAGGTCACTTAACCTCTTGACTGAGAGTCTAGCCATTAAATGGATATCTTCACAATTCTCATAATCATGTCCATAAATGTCCCCTGACAGATGTCGACAAAAGGTCAGACACTCTAATCTGACACATAAACTTCAAGACCTTAGATAAATGGTCATGCGATCAAGGCCTTGAACTACTTGATGAAGACAATGTCAATTGAGTCAACTAACTTGTGCCTATAACAATCAAACCATGATTGCTCTATCAAAGGTTCAAGAACCTCTGGCAATGAGCAATCAAGAAACAGGCAAAGTGATACTACCTCTCTATAGCATCTCAAAATCAATATCAAATGATGCTTTCCTCTCAAAGATCGTCTTCTATACCTTATCACTAAGCAATATCATGAACTCACAAGTGATAAGTAAATAACTCTGTCTTCTCCAAATCATTATGGGTCATATATCTCAATACACTATTGAGAAAATCTAACCATATCTAATTGGTCCATGAGTCATGATCTTCCATGGAACAACGTTAGGAGAGTTAACTAACCATCGTCCTATTTTCAAAACTGTCTTCTGCATCTTCCTTTATGTGGTACCTGGTCACATAAAGGATAAACAACTAACACTATACTTTTCTATATCAGTGAGAGTCATCTGTCCAAATGTACCTTCTAAGCTACCTACCTAGGTAGGCATAGTCCATGGTCAAAGTCCTCATGGAATAGGATACATCGATCCTTTATAGATTGGTCAAGCCAATAATGATGTATATCTAATTCAATTCTTTCTATGTTTGTACAAATCATGTACTCATATGTGCTTTCTAGGTTATCTAACCAAGCACAAGTAACCCAAGGGTCAAAATATCTGTGAAATAGAGTAAGTCGATCCTCTACTGACTGAACCAACAAGAGTAAGTTCAGTCCTCTACTGACCAAACTATCATAAGTAAATCAACCCTCTATTGTCTAAATCAACAAGGTTAAATCAATCCACTACTGACCAAACCAACAAAAGAATGTAATTCTAACTCTCACCCAGCTAATAATAGCAGAATCTAGCAATACTAGTGATATGGTAGGAAAAATCCCCTGAGACTGTAAACTTTGATCTCCAATAATTTGTTGACGGACTCAACCCTTGGTGCCACAGAAAATTCTATATTCTATGCATCTGATTCGAGTCCCAAAATGTCAACTAATCGCATCCATGGTCGTCCTCGACCACAACTACAAATAAGGCTGACTCACTAAGTGTCACTATGTTAACACCAGGTAAATAGATATCTAACAGACACGTATAGAAATAATTATACAATCCAACATAACTAAACAAGCTAATGAACCTAAACTAGTATGATAACAACTAGAAGATACCTTATTTTCCTATAGCTTGGAGATATCCTGCTGCAGCATAGTCCCAAAATTCAAAAATTCACATCGAGAAAATAAATCATGAAATCTGAAACACGAAAAACAAACCTCGTAAACTTGGCTCTAATACTAATAAATTATCATGCCCCGAGAGTAGGGTTGTCCGACAAAAATCCGACAGCACCTCCCCTATAGAAGTGAAAATGAATCATGTATACACAATCACAAGCTCACCTAAGAAATAATCAACAGCGCACACGGCTGGAACATACACAACCATGCAGTTATATACTCAGCCCACATGGCTAGAATAAAAAGAATATAACTACGTAGTTATATAGGCAACCCACACGGTTGAAACAAAAAGAATATAGTGGAAGCAAATAAAACCAGATAGCCTACATGGCTGGTACAAACACAAACTACGTAGGATAAAACACTGACTGCATGCCGGCATAACTTACACCACAATACAAAACCCAAAATGAATAAATGTAGCCACATGACTCAAAAACTATAAACAAGATAGCATAACATAATACCAAGACCAAATACAAAGCACTAGTAGCGTAATACCAAATAGCACGGAAAGCTAATCTCAGATGTGACATGGGACTTGCAGCTAGGATCCTCCAAGCAACACCTCAGACCTCTACCTTCTACCTAGAAAAATAATACCAATATAAGGGGTGGTGAGTGCGGATCACTCAGTGGTTAATAAGAACATGGTAGTGCATTGACAAAAGTGTAAGACGATCAAGAATATACAATCTCAATAGGGAAATAAGAGCATGTTCATATATGACATGATAAACATACATACCAGTACTGGTCTAACACATATGGTATAATGATCAATTGTTTTGGGTTTGTTGTCTTTTATCTTTTGACACTCGTACTTGTAGTATCCTTTCTTGTTACATCCGTAGCATGTGATCTTCGCCTTTGTGTCATTTGATTTGACTACCTTTTGTAGGTCCTTCTTTGAAAAGTTATTCTTTCTTCTTGTCAACATTTTTCTGGCCATATTCACAAGTTGTTCATCTATGTCTTCTAAGTTTGTAACGCCCGAAAATTCTAAAAGTAATTTTAGAATATTTTTCTAGAATTTTTAGAATAGCCGAAGTAGCAAAATTAAATAAAAATGTAAAATAGCCTAAGCGGGAATCGAACCCAAGACCTATTAGACTCTACGCCTTATAGATGACTCTAGTAACCAAGGGGCCCCAGCAGGGGTGTGCTGAAAGGAATGGAGAACAATTATACTTAAGGTTTAGTAGGGGGTTTTTACCACTTAATATAAATAGGGAATTTAAGAGAGGAGTTATTATTTTCCAATCGGCAATTCTCTTTTCCCTCAAACCCTCACCGCCGAACCTCCTTCTCCTCCTCATCCTCTCGGCGCCCAAGTCCAAGAACACCTAGGGTTTCATCCCTAGGAGCGTAAAAGCACATACCGGCGATGACTCCGGCACAAGGACGCTTCCCTCGGCGAGAGGAAAGCATAGATGTAAGAGGATTGTCGAGAAGACCTTCTTCTCCGGAAAACTAGCGATCAAATTCGTAAGAAAATTAGCGCAAGAAGTAAGTAACCCCTCACCTGCAGTATAAGTAGCTAATTGTATGTTTTTATACCCTTAGTTCACATTTATGTTCTCATTTTAGCCATATGCAGAATTAGAGCACACCAAGTACTCGATAAAATGCCTAGAATAGTTAAATGCTACAGTAAGCATTTTAATAGCTCAGTTAAATGCCCTAGATACATTTTAATTAGCAAATATAGCCTTGCTTCAGTAATATGGGACTACGGTCCAATGGGTGGGCTCCCACAGTCCCCTTTAGGTCCAGATAACCTAGTTCTAGGTTCAGATAACCTAGTAAGAGCAAATTAAGATATATTAGCTACAAATCAATATTTTACTTTATCAGTGGCACTGTACTAGACTTCAGTTGTCCTTGGGTTGGGCTCCCATAGTCCTCCCTAGGTTTAGATAACCTAGTAACCCTACTAGATTCGAGATTTGCTATCTCGGGCCTAGTTAGGGATGCGCGCATAGCAAGTACAGTTGCCGGGTCCATCAGCAGCATGATTAGTATTTTCACCTATTTATGAAAATAGTTTTCAAAACAAATATGTGGATACAGCTTAGTTTAGTTTAGTTCTTATTGAGATAACAATTAGCTTAGCTTATATATCAGGTTAGTTCCTGGTTGATACAACAAATAGCTATGTTTAGTAGTTGACTGCCATGTTTCAGTATTCTAGTTTGATTTCCATCATGTACATCAGCATAACATCTTTTAAAGAGCATGATTTCATTGAATGCATGTTTTTGTGAGGTAGATGGTTTCTTACTAAGCTCCCATGCTTATAGTTGCATTTTCCTTATACTGCAGATAAAGGTAAAGGAAAGATGGAATAGCGGAGGCTGGAGGCAATGCGATGAAGATGTGTGTGAGAAGGAACCTAGAATAAAGACCTTGGGGGAGTAGCCCATTTAAAGACTTTGTATTTCTATTTTTAGATACTTTCTTCACTTGTAGGATGTTAAGTATCATGAATTGTGGTTCTATGAATTATGCCATGCGTAGACTATTAGTTGTCTTGCTGATAGGTGGTAAAATATGTATAGAGTCATGTCTAGTAGTATTGTTTCATAGATAGTGATTTCTGAAGATGCTGAATGAGTTCGGGTGGGTTTCTGCTGAAATCAGAACCCCAATCGATCAGCCGATCGATTGAGGAATCCTCAATCGATCAGTCGATCGATTGGGAGAAACTCCCCGTGCACAGAATGCTGTTGAATCGATCTGCTGATCGATTGAGGAATCCTTGATCGATCAGCCGATCGATTGAAACGCGATCTGTCGCGTACAGAGAGCTGATGAGTCGATCAACTGATCGATCGGCTATGGATCGATCAGCCGATCGATCAGGAATTTAATACCTGCAAACAGAGAGCCTCTGAATCGATCATCGAATCGATTGGCTATGCTGGATCGATCAGCAGATCGATCTAGATTTGACCCCGTGCACAGTAGCGAGTTGAATCGATCCGTGGATCGATCAGACAACTCCAATCGATTAGCCGATCGATTGGAATGTCTGATTTCAACTAACAATGTCTAAGTTCAGTTTTTTTTTTGATTAAATAGGAAGTAGGCCTCCCTTCTTTAGCATATGTATAACTACAGCAATGTATCCCGAACACAAGGTTCGAATTTTATAGCACGCATAGAGTTTTAATTCATTCAGTTTATTTCTGCACAAGAATAGTTAGCGTAATGTAACCCCCGGCCTTACAGCTTAGTCAGCAGAAGGCGGGTCGTTACAGAGTGGTATCAGAGCAAGTTCCATACTTCCTCACACACACATCAGCATTGAACCTGCAGCTTCCAAGTAAGAATACCTCTCACTTTATTTATGTTTTGTTTGCTTTTATGTTTATAGATGACTAGAACTTGTTTATATATGATGGCATTTAACATGATAATAATAGTTCTGCAAATATGATAATATTAGTTATGTATGTCCTCTATTTTCTTAGAAAATGGTACGAGGACGTCCAGCTAGAAAGACACCAGCTACTAAGCCCCAGCATGAGGCAAGCAGTTCAGTGCCTCCCCCAGACCTTTTAGCAGTAGTGTCTCAGTTACAGAAGCAACTAGCTGAACAGCAACAGGAGATAGCCACCTTAAGGGCTAATCAGCAGAACACTCCCACTGTTACTCCAGAACCTAACCTAGCAACCCCAGTGGTGATAGAGCTTCCACCAGTCCAACCTACAGCACCAGTAGCCCCAGCAGAAGGGGCAAAGGGGGAAGCCTATCTGATCTAGTGGCAGAAAATCAAGCCCGAGAACTTCTCAGGCACCAGTGAACCATGGGATGCCCAAGCCTGGTTCAAAACACTGGAGAGTACGATGGAGCTTCTGGACTGGCCAGAACATGAGAAAGTGAAATGCGCCTCCTTCTGCCTGACAGGGGACACACGTATGTGGTGGGAGAGAATTAAAACGAAGCACCCAGTGAACTAGATGACATGGGCCGACTTCGAGAGAGAATTCTTTGAGGAGTTCTTTCACATGCGGGTCACAAACCGCCACTACGACGAGTTCACTGAATTTCGTCAGGGCAATCTTTCAGTTGAGGAGGCCGTGAAGAAATTCAACAGATTGGCTCGTCTATGCCCTGAACTAGTCAGCAGTGAAAAAGAATGAGTCCGGTTGATGCTCAAATTGCTAAGGCTGGAAATAGCAATGAACGTGGCCAGCGGCGTTCATAGGCCGCAAACTACTGAAGAACTAGTAAGCAGTGCTCTGACCACCGAGCATTACCAGAATAACATCAAACAACAGAAGCAAGCCTTCTCAGAGTCTATAGGCCAAGGAGGCTCATGTACTCATAAACACCAGGGCCACAACTCTAACTGGAAAGGGAACTCTGGTAACAAACGTAAACCAGGGAGTTACCCAAAAGGAGCATCAGCCAGTAAACAGCCTAGCTACCCCAAGTGCTCTACTTGTGGGAAATTCCACCCAGGAGTTGGTCGCAAGGGCACACGAGGATGCTTCGAATGTGGCCAGGAAGGGCATATGGCTAAACAATGTTCGAACAAGACCAGTGTCCCTCCACCACAGCTGATTCAGTATGGAGGTAACCCAGCGCAATTACATCAGATGCATGCTGCTATAGATGGACCACACATCAGTCAGGGCAGACTAGAAGCCCCCGCAGCCACAACAAACGCGAGGATCTACTCACTCACCAGAGAGGACGTAGCGAATGTCTCGACAGTTGTTACAGGTCAGATTAGTATTTTACAGTAAAGTGCAACTGTCTTATTAGATACTGGGCAACCTATTCTTATATATCCAGGACATTTGCCGAAAAGTTAGCAATACCTCCAGAAGCACTTAGTGGTCAGTTTTTGACAACACTACCTTCAGGAGAAATTATGGCATCCACGCACTGGCTTCGAGCATTGCCAGTCATTATAGCAGACAGAGAGCTTTTTGGTGATCTGATAGTGATAGATATGACTGACTATGACGTCATCTTAGGAATGGACTTTTTGATCAAGTACGGTGCCTCCATAGAATGCCATAAACAGAGAGTTGTATTCCAACCCGAAGCAGGAGTGCAGTTTGGGTACATCGGAGAACTAAAGAGAAAGGCCAAGAAGTTTCTCTCAGCTCTGAAAGCACAGAAACTATTGGATTCAGGATGTACTGGATTTCTAGCACATGTAGTCAGTACTAGTCAGGACAAGGATCAAAAGCTAGAGGAGGTCCGAGTTGTACGTGACTACCCAGCAGTCTTCCCTGAGGAGTTATCAGGCCTAGCACCAGACAGGGAGATTGAATTTGAGATAGAACTCATCCTCGGTACAAATCCCATCTCCAAAGCACCCTACCGCATGGCTCCAGCAGAACTGAAGGAACTTCAGGAGCAACTACAGGAGCTGCATGACAAGGGCTTCATACGCTCTAGTCACTCACCATGGGGAGCACCTATATTGTTCGTGAAGAAGAAGGACGGGAGCATGCGCCTGTGTATAGATTACCGAGCACTAAACCAGGTCACGATTAAGAACAGGTATCCTCTTCCCAGGATAGATGACCTGTTCGATCAGCTAAAGGGAGCAGCAGTGTTCTCTAAAATAGATCTCAGTGGGATATCACCAGGTGAAAGTTAAAGAAGGTGATATACCCAAGACAGCCTTCAGGACCAGATACGGACATTATGAGTTCGTAGTCATGCCCTTTGGTGTGACAAATGCTCCAGCTACCTTCATGGACCTCATGAACCGAGTATTCAGAGAATACTTAGATAAGTTTATCATCGTGTTCATCGATGACATTCTTATTTATTCCAGGACTCAGGAAGAACACGCAGGGCACCTGAAGATAGTACTGCAGACCCTTCAGCAGAATCAGCTGTACACCAAGTTCACGAAATGTGAATTCTGGCTCGATCAGGTATCCTTTCTGGGTCACATGATCTCCAAGGATGGTATCATGGTAGACCCTAGTAAGATAGAAGCTGTGAGTAACTGGAAGAGACCTAAGAACGCCAGTGAAATCAGAAGCTTTTTGGGACTAGCAGGATATTACAGAAAATTTGTAGAGGATTTCTCCAGGATAGCCTCCCCACTGACAGCTCTCACCAGGAAGAACAGAAAATTTCAGTGGACAGAGGATTGTGAGAACAGCTTCATGGAGTTAAAAAGAAGGTTGACCAGTGCACCCATTCTGACTCTGCCAGAAAACACAGACAACTTTGATATTTACAGTGATGCCTCTAAATTGGGATTAGGAGCAGTACTAATGCAAGAAGGTAAGGTGATCGTCTATGCCTCTAGACAACTCAAGGGCTATGAGAGGAACTACCCTACTCATGACCTTGAGCTTGCAGCAGTTGTCTTCGCCCTCAAAATTTGGAGACACTATTTGTATGGAGCTCAGTGCAGAGTGTATACAAATCATCAGAGTCTGAAGTACTTCTTCACTCAGAAGGATCTGAATATGTGACAGCGTAGATGGCTCTAGATGGTCAAAGACTGACATAGATATCCTCTACCATCCAGGAAAGGCCAATAAGGTGGCAGACGCACTTAGCAGGAAGTCCAGTGCTACCTTATTATCCCTATTAGCCATGTCACCGCCCCTACAAAAGGAGATTACAGATTTCGGTCTCGAACTCATAGTTGGGCAACTCTCTACTATGACATTAGCATCTACCTTACTTGGTGATACCCAGACAGCTCAGGATCAGGACCCTGAAATTCAGAAAATCATGCAAGGGTTAGCAGAATCAGAAAGTGGAGAGTTTAGAGTGTCTGATAGTGGGGTATTGTATTTTGGTGACAGACTATGTGTTCCGGATCAGGAGGAACTACAGAGGAAGATCCTAGACGAGGCTCACAGGACTCCTTATGCGATGTATCCTGGTTCCACCAAAATGTACTAAGACCTAAAGAAACGTTTTTGGTGGCCTAGGATGAAGAGAGACATCACCAGGTATGTTAGTACCTATTTGACCTGCCAGAGGGTCAAAGCAGAACACCAGAGACCAGGAGGAATTCTGCAGCCTATTCAGATTCCAGAATGGAGGTGGGAGGATATTTCCATGGATTTCATAGTGGGACTACCCAGAACCACGAATGGTTTTGATGCCGTATGGGTAATAGTCGACAGATTGACTAAGTCAGCCCTCTTCCTAGCTATCAGGATATCCTACTCCATGGAGCAGCTAGCTCAGTTGTATCTCAAGGAGATCGTCAGACTGCATGGAGTCCCACAGACCATCATTTCAGACAGAGACAGTAGATTCACGTCACACTTCTGGGAGTGTGTACAGTCATCATTGGGCACCAAGTTAAAGTTTAGCACAACCTTCCATCCTCAGACAGATGGTCAAACGGAGTGAGTAAATTAGGTACTTGAGGATATGCTCCGAGCGTATGCCCTAGACTTCAAGGGGAGTTGGTGCAAATATCTGAGTTTAGCAGAATTTGCATACAACAATAGCTATCAGGCCACTATCGGCATGGCACCCTACGAGGCTCTCTACGGGCGGAGGTGTAGATCTCCAATCTGCTGGTATGAGAGTGGTGAACAGAAAGAACTATAACTTCAGACAGATCTAGTTGCAGATACCACGGCAGCTATACAGCAGATCCGCCAAAGGATAGAGATAGCTCAGAGCCGCTAGAAAAGCTATGCTGATACACGGCGTCGACCCTTAGAGTTTTCAGTTGGGGATACAGTGTTCCTCAGAGTAGCTCCTATGAAGGGAGTAATGCGTTTTGGGAAGAAGGGAAAATTGAGTCCCAGATATGTGGGACCATACCTTATCACCAGAAGAGTTGGCAAGGTAGCATATGAGCTAGAGCTACCCCAGGAGATGTCAGCTATCCATAACGTATTTCATGTCTCTATGCTGAAGAAGCATATCCCAGATGCCACCCAAGTGATTGAGCCCAAGTTGGTATCAGTCCACGAAGACCTCAGTAATGACAGTCAGCCTATTCAGATAATAGATCGAGCAGTTAAGAAATTACGGAACAAGGAAGTACCATTAGTAAAAGTCATTTGACAAAATCACACAACAGAAGAGGCAACTTGGGAGACAGAAGCAAGCATGAGGTAGAAGTACCCAGAGTTATTCTAAGTTCGAGGACAAACTTTTTATAAGGTATGGGGGATTGTAACGCCCGAAAATTCTCAAAGTAATTTTAGAATATTTTTCTGGAATTTTTAGAATAGCCGAAGTAGCAAAATTAAATAAAAACGTAAAATAGCCTAAGCGAGAATCGAACCCGAGACCTATTAGACTCTACGCCTTATAGATGACTCTAGTAACCAAGGGGCCCCAACAGGGGTGTGCTGAAAGGAATGGAGAACAATTATACTTAAGGTTTAGTAGGGAGTTTTTACCACTTAATATAAATAGGGAATTTAAGAGAGGAGTTATTATTTTCCAATCGGCAATTCTCTTTTCCCTCAAACCCTCACCGCCGAACCTCCTTCTCCTCCTCATCCTCTCGGCGCCCAAGTCCAAGAACACCTAGGGTTTCATCCCTAGGAGCGTAAAAGCACATTCCGGCGATGACTCCGGCACAAGGGCGCTTCCCTCGGTGAGAGGAAAGCATAGACGTAAGAGGATGTCAAGAAGACCTTCTTCTCTGGAAAACTAGCGATCAGATTCGTAAGAAAATTAGCATAGGAAGTAAGTAACCCCTCACATGCAGTATAAGTAGCTAATTGTATGTTTTTATACCCTTAGTTCGCATTTATGTTCTCAGTTTAGCCATATACATAATTAGAGTACACCAAGTACTCGATAAAATGCCTAGAATAGTTTAATGCTACAGTAAGCATTTTAATAGCTCAGTTAAATGCCCTAGATGCATTTTAATTAGCAAATATAGCCTTGCTTCAGTAATATGGGACTACGGTCCAATGGGTGGGCTCCCACAGTCACCTCTAGGTTCAGATAACCTAGTTCTAGGTTCAGATAACCTACTAAGAGCAAGTTAAGATATATTAGCTACGAATCAGTATTTTACTTTATCAGTGACACTGTACTAGACTTCAGTTGTCCTTGGGTTGGGCTCCCATAGTCGTCCCTAGGTTTAAATAACCTAGTAACCCTACTAGATTCGAGATTTGCTACCTCAGGCCTAGTTAGGGATGCGTGCATAGCAAGTACAGTTGCCGGGCCCATCAGCAGCATGATTAGTATTTTCACCTGTTTATGAAAATAGTTTTCAAAACAAATATGTGGATACAGCTTAGTTCAGTTTAGTTCTTATTGTGATAACAATTAGCTTAGCTTATATATCAAGTTAGTTCCTGGTTGATACAACAAATAGCTATGTTTAGTAGTTGACTGCCATGTTTCAGTATTCTAGTATAATTTCCATCATGTACATTAGCATAGCATCTTTTAAAGAGCATGATTTCATCGAATGCATGTTTTTATGAGGTAGATGGTTTCTTACTAAGCTCCCATGCTTATAGTTGCATTTTCCTTATACTGCAGATAAAGGTAAAGGAAAGATGGAATAGCGGAGGCTGGAGGCAATGCGATGAAGATGTGTGTGAGAAGGAACCTGGAATAAAGACCCTTGGGGAGTAGCCTATTTAAAGACTTTGTATTTCTGTTTTTAGATACTTTCTTCACTTGTAAGATGTTAAGTATCATGAATTGTGGTTCTATGAATTATGCCATGCGTAGACTATTAGTTGTCTTGCTGATAGGTGGTAAAATATGTATAAAGTCATGTCTAGTAGTATTGTTTCATAGATAGTGATTTCTGAAGATGCTGAATGAGTTCGGGTGGGTTTTTGCTGAAATCAGAATCCCAATCGATCAGCCGATCGATTGAGGAATCCTCAATCGATCGATTGGGAGAAACTCCCCGTGCACAGAATGCTGTTGAATTAATCAGCTGATCGATTGAGGAATCCTTGATCGATCAGCCGATTGATTGAAATGCGATCAGTCGCGTACAAAGAGCTGATGAGTCGATCAGCTGATCGATCGGCCATGGATCGATCAGCCGATCGATTGGGAATTTAATACCTGCAAACAGAGAGCCTATAAATCGATCATCGGATCGATTGGCTATGCTGGATCGATTTGCCAATCGATCCAGATTTGACCCCGTGCACAGTAGCGAGTTGAATCGATCCGTGGATCGATCAGACAACTCCAATCGATCAGCCGATCGATTGGAATGTCTGATTTCAACTTACAATGTCTAAGTTCAGTTTTGTTTTCCATTAAATAGGAAGTAGGCCTCCCTTCTTTAGCATATGTATAACTACAGCAATGTATCCCGAACACAAGGTTCAAATTTTATAACATACATCATAAAGTTTTAATTCATTCAGTTTATTTCCGCACAAGAATAGTTAGCGTAATGTAACCCTCGGCCTTACAGCTTAGTCAGTAGAAGGCGGGTCGTTACAAAGTTAAATTTAGATTCTAGCTCTGGTTTGTTCTTGTGTGTAGCTTCTCTTAAGGGACTTGCAAAAAGTGCAATACCTTTCGCAACTTGCTTGTTAGTTAGAGCCCTAGAGTTAATCATTTGATGATTGTTATATGAACTCATTGTATCATATTTCTTATGTATATAAAGGCATTTTTTTATGATTATTATACTTGTATTGGTGCCAAATAACTAAGTATAATAGCGGTGCCAAATAACTAAGTATAATAGCGTCCTTGAGTAGAACGTTCTTACCTATATCAATCGATTAGTTGAATCGATAGTGAGATGATATAGGGAACACTACTCTTAATCATTCTTAGTTAAGTATTAATATTCAGGGACAATGTTAATGCGATGAGACTAGCATGTAGGTCAACTCGATGACTTGATCTCACAAGTCATGGATATGGAGATATCAAGTTGACATATGGGTATGCATTGGAGAATGTATACTGAATAACCCGCCATGAGAAAGTATCATGGATTGTTATATGAGTGTCATATACTTTCTCATGTGGCTATTAGTATGACTATTAGTTCTTGGACCTGAAGTCACCATGGTTCCCTACATAAGGAGTTACATACTTTGGCTTCGTCAAACGTCACCCGTAACTGGGTGGACTATAAAGGCGATTACTGGATATGTAACGAATTATGCTGAGGGATGTGAGTAATGTAGATGGGATCTATCCCTTCTATATAATGGGAGTGACATCATTATTCTTGATAGAGTGAGACCACTAAGTGAATGACCATGCCCAAATGAGTCAATATGAGATGTTGAGCTCATTTGATTGAGTGAGTCTACTTGGAGTTCAAGATTTAGATTGATTAGAGGATGACATGGTCTATGCCTCACATTGATCAATCTAGATGTCTAGGATAGAAGAACATTGTCATATATTGTGAAGAGTCACAATTAGTAGTCACAAGGTGATGTTTGATCTCGACATTCTTGTAACTTGGGTAGTAATGATGTGTTGCTAGATACCACTCATTACTTATGCTTCTAAAAGGGTTTAGGAGCATTGCCAACGTTACAAGAACCTATAGGGTCACACACAAAGGGCAATTAGATGGAGATTAGGTTCATTTGATGAACCAAGAGGATTAGGTTCATGTGATGAACCAAATTAGATTAAGAGTAATCCAAAGTAAACTAATTGAGTTGGATTCAATTTGGTTCATGTGTTAAATGAGTCTAATTTTGACTTAGACTCATTGAGCCACTTTAATTCAATGAATAGAGATTAATTAAATTAAAATTGACTTGAACCAATGGTTATATTTGATCAACCATGGGAGAGAAGTGGTCAAATTTGACTTGACTTGATAGGAAGATGAAAGGTCAAATTTGACTTGACCATTGCCACCTCATTTATGAGTTAGCATTAAGTGGTCTAATGATGATGTGCCACATCATCAAGGCCACTTATGTGTGTGTGCCACCTCATGAGGGAGACCAAGAGTTGTGACCCTTGGTATCCCATGGAGGTTTAAAACCCTTTCGATGTGGCCGACCACATTATTGGAGCATTTGGTGCTTTGTGTAACCTCCTTCTTCCTCTCTACCTTTCTTCTCTCCCTCTCCTCCACCATTGCTGATCCTCTAAGGTTGCTAGTGTTGGTGCGGGTAGCACTAACGGTCTAACCTAGAGTTTGATGAATGACAAATAGGTTAAGTTAGTTTTGTTGTTGTCTGACACTTTGATCGAGTGTGCAGGAGAAGTCCAGACAGGTCGACGGGCTGACCGGATGTCTGGCATGAAGTCCAGCTAGGTCGACGGGCTGACCGGATAGCTGGCGAGAAGTCCAAGCGGGTCGACGGGCTGACCAGACGCTTGGTAAGAAGTCCAGCTAGGTCGACGGGTTGACTAGATAGCTGGCGAGAAGTCCAGACGGGTCGAAGGGCTGACCGGACGTCTGGCAGGTAAGTGAGGTAAGTCACTGGAGGGGAGTGACTGCGAGGACGCGTTCCCGGGAAGGGAACATTAGGCGTCGATCCGGCTTAGATCCATTTCGGATATCTAAGTCGAGATCGTGACTAGATTCCGGTCTCGGAAAGACGGAATCTAAGTCATACTATTTGTGCTAATTCATACTATTATAAAATGTGCTAACAATCTATTTTGCAGGATATATATTGCCTCGGACTAACTTTGTTTTGCAGGAAAAGGGAGTTTTCTGGAACAAGGTGGTCCGGGCGCCCGGAGGTCCGGGCGCCTGGAAGGCAAATTATATCCAGCCAAGTCGTCGCCACGTGGAGCATCTCGGTTTGAGTAGCTACGTCACATTCCAGGCGCCCGGAAGGAATCTAGGCGCCCGGAGCAACATATAAAAGAAGCCCCAGGCAGGAGCTTTAGGAATCAATCATCATATCTGAGAACTCCTCTATTGCTGGTCCTGCTGCTCTACGTTCTTGCGACGCCAACAAGCTCCGACAAAGTGCTCCTTCGGGTTTTAGTTAATTTCATTGTCGGTATTATTTTGTTTACTAGCATTTCCTGTACTTATTTTGTAACTATATTCGAATTGATAGTGATTGCCCAACGAAAGTGGTCAAGGACCACGGGCCTTCGAGTAGGAGTCGTCACAGGCTCCGAACGAAGTAAAAACAACTGTGTTCATTTACTTTTCCGCTGCGTATTTTAACTCAACTTTTCGAATCGATATTCACCCCCCTCTATCGAACGATCACGGTCCTACAAGTGGTATCAGAGCAGGTACCGCTATGATTTGGTGCAACCACCAATCAGACTGGGGGTGAAACCTTTCCTTTGTTTTTTTTTCCCTCTTAAAATTTTTTTCTAATTCTAAACTGGTATATCATTTTTTTTGCAATTAAATCTAAATTGGTGCAACACCAATCTAGATTTGTCTACTATTTTTTCGTCCCGCACTACTAATCCAAGACCAAGTCTTGGGATTTTTTTGTCTCTTTTCCTTCGTCTGTGCGCAGGACTAAAATATCTCAGACAGAAGGATTCAGCACAGTACGCCCTCCACTCTTCAACGGGGATGATTTTCCGTACTGGAAAAAGCGGATGGAGGTTTACCTCAAGACAGACTTCAACCAGTGGATGAGCATTACGAGACCCTACAAAATTCCAGTAGATAACTCCGGGAATTTACTGGATCCTGAAGACTGGACAGCAGACTTAAAGAAAAAGGCATCAACAGAAAATAAAGCGATCAACACTCTACAGTGCGGATTAACAAGAGAAGAACTAAACAGAGTCGGTCCACACAAAAACGCTAAAGAACTGTGGGACAAATTGATCGAGCTGCACGAGGGGACGAGCGACGCCAAGGTAACAAAGCGAGACCTGCTTTTAAATAAAATTTTTAATATAAAAATGCAGGAAGGAGAAACGGCGAATCAGCTCCACGCGAGGATCAAGGACATCCTCAACGGGCTTCATGCGATAGGCCACCAGATGGAAAATAGAGACTTAATAAGGTACGCATTAAACGCCTTTCCACGTAATAGTTTGTGGGCATCAATAGTGGATGCCTACAAAATTTTAAAAAATCTTTCTAAGTTAAAATTAGATGAGCTTTTCTGTGAATTAGAATTACATGAACAAACTAATGCTGGAGCCGAGAAAGGTATAGCTTAATTTGCAGGTTCCACCAAAGAAAAGAAAAGCAAGCCTGAATTTGAAGAAGATTCCGACCAAGACTCCGAAGACGAAGAACACCTGGTGAACTTGGTAAAAAAAATGTTCACCAGGAAAAAGAGGAGCTTCAGTAAAAAGGACCTTCAAAAGATCAGGTCTCCCACAGAACAAAGGAACGTCACTTGCTTCGACTGCAATAAAAAGGGACACTACAAGAACGAATGCCCAAAACTGAAGTTCGACAAACCGAAGCCAACCAAAAAGAATGCACTCAAAGCAACGTGGGACGACTCCTCGGACGAATCGGAGGAAGAAGAACAGAAACATCAGAGCCACCTCGCACTGATGGCCCACGAAGCTGAAACAGAAGACGGGTCTGAACCCGAAACAAGCCACGAGTCCGTACTCGTTTCCGAAGGCCCGAATGAGGTATACTTTAATTTAAACAAAATTTTTTTTAGAATTATTTCCTGTTTAAACAATAAATTAATTAAAACAGAAAATGAAAACAAATCACTTCTTGAGGAAAATCAAAACCTCAAGGAACAAATCAAAAATTCAAGTCCAACTCTAGATCTAACACTTGAGGAGGACAATTTATCATTAAAAAATGAGATTAATAATTTAAAAGAAATGTTAGAAAAATTCACAACAAGATCAAAAAATTTAGACTTAATCCTGAATAATCAAAAAGCATGTTATAATAAAATCGGACTAGGATATAAGTCGAATTCAAATAAAACCTTCAAATCATTAATAACCCAATACAAATCAACCAATCTAGCTTGGGTTCCGAAAGTGTGTCTGACCACGCAAGTAGGACTTAATCAATATTATATACCTAAAGAAAAAATACATTATATAAAATCGAATAAACCAAACCAAAATCCAAAATACAAACCTAAATCAAATTCAAAATCTAAACACTTTAAAAATCAACAAAATTATCACCAAGTTAACCATAACTATAAAAAGAATCGACACAAACCTAAAACCAAAATTTAAAATCAATGGCCAATAATTCAGGGGGAGGCTCCAGAATAGCTGGCACCTCCAAAACTAACTTACCCGACAGGGTAACCCAAAACAAATTAATCCGGTAGGGTAATTAGGATTAGAGACCAAGTTTAACTTGAATCATGGTACCGGTGAAGTTTTTGGATGATAGTACATTAGGGAAACTTGGGCATCGCATGTCTAGAAAGATATAGCTTCGATCTGGTGCATTTGGCCAAGTGGAACTGACCGAAGCTACCCTTAAACGAATCCTAACCAGTTAGACCAAGATTTAGTACTAAGCTCCGTGGATAGGACTATTCGGAAAACCTCGAAAGGTTGGTTACTTCTAATGACGTCCATGTGACTCACCAAGCTTAGAAGTTTATCCGAAGAATGCCTGTTTGTAGAGACCAAAACTAAACCTGAATCTAATACTAGTTAAACCAAACTCTGTAATCAAACCAATTTCATCTCACAAAATCATAGGATTCCCTGATTGATAATATAGATCGGGTGAGATGAATAAAACTTAAAAATTAATTTCAAAATTTTAATTTTAAACTTAAAAATTAATTCCAAAAGTTTAATTTTAAAACTTAAAAATTAATTTCAAAATTTTAATTTTAAACTTAAAAATTAATTTCAAAATTTTAATTTTAAACTTAAAAATTAATTTTAAAACTTAAAAATTAATTTCAAAATTTTAATTTTAAACTTAAAAATTAATTCCAAAATTTTAATTTTAAACTTAAATTTTTTTTTTCAAAAAAAAAAATATTTAATTCAAAATTTTAGCTTCAAAATTTTAAAAAGACTAACTTTAAATCCTACTTACTGTAGGAAACCAAGTGGATTTTGGACAGTGGTTGCTCCAAACATATGACTGGAGATCACACCAAGTTCACTCAACTCACTTACAAAAGCTTAGGAACAGTTGCCTTTGGAAACAACGGCAAACTCAAGGTAATTGGTATAGGTAATATTGAATTAAAATTAGACTTTATAATTACAAATGTTTTACTTGTTGAAAATTTTAAATATAATCTTCTGAGTATAAGTCAATTGTGTGATACTAGGTATAAGGTTAAATTTCTATCCACAGAATGTTTAATCAAACATCTAGATAATCCTACCATAAGCCTAAAAGGTTTTAGAAAAGACAACATCTATGCCATCAACTTAACCATTTCTTCCATTAAGTGTTATTTAACACAAAAGAAGAAACTTGGTTATGGCATAGGCGGATGTCTCACACCAACTTCAGAAATATAAGTAAACTAAATGGACTTGTGAGAGGCTTACCAAAATTACCTAACTTAGATTCAACCATATGTAATGCTTGTCAACAAGGCAAACAAACTAAATCCACTCACAAACAAACAAATCAGCCACAAACTAACTCAGTATTAGAACTTCTACATTTAGACCTTTTTGACTCCCATGGAGTCAAATCTATAAATGGAAACGTATATTGTTTAGTAATTATAGATTATTATTCTAGGTTTACTTGGGTAAAATTCTTAAAACATAAAGATGAAACTTTTGAAATTTTTATAAATTTTTGCAAACAAATTGAAAACGAAAAAGATACTAAAATTAAAAGAATTAGAAGTGACAACGGGGGAGAATTTAAAAATCACAACTTTAACAGTTTTTGTCTTGAAAACGGTTACCATCATGAGTTCTCATGCCCTAAAACCCCCCAACAAAATGAGATTGTAGAAAGAAAAAATAGAACCTTACTTGAAGCTTCTAGAACAATTTTAAATGAGTATAACCTACCTAAATACTTTTGGGCAGAAGCTGTTAGTACAGCCTGCTATGTACAGAACAGAACAACAATAAATAAAACCCATAACAAAACATTCTTCGAAATGTTTTATAATAAACAGCCAAGTATAAAATATTTTAAAGTATTTGGGTACCCAGTTTTTATCTTAAATACAAGAGAACACTTAGGAAAATTCTCCTCTAAAATTGAAAATGGAATTTTTGTAGGATATTCCCTAAATAGTAGAGGCTATAGAATTTACAATAAGGTTACCTTAAAAATTGAAGAAACTACTAATGTAAAATTTGAAGAAACTAAACAAGACTTAGAACTTACACAACCACCTGAATTTGTTCCAGAAACCAACCAAACTCTAAGTTATGAAGAAGAGGAACAACATCAAGAGAGTCAACCCCCTAGAACAATAAGGGTTAACCCAAATCACCCAACTGATCAAATAATTGGTGACCCAGACTTGAGAGTTCAAACCAGATCATCCTTTAGAAACCTAAGTCAAATTTCTTTAATTTCAAAAATTGAACCCAAAACTGTGGATGAATCCCTACTAGACCCAGACTGGATTATAGCTATGCAAGAAGAACTAGCCCAATTTGAGCGTAATGAAGTTTGGGACCTAGTACCACCACCTAAGAATAAGAAAATAATAGAAACAAAATGGGTATTCAGAAACAAATTAAGCGAAACTGGAGAAATTACCAGAAATAAGGCTAGGCTAGTTGCCAAAGGGTTTATTCAGGTTGAAGGACTTGACTATGATGAGACCTATGCCCCAGTAGCGAGACTAGAATCCATTAGAATGTTACTAAGTTATGCAGCCCATAAGGGATTCAAACTATACCAAATGGATGTTAAGTCTGCCTTTCTTAATGGACTAATTAAAGAAGAAGTGTATGTAGGTCAGCCTCCTGGATTTGAAAGTCTAGAACACCCGGATTATGTTTTTAAGTTAAAGAAAGCATTATATGGACTTAAACAGGCACCCAGGGCATGGTATGAAAGGCTAACATCCTACTTAACATCTAAAGGATTCAACCAAGGTCAAATTGACCCAACCTTGTTTGTTAAATCATTAAATGCAGACATATTTATTGCACAAATATATGTAGATGATATAATATTTGGCTCAACAAATTCAGATTTTTTAGAAGAATTTATTAATTTAATGGAAACAGAATTTGAAATGAGCTTAGTAGGAAAATTAACTTATTTCTTAGGATTACAAATCAAACAAACAAATGAAGGAAATTATATTTATCAACACAAATACACTAAAGAATTACTTAAAAAATTCGGAATGGAAAATACAAAAGAAATAAAAACACCTATGGCAGTAAACACAATCTTAGATAATGACTCAAATGGAAAACCAATTGATTTAAAATATTATAGGAGTGCAATAGGTAGCCTACTATACTTAACTGCAAGCTGACCTGATATCTTATTTGCAGTTAGTATGTGTGCTAGATACCAAACTTGTGCTAAGGAATCCCATCTGACACAAGTCAAAAGAATTTTTAGATACCTTAAGGGAACAACAAATGTAGGAATTTGGTATCCTAGGACAAATAATTTTGAACTAATAGGGTATTCTGACTCAGATTATGCTGGATGTAAATTAGACCGCAAAAGTACAAGTGGTGGATGCCAATTATTAGGTTCATCACTTGTCAGCTGGTTTAGTAGAAAGCAACATTGTGTTGCTCTATCTACAACTGAGTCAGAATACATAGCTATAGGCGAATGCGTTGCACAAATATTATGGATGATGCATACTCTAAAAGATTTCAACTTAAATATCACAAATGTAAAAGTATTAATTGACAATATAAGTTCAATTAACTTAACCAAGAACCCTGTGCATCATTCAAGAACCAAACATATTGAGATTAGGCACCACTTTATCAGGGATCATGTTACTAAAGGTGATATTGAACTCAAATACATTGAGTCCAAATCAAATTTAGCTGACATTTTCACAAAACCACTCCCTGAAAGTGAGTTTAGCAACTTACGTCGAAAATTAGGGATGTGCTCAATAGACTAGGAATTTTAAATTTCAAAATTGTTTTCAAAAATAATTCTTTCAAATTATAAGTTAAATTTGTGTGTTTTCAAAACTTTCCATTTTTAGATTTTCAAAAACAGTTTTGGCCTTAGACTAGTTTTGAATCCTTAGAAAGCATGTACCCATAGGACTAGTTTTTGAGCATCTCATCAACACCTTAGGTTTACCTTGCTTGTGTTTGACAAACATAGAAAGGGGTGAGATGCATAGGCCAACTGTCTGGACTTAAGATGCTTATTTCGGTGCATCAGCATAAGTCTGGACGTTAAATACAACTCAGATATTAATCAGATTAAGTTCATCAGTCAAGTCAAAGACTGACTGCTTATAATCAACTTAATCTGACTAACCAAGTGAAAGCTACTATCTTCTGATAGTTAGTTAGTACCTAATTGGTTAGACAACTGTTTAAATTTAAGTATCAAGTTCAGGGGGAGAAATTAATTAAAATTTTGTGTGTTTGAAAAATTACCTTTGTACAACTATGTTAAAACTAACTTATTTTTAAAACACCAGTTTATTTTGGCAAATTTAATCTTACTTGTTTAATTTTTACTTTGTTCTGAAAAATTGAAGTTAAAAAAAAAAAATTTACCTTTTTGAAAAGTAAATCTTACTTAAACTTGAAAAGAAAATTTGATAATCCTAATTTTAAATTTTTTTTTACACGCTTGAAAAGTTAAACTTGATTAACTTTAATTTTATACTTTTCAAAATTCAACTTGTCTCCCCCAAGTCAACTTGATTTTTTTTTCCTTGGATTTAAAAATTGTACTTTTATCTTTGAATTTTGAACCAAACTCAGATATTTTTTTTTTTCTTTCCAAGATTAACTGTGGTTAAAAGTCACTCTACACTATGATTGTTTACCCTTGCTTATTTTTTGATGAATGCCAAAGGGGGAGGGTTAGGTGGTTAAGTTAGATAAACCAAGTTGAAAACACTAAAACTAACTTTAAAACCGATGTACCTATTTTTTGCGTTCTTTCACTAACTTAACCAGGTTGTCATTCCATCAAAAAGGGAGAGATTGTTGGTGCGGGTAGCACTAATGGTCTAACCTAGGTTTTGATGAATGACAAATAGGTTAAGTTAGTTTTGTTGTTGTCTGACACTTTGATCGAGTGTGCAGGAGAAGTCCAGACAGGTCGACGGGCTGACCGGATGTCTGGCACGAAGTCCAGCTAGGTCGACGGGCTGACCGAATAGCTGGCGAGAAGTCCAAGCGGGTCGACGGGCTGACCAGACGCTTGGCAAGAAGTCCAGCTAGGTCGACGGGCTGACTAGATAGTTGGCGAGAAGTCCAGACGGGTCGAAGGGCTGACCGGACGTCTGGCAGGTAAGTGAGGTAAGTCACTAGAGGGGAGTGACTGCGAGGACGCGTTCTCGGGAAGGGAACATTAGGCGTCGATCCGGCTTAGATCCATTTCGGATATCTAAGTCGAGATCGTGACTAGATTCCGGTCTCGGAAAGACGGAATCTAAGTCATACTATTTGTACTAATTCATACTATTATAAAATGTGCTAACAATCTATTTTGCAGGATATATATTGCCTCGGACTAACTTTGTTTTGCAGGAAAAGGGAGTTTTCTGGAACAAGGTGGTCCGGGCGCCCGGAAGGCAAATTATATCCAGCCAAGTCGTCGCCACGTGGAGCATCTCGGTTTGAGCAGCTACGTCACATTCCAGGCGTCCGGAAGGAATCTAGGCGCCCGGAGCAACATATAAAAGAAGCCCCAGGCAGGAGCTTTAGGAATCAATCATCATATCTGAGAACTCCTCTACTGCTGGTCCTGCTGCTCTACGTTCTTGCGACGCCAACAAGCTCCGACAAAGTGCTCCTTCGGGTTTTAGTTAATTTCGTTGTCGGTATTATTTTGTTTACTAGCATTTCCTGTACTTATTTTGTAACTATATTCGAATTGATAGTGATTGCCCAACGAAAGTGGTCAAGGACCACGGGCCTTCGAGTAGGAGTCGTCACAGGCTCCGAACGAAGTAAAAACAACTGTGTTCATTTACTTTTCCGCTGCGTATTTTAACTCAACTTTTCGAATCGATATTCACCCCCCCTCTATCGAACGATCACGGTCCTACAACTAGCACATCTTTAGAGGTTCTCTCCATCGATTTGTTCGTGTGGATACACATAGATGGTTGTACACTTGACAACCTTGAGATCCGGCGAGCCTTGGACGAGCTGGATACGCGAAGGGCTTCGCTACAAAGGTATAAGTCTCTTCCTTGTAGATCTAGTGTAGATCTAGGCTAGAAAACATGTACACAAAGTTTTTACAAAATTTTATAACTTCGCACGGATCCGGTGGCATGGGATTCGGGGTTTCCGCAACGCAAAAAGCGGTTTTTACGGTCCGAAAAACCCAACATTGCTTTGAGTTAGTCTGTTCATAGAGTTCAAATTCACAAAATAACTTATCTAATTTTAATTTAGATAGGTTCCTCAAAATTTTGTAGGCATTCACGATGGATGCCCACAGTGCATTTCGAGGAAATGCATTTAGAGCATACCTTATCAAATCCCGGTTCTCCATTTGATGGTCGATTGTGTGGATTCCGTTGAGGATATCTTTTGTCCTCGCATGCAGTTGACTCATGAATTCTACTTCCTACATTTTTATATTAAATAGTTTAATTAAAAATATATCCCTTTTGTTACCTTTGCATTGGTTTCCTCGTGTAGTTCGATGAGTTTGTCCCATAGCTCCTTCGCATTTTCATGTGGGTCGACGTTGTTCAGTTCTTCCTTTGTTAGCCCGCATTAGATCTTGTTAAGGCCCTTGAAGTTGAGTTGGGCCTTCTTCTTTATTTCTGGATTCCAATTATTAGGGTCCACTAGAATTCCAGCGTTGTTGACAGACACCTTGTATCCTTTGGTGATGCTGAACCATTAGTTGAAGTCGGTCTTTAGGTACACCTCAATCCACTTCTTCTAGTACGGGAAGTCATCACCATTGAAGAGGAGAGGATGGACGATGCTATATCCATAGTTTTGTGCCATGAATCTTGCACACAAAGAGAAAAATAAAAAGATGTTCCAAGACTGGGTCTTGGATTAGTAGTGTGGGAAAAAAAAATACTAAGACTAAATTGGAATTGTACCAATTCATAGTAGTTTGTAACGAAAAAAAATATCCAAAGAGGTAATTGTACCAATTTGGATTATATCAAAAAAGCTCAAAAATGGAAAGAGAAACAAAAAAAATCACCCCCTTTTGCCTGATTAGTAGTTGCACCAATTCAGAGTGGTACCTTCTCTGATACCACTTATTGGATTGTAAATTCGCTAGAGGGGGTGAATAGCAATCATCGATAATAGATAGTGAATAAAAAATAAGTACACCGAGTGTAAAATACCAAAAATGGGTGAATAACCATAACGGATTTTTTTTGGAATTTTTAAAAATTTTATGGAAATTTTTCGGAGCTCGTATGACTAGTTTAAGTGGATCAAATATTAGGCCCTGGAAAAGTCTATTTAGGATACCCTATTTAAACGAGGAAATGTTTGATTTCCTTTTTTTTCCTTTTCTTTTTGTATATTTTATTTTCTCCCCCGAGTGCTCGAGCCGTCCCCGATGTCATTCTCCATGCCTTCTCATCTCCCGATCTTCTGCCCTAACTGCTTCCTTTTCCCAACCGGCGCTGCACGCGACGGTTTCTCCTCCCCTCACATACAAAGCCATGGTCGAGGAATCTGCATCTCCTTCTTCCTCCCCGAGCCGATCCTCTTGTTTCCCCTCTTCTTCCCCGACAACCGCTTCATCTCGACACACCCTCTCTGCCCTCTGCGACGTCGCCGCCGCAACCCACTTCTCTCCTTCTCCTCCGCCGAGCCACCACCGCCCGATTCGGCCGATTTCCTGAGCCCTAGGTTGGGTTCACAACTGGCCGACTTCCTCCTCCCTGGGCTCACGACACAGTTGATCCCTTCCCTTTAGCCGGGGTGCCCTCTCGACCTTAAGCTCCTCAGCGTGCCCTAGATCACCGACGTCGATTGGGGCTCAGAGCACAGAGGTGAGGATCCAGATCTGGCGACGATCTCTGGAGGTGGCTAATCAAGGTAAGGTAGTGACGAGAAGTTTATGGATTCGAGGATCTTGTTTGATTTGGTTTTTTCGGCTTGTGACCATCTTCCAGTTCTACACTAGGAGGAAGATCTTGGATCAGTTCTTGCTGTTTTCCCCTAATCAGGCTTGGACTCCTTCTTCCTTGTGGAGGAACTTTAGGGCTACTGGTTGGAGGTAAGTGCCATACCAAGCTATAGATTTGGGCTTGATTCTCTGTTTGGGTGTTGATTGCTTGATCTCTCCTTGATCCGGAATCACAGCAGATCGGCTCACTTTGTACCAACATGGGTTGAATGCTCTAGATCAACAAGCACGGTTGTGAAGTTGCTTGTTCTTGTTCTAGCAGTTGCGTACCTTGAATTCTAGCAACAAACGAACCTTCACCAGCAGCAATCAACGACTATGAATACGGCTGTGAATTGAGGTAAGAAGTAGGGTAATGAAATAAATATTGTTTATGTGTTTGAATTAGGTATGAGGTAGACTTCATGATTACTATAATTGATTTAGGTTTGGATTATTAATCTAATGGGTTGATTGGGGATTAGGTAACTAACCCTAATTAACCGTTGGATTTAATTTAGGTAGGTTGAGGTTTACAGTTTAGGGGTTTCCCCTAAATTATTCTTAAGGGTTTTATTTAGCTATTCATTTTAGTTGTAGCTAAATAAAAATGTATATATATTGGTGACACAGGACTTTGATGCGAGATGAGCATCTCGACGTCGGATTTGAACCGGATTGGACCTTTCTATTGGAGGCGGGTACTTTGACTTATCTTTTAAGATATTTTCATTTGATATGCATAGTAATATTTAATGAGTAGTAATATTTATGTTCATTTTTGAATTGGTATGTCATTATCTATTACCTGAGCATGCTGTATTTATTACCTACTTTGCATTCATGTTCCTTTAATTATTTATGTCCTTAAGGTAATGACATACCATGCATGATTATGTTCAGGATATTGATTTATTTTATCTGCCCTGTGTATCTAGATCTGATTATTTAATCTACGCATTTTGGTACATATTTTTGGAGGTAGATAGGATCAGGATATTTCCATGCTTAGTGTCATGCATCATCTCGCATGATTGCATGTTGTGCGATTGTTGGCTCCATTATTGTTGAGCACATCACCAGTTACATGGATCTGCACACACAACCACTCATGGATTAGTGGTTTTTATCAGGCAGGGTGTGTTGCAGCAGGTTGCTCTGTCAAGGGCTCCGTTGGTCCACTCATGGATAGTGTGACGCAACGTGGTAGCAGGACAGGGATCGCTCCTCTGGACTAGCTCAGGGAGATGAGAGCATTGAGCTCCCCAACTTATGATTTGGGGTAAGGAGGATAGGTGTACTCCGATAGCATCCTGTCCACTCGGTTACTCAGGAGCAGTGATGGCAGAGTGCATGGTTGTCACAACCCTACCCACTCGGTCTCACCATCATGTGTGAGACGACTGACTAGTGTCAGGGGTGACCAGGACATGTTGCATCATATGCACTGACTGCATTTATTGCTTGTGTTTGCTGCACTTTATATGCTGCATATTTGGTGGATACATATGTTTGACATACATACAGGATTTATGATACTCTCAGTCTGACGACCTTATTATCACTATACCCAGGTCCTGTTTAGTACAGACACTCCTACTCTTTACAGTTTTGCATTTTTTATATGATATATATATCCAGGAGACTGTACGTATATTTATTATTAGTTGTTATTTCTTGCTATGCATGTTAGTAGTTACCCGCTGAGGAGTTGACTCACCCCATTGATATTACCATTTTTAGGTTGAGGGTATCGGGAGTATTTCTAGTTGCTAGTCCCCCCTCCATATTATGAGGATTTCAGTTTTGGATCTTTTCTTTAGTTTTCTTATTATATTATCGTCTATGTTTCCAGACTTGTATCTTTATGGCACTTTGGATCTTGTATGGTCCTTTATTATCGATGGGTTTTTCATTTGGATATATGCTGGTGATTTGAGTTTTATGGGTGTAGTTGAGTAGGATATAAGATTTGAGTTTTATGGGTGTAGTTGAGTAGAATATTTGAGATGATTTCCTTATCGTTGCTTTAGTTTAGCTTTTACTATTAAACTACATGGTTGTCACTTTTATTTTATTATATGTTTCCGACCGTGTTGGCCGTGTATGGTTATGTTGTAGAAAAGTTTCAGATTGTCACCCATACAGGGGAGATGCTGTCGAAATTTCTTCTGGCAGGGACTCCCCCGGGGCATGACAATTTATTTGGTATCAGAGCGCAGTTATACGATCCTTTGTTTTCGTGTTTCAAATATTTGAGTTAACCTGATACCAATTTATTTGGTATCAGAGCCAAGTTTCGGATGCTTGGTTTTTATATTTTGGTTTTGCGTGTTAATCTGATACCAATTTAGTTGGTATCAGAGCGGGTTACGATACCTATTTTTCGTGTTCTGGATTTGAGAGTTAGCCCAAGTTTGCTAGTTAACTTGAGTATTTATTCTTTGGATTTGTACGGGTTTCCATCGATTTTCTCGTATGGAATTTCGAGGTTATAAAATAAGGACTGGATAGCGACGAAACATCTCCAGACAGTAAATAGGTAATTTTATAATTTTTTGTTACTTGTAGTAATATCTGAGTTATAGCTTAATAGATATGAGGAGATCTACACGTGCATCTGCGAGACGTGGTGCTGGACGACCACGTAAGAGGACTTTGGAATGTCTGGCAGCGGACTCGCTAGAGATCCCTACTGGGATTGAGCCTGTCGGTCAGGGACAGACTCATGATACTGCGGGCGTGTCGGGCTCTCAGACTCCAGTGGCTTCATTAGAGGTACCCACCCATACATTATACACTGTAACACCCGTGGCAAACCCGATACCTCCACCAGCAGAGCCTGCGGCGTACCCGGCACCATCGCCACATGGACCTATCGTGTACCTGGCACCAGCGGCACCCGCGCCCCCAATTCCTACAGTGTACCCAGCACCCGCACTAGCGGTACCGGTTGCTCCATTTTCGGTACCACCACCTACCGTACCTCCAGCCGCGGTCACTCATATCGACCCTGCAGTACCACCAGTGGTACATGCTCCAGCTTATGCAGCAGCACTGGGAGTACCTCCCCCGGTCTATCTAGCAGTAGCACCTGTAGCACCAGCTCTAGTGATTCCGCCAGTTCCCGCGTCGATCCCTACCCACCTCACTAATATTGTCACGGCACGAGCCCGGATTCCAGCATTGGCAGAGTCGATGAAATGTCGATTCACACTATTCCGAGGAGAGACTGATCCGAGTGTGGCCCAGTCCTGGATAGAGACCATGGAGCAGACCTTCTTTTACATCGCTTGCTCCGAGTGGGAGAAAGCGGAGCTGGCTGCTTTCCATCTACGGGATGAGGCCGACACCTAATGGGATACGCAACATTCCATTATTGGCGAGCAGAATATTACCTAGGCAAGTTTCAGAGAGACTTTTGAGAGTCGGTATAGCCCACGAGCATATCAGATGACTCGCCGATAGGATTTTCTAAGTCTGCGGCAGAACAATCGCACGGTGATAGAGTACAATGCTGAGTTTAATCGGTTGTCAAGATTTTGTCCAGAATTAGTTGTTGAGGACATATCCCGCATGCTACAGTTTGTCCAGAGACTGGATGGACATCTGCAAGTAAAGATTGTCGATTTTGGTAATTCTTCCGACATAGAGACATTGGACAGAGCCCTGATGATAGAGTCAGACGACAAGTCTAAAAATGAGTCGAGCCACAAATTGTCATCCCGGTCAGATCGACCCAAGATAAATTCCTTTATCAGTGTAAATTCATTTAAAATAATTACTTTCCTAAATAAAAGATTAATTAAAACCGTGGAATGCTAAATAACTCCTAAAGGAAAATACCATCCTTAAGGAACAACTGAACATGAACTCAGTGACTAGCCAAATTCAAAACAAAGATTCAACTCAAGTTGTAAAACTTGAGGAAAAAAACTCTATCATTAAAAGTCAAGTCAATGAGCTCAAAGGGCAATTGGAAAAGTTTACCTCAGGATTCAAGTATTTAAATATGATACTCGGATCCTAAAGAGCTATGTATAATAAATCTGGACTCGGATACAAGTCTAACTCAACATCTAAATCATTTTTAACTTTAACACAAAATTTAAAATTAACTAAAGCTTGGTTTCTAAAAACATATCTAACGATGCAAGTAGGACTTAATCAATACTATGTACCAAAGAATAAAATTCACTGTATAAATCTAAATAAATCACTCTCAACCTCAAAAATTAAACCTCTAAAAATAAATTCAAACCTAAAATAAAAAAACCCAAATTAGAAAAAAATTAATGTAAACTTTAAACTATAACCATGCCTATTATAATTATAAAGCAAATTGACACAAACCTAAAACCTAAACCCAAAGTCCAATAATTCAAGGGGAGGCTCAAAACTAGTTAGCACCTCCAAAGTAATAACTTACCTGGCTAGGCAATTAGGATTAATAGGGATAAAAGTTTAATATGATAAATAGTACTAGAGAAATTTTGGATGATAATAGGTTAGGGAAGCTCTGTCTATGCATGTCTAAGAAGATATAACTTCGACCTAATGCATTTAGCTTAGTGCAACTAACTGAAGCTATCCCTTAATAATCCTAACTAGTTAGATTAAAGTTTTGTATTAAGTTTAGTGGATAGGACTATTTGAAAATTTTTGATGGTGTGATTACTCTAATGATGTTTAGGTGACTCACCACAGCTTAGAAATTTAACCAAAAAATGTATATTTGTTAAACCCAAAGCTAAACTCGAATCTAATACAAGATTAAACCAAATTCTAAAATTCAATTTAACTTATCTCATAAAATTATAGGATTCGCTGATTGAAAATATAGATCGGGCGAGATGACAAAGAATTAAAATTATAATTAAATTATAATCGAATTAAAATTCAATTTCAATTCAAATTAAAATCAAATTAAATTCAAATTAAATTGAGATTAAAATTAAATTCAAATTAAATTTAAATTTAAATTTAAATTATATTTAAATTCACTTAAAATTAAAATTAAATTAAAATTTAAATTCAATTTGAAACTCAAAATTATAATAAAAGATTATTTAAATTCACTTCCGCAAGTGCACATATACGTCGTCAGTAATAAAAGATTATCGATCCCACGAGGACTGATTATAAGCACTAGTGATTGTTCACATAGAATTAGCTAAACTACCGATAGTTGTAAGTGAACTGTTTCTTGAGAAGAAAAGAACTTGGGAAGTATATGTGAGAATTGGTGAGAGAGAGAGAGAGAGTTTTACTTGGTTTGGGAAGAGCTCTAGGAGTTCAGTTTCGTTGTGGTGGTAACTAATATATCATGTTCTATCCTTTCCTCATTGTCAATCAACATGTACTCGTCGGAACTTATAACTACTACCCTTAAGCACTAAACAGAGAAGATCCCTGTGAAATCCTATTACGGTTAACCCCTGTCACTAGGGCGCCTCGGTAGATCACAAGAATACAAACCTGATCGGTATCGTTAAAGATAGAGATAGAGGTTTGGTTTGGTTTCTTACTTCCTTGTAGAGGAATTACCTCTCCTTTCGAGAGAGTATCCTAGATGCCCGTGAACGGGTTATCCCTGTCACTAGGATCCCTCGGGTATATGATTTAAGATCCTCTCTTTACTAAATTAGCAATCCCAACACAATTAATTAATACGACATGACAAACAAGTCTCATGCATATTAAATTGAAACAAGACAAGTGAAATCATTCAATGAGTGAAAGCATAAGCATGAATCTTACATCATAGCCTATCCACAACTACTACCTGATCTTAGAACAAAGAATCTACTCCATACACGAAGGGGAAAAACCCAAAGACATAGTATAATTAAACATTCAATCCCCAGACAAGAAGAGAGAGGGAATAGAGATGCTTATTCAATGACATCGAGTGATCTTCAGATCCAATCCTTTACTTCTGGTGTTGATGTGGTGATGGAGGTGATCTCGAATCATCGAACAGAGGCCCGGGACGGCATGGAAAACGACACCAAGGTGTATCTCTCTTTTTCGGCTCCCCCCCCCCCCCTCCTCATGGGGAAGGGTTAAGAGCCCTTTTATAGGCTAGGGCACGAGCGTCGCATGGCTCGTGCCACGACCGTGCGAGATTCGTGCAGCCAGCTCCTCTCCTTCTTCGGGTAGAGTGGCACGACCGTGCGAGACCCGCACGACCATGTCTTCCTTCAACTCTGGTTGTGAGGTACGGTCGTGCAAGGTCGCACAGCTGTGTGCTGCTCTCTCTCGGGAATGACCACACGACTATGCAGGGTTGCACGACCGGTGTCAAGTGGTTTTCTTCTTTTGCTCTGATGCGTCAACAATCACTGTTGTCGCTTCAAAAGTTATCCATATCAACACAAAACCAAACAAAGAGTAGATCTCCGATAAAAGAGTAATTAATACTAAATAAACAATAGGAAAGATGATCGTACGAAGAATATATACAAATGAAGCAAGTGAATGTGTGTTAAAACATGCATAAACGATCATAATATCTACGCACATCACGCCTCTGATACAATTAGAGGCGCCCTCAGAAGGGTGGGAAAAATCTTGTCCTAATCGATTGAAGGCACCTTTAGCCGGTTGAAGGCACCCTCCACAGCACATGAAAGGTGCCTTCCATCAAGTTAAAGGCGCCTTCAACCCTATTTTCATAGCAACAGAGGCTTTCTCTATTCGTGTATTTCTCCCTTTCAAGGCACCTTCCAACAACAAGTTCAACCCTTTTGTCCAATTTTCTACTTCCAAACCTCAACAATGCCTCCTCAGTACACTCTAACTTAATCTGTCTAGTTAGTTTTGGCTATTTCTATATTTCTTTTGTAAATTTTTGTATGTATATGCTACTATGCTACTTTAGGAAATGATGAAATATTACTTCTAGCTTGAGCAGCACCCCATCTATTGATGTTAGATTTCCCCCTGAGTAGCTTAGGATTGATTTTGTATAACATAAATATATTGCACTTAAATCTAGGTTTTTGAGTAGGTCCTTTTTCACTCGATACTGTGCCCCTCTCATAGAGGTCATTGACTATTATCAATTAGATATGCTAGTTTATTGTAGTCATTCAGTAAACCTAGACTTGTGTGCATAGTTTTATAACAATCTAGTTAAAGTTGATGACTTGACATACTCCACAAGAGTTGGTGGGAAGGACTTTAGTTTCTTCCCCCACTCTATTGTATGATAGCTTAAGACCTAGGAGGTCTGCCTATCCTTTTTTGTGTCACCCTAGTAAGGATTTGCCATTGGCAAACCCTACTCCCATATTACATTGGATACTATCCATATGTACTTTTTTGAGAAGGAGAGACTACCTACTATGACTGACTATAGGTCACTCTCTCTTAGGGTCCAAGACTATGTCCTATATCGAGTCTTGACCGCTTGTATTTTGCCAATCACATCTCATGATGTTTCGATGATGCAACCATCATACTCCTTCCTGTATGCACTATGCCAACGTCTAGACATCGATATTGCATTACACATATTTTAGAATGTCATCCATGAATCCAGTTTCGTCACTATGAGTTAGTTTTATATGCCATATTATCACATTTTGACATACATATTTTCGACCATAAGGGTAGATATGACCCAGGGTATTTCTACTTCCCTTAGGACATATGACAAGATTGGTCAATATCAGCTTCTGTAGCATATGCAACTTATAGACATCGAGAGGGGAGGAGACATATCTTAGAGTGTCATCCATGAATCCAGTTTCGTCACTATGAGTTAGTTTTATATGCCATATTATCACATTTTGACATACATATTTTCGACCATAAGGGTAGATATGACCCAGGGTATTTCTACTTCCCTTAGGACATATGACAAGATTGGTCAATATCAGCTTGCATTAGTACATATAGACATCACTTCTGGGGGGGGAGGGTCGGGGGGACTATCTTGGAGAGTGAGACCATAGCCAGATGTTCTAGCCGAGGCCGAGGATGATTTTCCACCCATCATTCTGGCTGAGGGGGAGGAGTTGCCGACATTTGCAACTGAGGAACTCTTTAGGCCTTCTCCGACCCAGCTCTCGACCTTGACCCAGGCCTTGACTTCACTTTCCGTCGAGGACTGACTTGCTTGACTTAAGGAGTCTTTCGCTAGATTACGCAATCAGTCTTGGAGGATTTGACCTCTCTCCAAGGGGATATGACCACTGGATTCTGATAGCTAGACATACAGATGCTGTCGATTCTTCAAGCATTATGAGTGCCTAAGCAGTCCCCACCTACACTTG
Organism: Zingiber officinale; assembly: GCF_018446385.1. Lineage (NCBI taxonomy): Eukaryota > Viridiplantae > Streptophyta > Magnoliopsida > Zingiberales > Zingiberaceae > Zingiber > Zingiber officinale. The sequence continues at coordinate 50,139,876 of NC_056002.1, read as the reverse complement.
TTGATGATGATCAGACCTGAGTATTTTTAGTACACTGTTATACATTATATATCTGGTTGAGTTGATCCATACAGTTAGCTAATCTTTCCCACTTTTATTTGATTAATCTGGTAAATTTATTTTTAGATTAGGACTTCTATTTTCAAAATAATTTTTCAAATGGTTTGCAAATTCTTGGATTTTTTTTATATTTTTTAAAAAATTCTCATTTCCTTAGAATTTTAAAATTAATTTTAGCCTTAGTCTAGATCAAATCCATAGAAAACATGTTCCTATAGATTTAGGAATTGAGCATATCATAAATACAATAGGTCTACCTTAATTGTGTATGCACACACATTGAACCACGTGAGATGCATAGATAAATTGCCTGGACTTAAAATGCTTATTTCTTATATCAGTGAATTCACACAAGTCTAGCGAAAATATCAAAATTATAGTTATCAAGTTAAGTAATCCATCTTAGTTAAACACTAATTGGATACATTTACTTAACTTGACTAACTAACTGAATACTATTATTTTCTGATAGTCAGTTAGTAACAAACGGCTAGACATTTAAGGATAATTTCTAGATGAATATTTTTCTTAAATAATATCAAATTTAGGGGGAGAGAAGCATAATTTTAAATATATATTTTGAAACTTCCCAAAATTCTATTTTTGAATTTGAAAACTATGTTTCAAACTTGTTTTGAAAGTTGTTTTGGAAATCTTTACTTAAAACTTTTTCGTTCAAAATAACTTAGAATATTCATGTTTAAAGTATTTTAAAAATATTTCTAAATTTAAAACTCTTGTTTAAAGTTTTTGAAAATATTTCTAACTTAAAAACTCTGGTTTAAAATTTTTGAAAATATTTCTAAGCTCAAAACTCTTGGATAAAGGATATTTTGAAAATCCTTTGAAAATGTACTTTGCAACCAACTCTTCAAATATTTTGAAAAGTTAGTTTGAAAATATTTGAAAGTTAGTTATAAAAATGTTAATATTATTTTGTAAAAGTTAGCTTTCAAAACATGTTATAAATTTTGAAAACTTTTTTCAAAATTAAGTGAAATTTTTTTAACACTTAACTCCTCCCTACAATAAACCTGTAAGTTTTTATACTTCTTTTGAAAATTTTATACTCACTTGTGTGTTTCAATACTTTGGTATACTTACTTGCATATTTTTTGATAAATGCCAAAGGGAAAGGATAAGGGTTAAGTAAAGAAAAATGAAAACAAAACTATAAATTTGAAAACCTTAATCCTAAAATGCTCAAGAAAATAGAATAGAACTTGCTTAATTTTTATTACTATTCCTTCTGCATTATTTTTCTAACTTTGACCCAGATTATCATTGCATCAAGAAGGGAAAGATTGTTGGTGCAATTAGTACCAATGGTCAAACTTGAGTTTTGATGAATGACAAATCGGTTAAAATTAGACATGTTATGATCTAACCTTGTTACCGAGTGTGCATGGTTGACTAATCCCAATCAGGATGTTCGATTCCTGATTGGTTGAAGACCAAATGTATGATTCTGGTAAGTCAGGATGTTTAATTCCTAACAGATTGAAATCTAGATGTGGGATTTAGGCAAGGATCGGGATGTGTGATTCCCTATAGTAGAAGACTGGATGTACGATTCTAGTAGGTCAGGGTGTGCGATTCCCAATTGGAGAAGACCAGATGTGTGATTCTGGTAGGTTGGGATGTTTGATTCCTGAAGTCTGGATGTGTGATTCCAGAGGTAACTTTACACATGGTAAGTAGAGGTAAGTCACTAGAAGATAGTAACTAAGTGAGGATGCGTCTTTGTTTGAAGGGACAATAAGCGTCAGTCAAATTTAGGTCCATTTTAGAAACCTAAAAATTTAGACCCTAATTAGATCCTGGTCTCAAGGAGACAGGATCTAATTACTACTTCTTATTATTACTGTGCTAACATTGTCTTGTAGGTTATTGGACTAACACATTTTACAAGGAAAAAGAAACACAAAAGGCCTCAGGTGAATAGTGCCTGAGGTGTCCTCCATGCTATGGAAGGCGCCTTCGTACTGTTCATGGAAGGTGACTTCAGTGCTATGGAAGGTGTCTTCTGCAGGATAAAATTTGGACTTCATCACAGATAAGGAAAAAAAAGTTTAGGATCAAACTTTACAGGTTGAAAGAGCCTTCAAGGCTATGGAAGGTGCCTTCCACACCCTTTATAAGGGTGTCTCGACCAAACTTCAAGTATCATCACTTCTACGATCCTCTAGGAATCCATTTGAAGTTCCAACTACTCTGACTTCCTACTGCTACTTTATAGAAGTCTGTCTACCACCAAGCTTCCCTTCCGAGTCATCTGATCATCTCCAACAGACCGACAGTGTCACCTAAGCACTCTCAAAATTAGTGTTGCTACTACTCTATAAGGTAAGTGTAGGTTGTTACATTATTCCTATCTCTTGTATTCAATCACCCCTTCTGGCAGTTCCAAAAGAGGCATTTAGTGGATTAACCATTGATAGGTCTACGGTCTAGGATCGATGCGTGCTTGATTGGGGGGGGGGGGGTGAATAGCACTCTTGGTATTTTCACTTATTTTAAAAAACACAAGGTAAATGCAGTGGAATAAGGAAAGAACTAGAAGCATTGCTAATAAAAATTTTTTTACTTGGTTCGGAGCCTTTGACGACTCCTAATCCAAGACCCACGATCGTTGATTGCTTTCATTGGGTAATCGCTATAGATTCAGAAATAAGTACAAATATTAAGTACAATTTAAAACTTTGTTACCAACAATAAAATAGTAAGTAGAAGTTCATTGATTATTCTTTCTTGATCTTAGAATGTCTTGTATGTCTGTTCTGTGTACCGAAGCTGCTGGTCGACCCTCCTTTTATAGCCAACCCAGACCTGATCCAGATCCACTAATCTCGGGATTAGGTTTGACTCGTCACTAATCGATTGACTGATCCCCCAAATCGGTCGACTGATCCTGCCTAAATCGGTCTATCTTCCCATCCAGATTCAGCTTCGAATGAGTCTTCATTCGGTCGACTGATCCCTCCATTCGATTAATCAATCCCGCTATCCTCACTGGCTTATCTGGTATGATCCGATCAATCTGGCATAATCTTGGTCACTGTTTGATCAACTGAACCCTTGATTTGATCGACTAATCCTTCGGTCGAACTCGATCAACTGACTGAAAATCTACTCTACTTGCTTGGAGGTTCGGTCGACCGATCCCTAGTTTGGTCGACCGATCAAAGCCGAAATGTCAACCTACAAAATGTTAGTTTCCTTGTAAAACAGAGTTAGATAAATAACAAATAATAGTAAAGCAATATATAACTTTTGACATCCTTCAGACTATCCGGTTCGAACTTTCAGATTTCCTCCAGAAACCCTAAGTCGAATCAACGACTACTATTCCCTCTCCGAGGAAAACGTTGTAACGACCCAAATTTCCTCAATTAGAGTCCTAAAAGTAATTTAAAAATATTTAAAAATGCTATAGAAATATTCTAGGGATTTTTAGAAATTTTTAGAGTATTTTTATGTAATTTTTGGAGGTCGTTTGGTATTTTTACTAAACAAAGGAAGTTTCGACAAAAAAATGTCCAAGCCGAAAATTGAGCCCATGACCTTTGACTCGGTCAAAACCCGGCTGACCAAGTGTGCAAACGGATTTTTCTGTTTAGAAAAGGTAGCGAATTTATTTAAGATAGTTAACAGAATATTATAAAAGGGATAAGTTGATGTTGGATTTGTTTGTTTAGAAAAAGTAGCAAATTTATTTAAGATAATTAACAGAATATTGGATTATAAAAGGGATAAGTTGATGTTAGATTTGTTTGTTTAGAAAAAGTAGCAAATTTATTTAAGATAATTAATAGAATATTGGATTATAAAAGGGATAAGTTGATGTTGGATTTGTTTGTTTAGAAAAAGTAGCAAATTTATTTAAGATAATTAACAGAATATTGGATTATAAAAGGGGATAAGTTGATGCTCTGTTTTCCCGTGACTTAAACCATTCTCTCCTTCTCTTCTTCGTACGATGGCGGAGCTCGGGTAGAAAATGAAAGGGAGTTAGGGTATCATCTCCGGCGGCCGGCCAAGGTCCTAGATGCCCTTTTTGTTCGGTTGTGTAACGACCCACCTTCTGGGTACTGGCTGTAAGGCCGGTCGTTACAATTTCTGCTGTCTATATGCTGTGCGGAAAACTGGGTTTATTAAAATTTTGCTAATCTAATTGCTGGGAACGTTGAAACTGGATGTTCTACATGTACCTAATAATTGTACACCTACTAGGGGAGGTATTTACCACTGATACCGGACTTCTGATCGGTCCACGGACCGGTCCACTGACACTGGCACGGGGAAGAACCTTTGGATCGGTCGACTGACCGATCCATGATTCGCTAGAGTTTCTGAACGCACCTGGATCGGTCTGCCGACCGATCAAGGACCTCACTGATCGGTCGGACTGACCGATCCAGTGGCTCACTGATCGGTCAGCTGGCCGATCAGTGGTGTGCTGTTCGCGATCCAACTATTGGGATTCTTTCTGTTCGCGGCTGGATCGATCTGCCGAACGATCCAGCTGCGAACAGAGAGTTAGGACTGCCGAAACCAGCTCCCTGATCGGTCTACCGACCGATCCGAGACCCCCTGATCGATCTGTTGACCGATCAGGGGTTTCTGATTTTGTATCAGAAACTCTGATATCAGCACTGATGCGTGCCAAAATCATTATACAACACTATCAAAGCTAAATGAACATTCTACTCGGTAATAGCTAACATACTAAGCATGATGTGAGATATGATTCATTACTTCATGACAAGTAACCACGCTAAGTGCAGAAGAACAACTAACAATGTTCTGATAGATAACTCTCTAAAGTTGTAAGGTAGTTAACTTGCTAAATATTCTAAAACATAAGATAAACTTGCTAGATCCCTCAGATCTTTATTCCAGGTTCCTCCCACACACATCTTGATCTGCATTGCCCTCCAGCCTCCACTAGTCCACTCTTCTTTTACCTGTATCAGCAATATAAGAAAAGTAGCATCTGTAAGCTAAAAAGCTTAGTAAGAAACCATCTACCTCACAAAAACATGCATACGATGCAGATATGATTTTTAAAGCATGCTATTCGAAATATACTGACTAAGCTAAACATGGCATGGCATGTGATCATACAAGAATAGCAATCAAGAACTGAACATAAGCTATCATACTTGCGGAAATAGAGCTGAGCATGAAAACTGAAACTGAAACAAATCATGGAACTGAACTAAACTGATCATGATCTGTACTAAACTAACTGAGCTGGTACTGAAACTAAGTTGAACTCACATAACTGATTGTGAATTTGAAAAGCTATACATATAATAAGTGAAAATACTAAACATGCTGCTGATGAGCCCTGACAACTGTACTTGCTATGCGCGCATCCCTATCCAAACCCGGGATTGCAAGTTCCAAATCTAGTAGGGTTTACTAGGTTAGCTAAACCTAGGAACGACTATGGGAGTTCAGCCCAGTGGATATCTAATCCAGTACAGTGCCACTGCTGAAAGTAAAATAATGAATGCTATATACTTATTTTGCTGAATCTAGGTTATCTGAACCTAGAACTAGGTTGTCTGAACCTAGAGGCGACTGTGAGAGCCCACCCATTGGACTATAGTCCTACATAAGTTGAAATAAACTAATTTGCTATTTTAAATGCTTCTAGTGCATTTAATAAGTTATTTAAACTGTCTATTACTGAGCTAGACATTTAATCGAGCCCCTAGGATGCTCTAACTCTTCTCCCCCATTAGGGAGACCACCTCTAGGCACCCGACAACGTCTAACCTCCTATCTGAAGAGGGAAGACGTGCCTGGCCCATCTAGAGGTGCTCAACTAAATCCCTAATCTGCGAAGAGAGTTAAATACACCCTAAATATCGATAAAAATCTGCATACATCCTAACTAAAGCATAAAAACTCAAACGGAAGCTATTATACTGCAGGTGAGGGGTTTCTTACATGGTACATGAGATTGTAAATCATGGCAATCAAGAACTACACATAAAGCTATCTACTATGTAAATAGAAAACTGAACTGAAGCTAAGCTGAATCCACTTATCTGTTTTGTGAAGTTTGAAAACTATTTTCGTAAATACATAAAAATACTAAACATGTTACTGATGGGCCCGACAATTGTACTTGCTGTGCGCGCATCCCTAACTAGGCCCGAGGTAGCAAGTCCCGAATCTAGTAGGGTTACTAGGTTATCTAAACCTAGGGACGACTATGGGAGCCCAACCCAAGGACATCTGAAGTCCAGTACAGTGCCACCGATAAAGTAAAATACTGTTTATAACTGATTTATCATATCTTGCTTTTTATTAGGTTATCTGAACCGAGAGCTAGGTTATCTGAACCTAGAGGCGATTATGGGAGCCCACCCATTGGACCGTAGTCCCTTATAACTGAAGCAAGAGCATGTATGTTAATGAAATACATCTATGGCATTTAACTGTACTATTAAAAATGCCTACTATGGTATACGACTATACTAGTCATTTTATCGAGCACCTGGTGTTCTCTAATTCTGCATACGACTATACTAAGGTCATAAAAGCGATCTAGAATCATAAAAGTATGCGAATAGCTACTTATGCTGTAGGTGAGGGGTTACTTACATCCTGTGCTAGTTTTCTTACGAATCTGATCGCTAGTTTTCCGGAGAAGAAGATCTTTTCGACGATCTTCTTACGTCTATACTTTCTCCTCGCGGAGGGGAGCATCCTCGTGCCAGAATTGTCGCCGGAAGGTGCTCCTATGGCCCTAGGGATGGAACCCTAGGTTTCTTGGGCTTGTTGTGCTGAGAGGGTGGGGGGAGAAGGAGGCGCTGGGTGAGGGTTTGAGGGAGAAGAGAATTGCCGATCAAATAACAACTCTCCACTTAATTTTCCTATTTATATTAAGTGCTTAATACACCCCAACTAAACTTTAAGTAGAATTGTTCTTCTCTTCTTTCAGCACACCCCTGCTGGGGCCCCTTGGTTACTAGAGTCTTCTATAAGTCGTAGAGTTCGCTAGGTCTCGGGTTCAATTCCCGCTTAGGCTATTTTACGTCCTTATTTATTTTTGCTACTTCCGCTACTCCAAAATTTCCATAAAAATATTCTAAAATTCCAAAAAAATCATAGAATATTTCTAAAATAACTTTGAGAATTTTTGGGCGTTTCAATCCCCCATACCTTATAAAAAGTTCATCCTCGAACTTAGAATAACTCTGGGTATTTCTGCCTCATACTAGCTTCTAGCTCCCAAGTTGCCTCTTCTGTCGTGTGATTTTGCCAAATAACTTTTACTAATGGTACTTCCTTGTTCCGTAATTTCTTAACTGCTCGGTCTATTATCTGAATAGGCCGACTGTCATAGCTGAGGTGCTCGCGAACTTGTACCGACTGGGGCTCAATCACCTGGGTGGCATCTGGGATATGCTTCTTCAGCATAGAGACATGAAACACGTTATGGATAGCTGACATCTTCTGGGGTAGCTCTAGCTCATATGCTACCTTGCCAACTCTTTTGATGATAAGGTATGGTCCCACATATCTGGGACTTAACTTGCCCTTCTTCCCAAAACGCATTACTCCCTTCATGGGAGCCACTCGGAGAAATACTGTATCTCCAACTGAAAACTCTAAGGGTCGACGCCGCGTATCAGCATAGCTTTTCTAGTGGCTCTGAGCTGTCTCTATCCTCTGGCGGATCTGCTGTATAGCTGTTGTGGTATCTGCTACTAGATCTGTCCTAATTTCTAGCTCTTTCTGTTCACCACTTTCATACCAGTAGATTGAAGATCTACACCTCCGTCCGTAGAGAGCCTCGTAGGGTGCCATGCCGATAGTATCCTGATAGCTATTGTTGTATGCAAATTCTGCTAAACTCAGATATCTACACCAACTCCCCTTGAAGTCTAGGGCACACATTCAGAGCATATCCTCGAGTACCTGATTTACTCGCTCCGTTTGACCATCTGTGTGAGGATGGAAAGCTGTGCTAAACTTTAACTTGGTGCCCAATGCTGACTGTACACACTCCCAGAAGTGTGACGTGAATCTACTGTCTCTGTCTGAGATGATGGTCCATGGGACTCCATGCAGTCTGACAATCTCCTTGAGATACAACTAAGCTAGCTGCTCCATGGAGTAGGATATCCTGATAGCTAAGAAGTGGACTGATTTAGTCAATCTGTCGACTATTACCCAGATAGAATCAAAACCATTCGTGGTTCTGGGTAGTCCCACTATGAAATCCATGGAAATATCCTCCCACTTCTATTCTGGGATCTGAATAGGCTGCAGAACTCCTCCTGGTCTCTGGTGTTCTGCTTTGACCCTCTGGTAGGTCAGACAGGTACTAACATACTTGGCGATGCCTCCTTTTATCCCAGGCCACCAAAAACATTTCTTTAGGTCTTGTTAATTTTGGTGGAACCAGGATGCATCGCATAAGGAGTCCTGTGAGCCTCGTCTAGGATCTTCCTTCGTAGTTCCTCCTGATCCGGAACACATAGTCTGCCACCAAAATGCAATACCCCACCATCAGATACTCTAAACTTTCCACTTTCTAATTCTGCTAACCCTTGATTGATCTTCTGAATTTCAGGGTCCTGATCCTGAGCTGTCTGGATATCGCTAAGTAGGGTAGATGCTAATGTCATGGTGGAGAGTTGCCCAACTATTAATTCGAGATTGAAATCTATAATCTCCTTTTGTAGGGGCGGTGACATGGCTGCTAGGGACAGTAAGGTAGCACTGGACTTCCTGCTAAGTGCGTCCGCCACCTTATTGGCTTTTCCTGGGTGGTAGAGGATGTCTATGTCGTAGTCTCTGATCAGCTCGAGCCATCTGCGCTGTCGGATATTCAGATCCTTCTGAGTGAAGAAGTACTTCATACTCTGATGATCTATATACACTCTGCACTGAGCTCCATATAAGTAGTGTCTCCAAATTTTGAGGGCGAAGACAACTGCTGCAAGCTCAAGGTCATGAGTAGGGTAGTTCTTCTCATAGTCCTTGAGTTGTCTGGAGGCATAGGCGATCAACTTACCTTCTTGCATCAGTACTGCTCCTAATCCCAATTTAGAGGCGTCACTGTAGATATCAAAGTTGTCTGTGTTTTCTGGCAGAGTCAGAATGGGAGCACTGGTCAATCTTCTTTTAAGCTCCGTGAAACTATTCTCACAGTCCTCTGTCCACTGAAATTTTCTGTTCTTCCTGGTGAGAGCTTTCAGTGGGGAGGCTATCCTGGAGAAATCCTCTACAAATTTTCTGTAATAGCCTGCTAGTCCCAAAAAGCTTCTGATTTCACTAGCGTTCTTAGGTCTCTTCCAGTTACTCACAGCTTCTATATTATTGGGGTCTACTATGATACCATCTTTGGAGATGATGTGACCCAAAAAGGATACCTGATCGAGCCAGAATTCACATTTCGTGAACTTCGCATACAGCTGGTTCTGCTGAAGGGTTTACATCTTCAGGTGCTCTGCGTGTTCTTCCTGAGTTTTGGAATAAATAAGAATGTCATCGATGAACACGATGACAAACTTATCTAAGTATTCTCTGAATACTCTGTTCATGAGGTCCATGAAGGTAGCTGGAGCATTTGTCACACCAAAGGGCATGACTACGAACTCATAATATCCGTATCTGGTCCTGAAAGTCATCTTGGGTATATCACCCTCTTTAACTCTCACTTGGTGATATCCCGATCTCAGGTCTATTTTAGAGAACACTGCTGCTCCCTTTAGCTGATCGAACAGGTCATCTATCCTGGGAAGAGGATACCTGTTCTTAATCGTGACCTGGTTTAGTGCTCGGTAGTCTATACACAGGAGCATGCTCCCATCCTTCTTCTTCACGAACAATACAGGCGCTCCCCATGGTGAGTGACTAGAGCGTATGAAGCCCTTGTCAAGCAGCTCCTGTAGTTGCTCCTGAAGTTCCTTCAGTTCTACTGGAGCCATGCGGTAGGGTGCTTTGGAGATGGGACTTGTACCGGGAACGAGTTCTATCTCAAATTCAATCTCCCTGTCTAGTGTTAGGCCTGGTAACTCTTTAGGGAAAACTACTGGGTAGTCACATACTGTTGGGTTTTTCGGGCCACGAAAACCGTGTTTTCGCGTCGCGGAAACCCCGAATCACCGTAGCCATTGGATCTCGTGCGAAGAAAAATTTTGAAAACATGAATACGAGTTTTAAACTACGATCTACAGTGGATCTTCAAAGGAAAAACATTTTACCTTCGAAGCGTGCCCTTTTCGTAATCCCGCAAGTCCAAGGTATGTTGGATCTCGAAGTTGTCAACGTAGACAACTCTCTAGTGATATCCACACGAACAAGAAGTGGTCTCTAACACTCAAAGATGGAGAAGAGAGTACCCCAAGTGTGCTAGTACTTTCTAGGGCTCTCGGGTAGGATTTAAAAGAGAGAAAAAGAGAAAACAACAAGGAATCTCATACACTCACTAGTAGTATCCTCCTTTGTGACCTTCACTTTCCCTTATTCTCTTGGATGACAACTCACACACCTTCTCCCTCCATGAAACCTCACGGCAACAGTAAGGGAAGGAGAGGAAGAAGCTAGGAAGAAGATGAAGCAATTACCACACATCAATACACCAAATGAAAAACCCCTCCTCATTAGTGTGTGGCCGACCACACAATGTAACCCCCTCATTTAATGTGGCCGGCCACATTAAGTGGTATAAGATGTGTAACCTCCATGAGGTGGCACACCATTATGAGGTGGAGGTGATGTGGCAAGGTTTGTCATGCCATGTAGGATGAGTCAACCTTCATGATGTGGCAATACATCAAGTCAAACTTGATGTTTCAACATCCACTTGGTCAAGTCAAAGTTGACCAATTTTTTCTTCCTTGTTGAGTTAAATCCAACCTTTCATTCAAGTCAATTTCAATCTAATGAATCTCAATTCATTAATATAAATTGACTCAATGAATCAAATTTAAATTAGACTTATTCAAAAATTGAATCTAATTGAGTCTAACTCAATAAGTCTAATTTGAATCCAATCTTTGGTGCATCATATGAACCTAATCCAATTGGTTCATCATATGAACCTAATCTCCATCCACTTGTCCTTTGTGTGTGACCCAATAGGTTCTTGTAACGTTGGCAATGTTTCTAAACTCCTTTAGAAACATAAGCAATGAGCGGCATCTAGCAATACATCATTGCTACCCAAGTTACAAGAATGTTGAGATCCAACATCACCTTGTGACTACTAATTGTGACTCCTCACAATATATGACAAGTGTCCTTCTATCCTAGACATCTAGATTGATCAATGTGAGGCATAGACCGTGTCATCCTCTAATCAATCTAAATCTTGAACTCCAAGTAGACTCACTCGATCAAATGAGCTCAACATCTCATGTTGACTCATTTGGGCATGGCCATGCACTTCGTGGTCTAACTCTATCAAGAATACCGATGTCGCTCCCGTCATATGGGAGGGATAGATCTCATCTACATCACTCACATCCCTCTGCATAATTCGTTATATACCCAGTAATCGCCTTTATAGTCCACCTAGTTACGGGTGACGGTTGACGAAACCAAAGTACATAACTCCTTATGTAGGGATCTAAGGTGACTTCAGGTCTAAGGACTAGTAGTCATACTAATAGGCACATGAGAAAGTATATGACACTCATATAACGATCCATGATACTTTCTCATGGCGGGTCATTCAGTATACATTCTCCAATGCATACCCATGTGTCAACTTGATATCTTCATATCCATGACTTGTGAGATCAAGTCATCGAGTTGACCTACATGCTAGTCTTATTGCATTAACATTGTCCCTGAATGTTAATACTCGACTAGGAATGATTAAGAGTAGTGTTCCCTATATCATCTCACTATCGATTCAACCAATCGATTGATATAGATAAGAACCTTCTACTCTAGGATGTTATTATACTTAGTTTATTTGGCACCAATACAAGTAAGTATAATAACCAAATGCCTTTATTTATATAGAATATGATACAATAAGTCCAAAATACAATCATCAAATGATTGGCTCTAGGGCTCTAGCTAACAATCTCCCACTAGCACTAGTGCCAATCAGTGTAGGCTCTAAGCCCAAATGACCTAGTGTGACCATCATGCTTCTTCTGTGCCAAAGCCTTGGTCAAGGGATCTGCGATGTTAGCATCTGTAGGTACTCTGCAAATCTTCACATCTCCTCTCTCGATGATCTCTCGAATGAGATGGAAGCGCCGTAGTATGTGTTTGGTCCGCTGGTGTGAGCGAGGTTCCTTTCTGCTATAGCTCCATTGTTGTCACAATAGAGCTCAATGGGGTCACTATGCTAGGAACCACCCCAAGTTCATGATGAACTTGCGGATCAGCGCCTCCTTTGCGCCTCGATGCAATGTACTCGCTCATTGTAGAATCACCTCATGTCCTTGAACTCTTCCACCACACCACCATTAATGCAAAACACGAACCCGACTACGATCTATAGTCATCACTCGAAGCTAGAATCACTGTAACCCTTTACAGCTAGCTCATCATTGCCTCCATATATCATGAAATATTCTTTAGTCCTTCTTAAGTACTTAAGAATATTCTTGACCGCTATCTAGTGACTTTCACCTGGATCTGACTGGTATCTGCTCGTCATGCTCAAAGCATACGAGACATCAGGTCGAGTACATAGCATGGCGTACATGATCAATCCTATGGCTGAGGCATAAGGGATCTGATCCATACGGTCTCTCTCCTCTCTAGAAGAGGGACCTTGAGTCTTCGAAAGACTCACGCCATGTGACATCGGCAGAAATCCCTTCTTGGAGTTTTGCATGGCAAACCGAAGGAGTACCTTGTCAATGTATGTACTTTGACTTAGGCCAAGCAATCTCTTAGATCTATCTCTATAGATCTGTATCCCTAGAATACGAGATGCCTCACCTAAGTCCTTCATTGAGAAGCAACTCCCTAGCCATGTCTTGACAGACTGAAGCATAGGGATGCCCTTCCCAATGAGTAGTATGTCATCCACATACAATATGAGGAAGACAACTATATCCCCTACAACCTTCTTGTAGACACAAGGTTCGTCTTCGTTCTTGATGAAACCAAACTGTTTGATTACATCATCGAATCGAAGATTCCAGCTCCGAGAAGCTTGCTTTAGTCCATAAATGGACCTATGCAGCTTGCATACTCTACTAGTATGCTGTGGATCTACAAAACCCTCAGGTTGTGTCATGTATACATCCTCGAGTAGGTTTCCATTCAGAAATGCGGTTTTGACATCCATCTGCCATATCTCATAGTCATGGTAGGCTGCAATAGCAAGCATGATCCGAATGGACTTAAACATCGCTACTGGAGAAAAGGTCTCATCATAGTCAATACCATGAATCTGCTTGAAACCTTTAGCTACCAAGCGACCCTTATAAATAAGTCCATCCATGTCAGTCTTTCTCTTAAAGACCCACTTGCACCCTATGGGTTTTATCCCTTCAGGTGGATCAACCAAAGTCCAAACTTGGTTGGTGTACATGGATTCTATCTCGGATCTCATGGCCTCTAGCCATTTCTCGGAATCTGGTCTCATCACAGCTTCCTGATAGGTGATAGGCTCATCCTCTATGAGCACAACGGCATCATGGTCAGACAAGATAAATGAGTATCTCTCAGGCTGACGACGTACCCTATCAGACCTGCGAAGAGGTATGTCTAATTAAACTGGTTGTTGTTCCTCAACTCTTTGTGGAACAACATCATCCACAACACTTTGTGGTTCCAGTTCAATTTCCATCGAGGCATCAGTGCTATTGTTTGCATCTTGAACTTCTTCAAGATCGAACGCGCTCCCACTAGTCTTTCTAGAAACAAAGTCCCTTTCTAGAAAGACCCTAGTCTTTGCCACAACTACCTTGTGCTGACTGGGAATGTAGAAGTAATATCCCTTAGTTTCCTTGGGATATCCAATAAAGTAGCACTTGTTAGATTTGGGTCCTAACTTGTCTGAGACTTGACGTCTAACGTAAGCCTCACAACCCCAAATCCTCATGAAAGACACCTGGGCATCTCTCCCAGTCCATATCCTATATGGTGTCTTTATCACGGCCTTGGATGGAACTCGGTTGAGTATAAAAGCTACCGTGTCTAGAGCATAGCCCCAAAGGTTTGTCGGAAGATCTGAGTGACTCATCATAGATCGTACCATATCTAATAGGGTACGATTCCTCCTTTCGGATACACCATTCAACGGTGGTGTTCCAGGAGGTGTGAGTTGGGATAGAATCCCACACTCAGCTAGGTAGTCACGAAACTCATGGCTAAGGTATTCTCCACCTCGATCTGATCGAAGTATCTTAATACTCTTGCCAAGCTGGTTCTGTACTTCATTCTTGAATTCTTTGAACTTTTCAAAGGATTCAGACTTATGTGTCATCAAGTACACATAACCATATCTACTGAAGTCATCAATAAATGTGATGAAGTACCTATAACCGCCTCTAGCTGCGACATTGAAAGGGCCACATACATCACTATGTATCAGTCCTAACAAATCAATCGCTCTCTCGTTGTGCCCACTAAAGGGAGTCTTGGTCATCTTGCCTCGTAGGCATGACTCGCATATCTCATATGATTCTAAATCAAATGAGTCCAGCAAACCATCCTTATGGAGCTGGGATAAGCGCTTGTCATTTATATGACCTAAGCGACAGTGCCAGAGGTAGGTTTGGTTCATGTCGTTTGACTTGAACCTCTTGGTATTTATGTTATAGATAGGGCTCTCAAGATTTAGAATATAGAGTCCGTTTATCAGAGGTGCACTACAATAGAACATATCGTTTAAATAGACGGAACAACATTTGTTCTTTATTATAAACGAAAATCCTTTCTTGTCCAAACAAGAAACTGAAATTATGTTCTTAGTCAAGGCAGACACATAACAACAATCATCTAATTCTAGTACAAGCCCAGAGGGCAGAGATAGATGGTAAGTTTCTATAGCAATAGCAGCAACCCGTGCTCCATTGCCTACTCGTAGGTCTATCTCACCCTTCGTCAATGCCCTTCTATTTCTCAGCGCTTGTACATTAGTACATATGTGCGAAGCACATCCGGTATCTAATACCCACGATGATGAAATAGAGAGGTTGACTTCTATAACATGTATACCTGAAGTAGAAATCTTATTTCTCTTCTTCTTAAGATCTTCCAGGTATTCTTTTGAGTTCCTCTTCCAGTGCCTTGCTTGTCTTTGATACAGTTGACGAAGATGTTCAACTATATCGTAAGCTCCCATCAACTCATGTTGCTTCTGATGCTCAGAGTTCATGGTTGCGAGCATAAGACAGGACACATCTAATGCATCATCTTGATGCTTCTTGTAAGCATCTCGATCTGCTCGCGTGGCAGTGGCAGGAGGAGCCTCCGGAATGGGCTGCTCCAGAACGTACAGTTTACATTCTTGGGTGAGAACTATTCTCAGGTTCCTGTACTAGTCTAGGAAGTTTGCTCCGTTGAGCTTGTCCTTCTTAAGGACAGATCGCAGAGAGAAGGTGTTCGTATTCGACGTCATGGAAATTCTACAACAGAAATAAATGCAGAAATAAGTATCATATTCTTAATCATTTAATTAGGCCTTTAACTAAATGATGCTCCCACTGAATTTTATAATTCATGTGGGACAAGATCCACATCATACTAACCCTTGAGTTAGCTTTGGCTAATACGCCCAAGACTTAGTATGATCGGTAGGTAACGATTACCAATTACATCTCTATGCAACTCTTGTTTATAGGTTCAATATCCGCATTTATATTAAAACTCGAGTTAGCTTTGGCTAATACGCCCGAGAATTAATATAAACGTGATTTTGTCCTACCTTTCCAACCATTGGAAGAATGCCTATAGTTGTACTCGATCCAACCGAGTAAACTAGGAATACTCAATCTAATTGAGTTTGTACTCGCCCATGCGTTGATAGGCGGGACCAAGATTGTCCCTCCGTACCCTACCAAGATAGTATGTGTTGCTCTGCTTTGACAGATTCAACAACAACATGCGATCGAGGCAGTGGTAGGTATCACGGTATGGTAGGCATTACGAGTTGACGTGATTTAGATTTAATCTAAACGATGATGCGTATCATATACTCGATAGAACTAATCTAATCGAAGGGTGCATCATGTGCACGACATAGATCTAATCTAATCGTAAGGTACTAATTAATTACTTAATTAACTAGCATGCATCACATACACACAAAACAATTAATTAAATAATTAATCAAATAATTTTGTGATTATGTCATGGCCCTACTATGATTTTCTCAAGCCAATTAGAAGATCGGATGGTCAACCTAAGGTCAACAGCTTCTCAAGCTCCTTCCTTTGACCACCTCGTGTTGCTCGCGCCCTCCTCGTAACTCCGTCTCGAGTGGACCTTCCACAGCTCCAATTTTGTACATTACAATTTTGAAACTCGAGTTACATTCGAGTCTAAATCTAATTTACAACAAGAATAAAAAGAAAGGCACGACGCGCAGGTCACGAAAAATAAAAATACGACACGCACATCACATCACGGCACGCAGGCCGTATTATGAATTACAACACAATTGTCTAATCGAATTGGGTCTTTGGGCCATGAATATCACAAAATTAATATATAATTCAAAATTATATATTTCTGTAATTTTTCTATAATTTTTCATAATTTTACAGATTTTATGAGTAAATTTTTCCCGGCGGTCCCAATTAGCGATTTCGGGCGCAATCGCGGAGCAAATTCCCTTGCGGGGTTAGGGGCAGTACCCCTACCCGCGATCTAACCATCGTGAGTTGCTCCTAAGCGATCCAAGAGCGCCTAAGTCCGCTGTCCCAAAATGATTTGGGTCGAAACTTTGACGTTTTGAAAAATTCTTCTCGGTAGTCGAAGCCTACAAGTGCCGAAACACTTGTGCTTCGCTTCTACGAGAAAAATACCCATAATATCATAAAAATTAGGAAATTCACAGAATGTTACAGTATGCATAATTTTTTCATAAAAATAAGAATCTAAACTCGTATTCGCTTCGCACGTGGCTCTGATACCACTGTTGGGTTTTTCGGACCGCGAAAACCGCGTTTTCACGTCGCGGAAACCCCGAATCTCCCTAGCCATTGGATCTCGTGCGAAGAAAAATTTTGAAAACACGAATACGAGTTTTAAACTATGATCTACAGTAGATCTTCAAAGGAAAAACATTTTACCTTTGAAGCGTGCCCTTTTCGTAATCTCGCAAGTCCAAGATAGTTGGATCTCGAAGTTGTCAACGTAGACAACTCTCTAGTGATATCCACACGAACAAGAAGCGGTCTCTAACACTCAAAGATGGAGAAGAGAGTACCCCAAGTGTGCCAGCACTTTCTAGGGCTCTCGGGTAGGATTTAAAAGAGAGAAAAAGAGAAAACAACAAGGAATCTCATACACTCACTAGTAGTATCCTCCTTTGTGACCTTCACTTTCCCTTATTCTCTTGGATGACAACTCACACACCTTCTCCCTCCATGAAACCTCACAGCAACAACAAGGGAAGGAGAGGAAGAAGCTAGGAAGAAGATGAAGCAATTACCACACATCAATACACCAAATGAAAAACCCCTCCTCATTAGTGTGTGGCCGGCCACACAATGTAACCCCCTCATTTAATGTGGTCGGCCATATTAAGTGGTATAAGATGTGTAACCTCCATGAGGTGGCACACCATTATGAGGTGGAGGTGATGTGGCAAGGTTTGCCATGCCATGTAGGATGAGTCAACCTTCATGATGTGGCAATACATCAAGTCAAACTTGATGTTTCAACTTCCATTTGGTCAAGTCAAAGTTGACCAATTTTTTCTTCCTTGTTGAGTTAAATCCAACCTTTGATTCAAGTCAATTTCAATCTAATGAATCTCAATTCATTAATATAAATTGACTCAATGAATCAAATTTAAATTAGACTTATTCAACAATTGAATCTAATTGAGTCTAACTCAATAAGTCTAATTTGAATCCAATCTTTGGTGCATCATATGAACCTAATCCAATTGGTTCATCATATAAACCTAATCTCCATCCACTTGTCATTTGTGTGTGACCCAATAGGTTCTTGTAACGTTGGCAATGTTTCTAAACTCCTTTAGAAACATAAGCAATGAGCAGCATCTAGCAATACATCATTGCTACCCAAGTTACAAGAATGTTGAGATCCAACATCACCTTGTGACTACTAATTGTGACTCCTCACAATATATGACAAGTGTCCTTCTATCCTAGACATCTAGATTGATCAATGTGAGGCATAGACCGTGTCATCCTCTAATCAATCTAAATCTTGAACTCCAAGTAGACTCACTCGATCAAATGAGCTCAACATCTCATGTTGACTCATTTGGGCATGGCCATGCACTTCGTGGTCTAACTCTATCAAGAATACCGATGTCGCTCCCGTCATATGGGAGGAATAGATCCCATCTACATCACTCACATCCCTCTGCATAATTCGTTATATACCCAGTAATCGCCTTTATAGTCCACCTAGTTACGGGTGACGGTTGACGAAACCAAAGTACATAACTCCTTATGTAGGGATCTATGGTGACTTCAGGTCTAAGGACTAGTAGTCATACTAATAGGCACATGAGAAAGTATATGACACTCATATAACGATCCATGATACTTTATCATGGCGGGTCATTCAGTATACATTCTCCAATGCATACCCATGTGTCAACTTGATATCTTCATATCCATGACTTGTGAGATCAAGTCATCGAGTTGACCTACATGCTAGTCTTATTGCATTAACATTGTCCCTGAATGTTAATACTCGACTAGGAATGATTAAGAGTAGTGTTCCCTATATCATCTCACTATCGATTCAACCAATCGATTGATATAGGTAAGAACCTTCTACTCAAGGACGTTATTATACTTAGTTTATTTGACACCAATACAAGTAAGTATAATAACCAAATGCCTTTATTTATATAGAATATGATACAATAAGTCCAAAATACAATCATCAAATGATTGGCTCTAGGGCTCTGGCTAACACATACAACTCGGACCTCTTCTAGCTTTTTGTCCTTGTCCTGACTGGTATTGACTACATGTGCTAGGAATCCCATACATCCTAAATCAAGTAGTTTCTGTGCTTTCAGAGCTGCAAGAAACTTCTTAGCCTTTCTCTTTGGTTCTCCGATGTACCCAAACTGCACTCCTGTTTCAGGTTGGAATACAACTTTCTTTTTACGACACTCTATGGAGGCACCGTACTTGATCAGAAAGTCCATTCCCAAGATGACGTCGTAGTCGGTCATATCTAGCACTATCAGATCACCAAAAAGCTCTTTGTCTGCTATAATGACTGGCACTGCTCGAAGCCAGTGCGTGGATGCCATAATTTCTCCTGATGGTAGTGTCGTAAGAAATTAGCCACTAAGTGCTTCTGGAGGTATTACTAACTTTTCGGCGAATGTCCTGAATATATAAGAATGGGTTGCCCCAGTATCGAATAAGACAGTTGCACTTTGCTGTAAAATACTAATCTGACCTGTGACAACTGTCGAAGCGTTCACTACGTCCTCTCTGGTGAGTGAGTAGATCCTCGCGTTCCTCGTGGCTGAGGGGGCTTCTAGTCTGCCCTGACTGATATGTGGTCCATCTATAGCAGCCTGCATCTGATGTAGCTGTGCTGGTTTGTCCCCGTACTGAATTGGCTGCGGTAGAGGAATACTGGTCTTGTTCGTGCATTTCTTAGCCATATGCCCCTCCTGGCCACATTCGAAGCATCCTCGTGTGCCCTTGCGACAAACTTTGCGGTGGAATCTTCCACAAGTAGAACACTTGGGATAACTAGGCTGTTTACTAGCTGGTCCGCCTTTCGGGTAACTCCCTGGTTTACGTTTGTGGCTGGAGTTCCCTTTCCAGTTAGAGCTGTGGCCCTGGTGTTTCTGAGTACCTGAGCCTCCTTGGCCCTTAGACTCTGAAACGACTTTCTTCTGCTGTTTGATGTTGTTCTGGTAGTGCTCAGTGGTCAGAGCACTACTTACTAGTTCTTCAGTAGTTTGCGGCCTATGAACGTCGTTTGCCACATTCATTGCTATTTCTGGCCTTAACATCTTGAGCATCAACCGAACTCGTTCTCTTTCAGTGCTAACTAGTTCAGGGCATAGACGAGCCAGTCTGTTGAATTTCTTCACGACCTCCTCAACTGAAAGGTTGCCCTGACGAAATTCAGTGAACTCGTCATAGTGGCGGTTTGTGACCCACATGTGAAAGAACTCTTCAAAGAATTCCCTCTCGAAGTCAGCCCATGTCATCTGGTTCACTGGGCGCTTCGCTTTAATCCTCTCCCACCACATACGTGCGTCTCTTGTCAGGCAGAAAGAGGCGCATTTCACCTTTTCAAACTCTGGCCAGTCCAGAAGCTCCATCGTACTCTCCAGTGTTTTGAACCAGGCTTGGGCATCCCATGGTTCACTGGTGCCTGAGAAGTTCTCGGGCTTGATCTTCTGCCACTGGATCAGATAGGCTTCCCTCCTTGCCCCTGCTGCTGGGACTACTGGTGCTGCAGGTTGGACTGGTGGAACCTCTATCACTACTGGGGTTGCTAAGTTAGGTTCTGGGGTGACAGTGGGAGTGTTCTGCTAATTAGCCCTTAAGGTGACTATCTCTTGTTGCTGTTCAGCTAGTTGCTTCTGTAACTGAGCCACTACCTCTACAAGGTCTGGGGGGGGGGGGGCACTGAGCTTCCTGCCTCATGCTGGGGCTCAGTAGCTGGTGTCTTCCTAGCTGGGCATCCTTGTACCATTTTCTACAGAAATATAGGGCATACATAACTAATACAATCATAGGTACATAACTACTATTATCATGTTAGATGTTATCATATATAAACAAGCTCTAGTCATCTATAAACATAGAAAGTAAACAAAACATAAGTAAAGTGAGAGGTATTCTTACTTGGAAGCTGCAGCTTCAATGTTGATGTGTGTGTGAGGAAGTATGGAACTTAGCTTTGATACCACTTTGTAACGACCCGCCTTTTACTGACTAAGCTGTAAGGCCGGGAGTTACATTATGCTAACTATTCTTGTGCGGGAAAGAGCAGAACTAATTTAAAACTCTATGCCGTGTGCCATAAAATCTGAATCTTATATTCGGGATTCATTTATGAAATTATACATATGCTAAAGAAGGAAGCTTAACTTTCTATTTGGTCAAAAACTGAAGTTAGGCACTTCTGGCTAAAATCAGACATTCCAATCGATCGGCTGATCGATTGGAGTTGTCTGATCGATCCACTGATCGACTCAACTCGCTACTGTGCACGGGAACAAGTCTGGATCGATCGGCTGATCGATCCAGCCTGGCCAATCGATCTGATGATCGATTCAGAGGCTCTCTATTCGCAGGAATTAAATTCCCGATCGATCGGCTGATCAATCCATGGTCGATCGATCAACTGATCGACTCATCATCTCTCGGTACGCGACAGATCGCGTTTCAATCGATCGGCTGATCGATCGAGGATTCCTTAATCGATCAACTGATCGATTCAATAGCATTCTGTTCACGGAGAGTTTCTCCCAATCGACCGGCTGATCGATTGAGGATTCCTCAATCGATCGACTGATCGATTGGGTTTCTGATTTCAGTAGAAACCCATCGGAACTCATTCAGAACCTTCAGAAATCACTAAACTATGAAACAATACTACTAGACATGACTTTATACGTATTTTACTATCTATCAGCAAGACAACTAACAGTCTACGCATGGAATAATTCATAGAATCACAATTCGTGATACTTAACATTCTAAGAGTGAAGAAAGTATCTAAAAACAGAAATACAAAGTCTTTAAATGGGCTACTCCCCAAGGGTCTTTATACCAGGTTCCTTCACACACACATCACATCGCATTGTCCTCCAGCCTCCGCTAATCCATCTTTCCTTTACGTTTATCTGCAGTATAAGGAAAATGCAACTATAAGCTTGGGAGCTTAGTAAGAAACCATCTACCTCACAAAACATGCATTTGCAGAAATCATGCTTTTTAAAATATGCTATGCTAATATGCAAGCTGAGAATCATACTAGAAATGCTAAAACATGGTACATGAGCATGTAAATCATGGCAATCAAAAACTAAACATAAAGCTATCTGCTATGTAAATAGAAAACTGAACTGAAGCTAAGCTGAATCCACTTATCTGTTTTGTGAAGTTTGAAAACTATTTTCGTAAATACATAAAAATACTAAACATGCTGCTGATGGGCCCGACAACTGTACTTGCTGTGCGCGCATCCCTAACTATGCCCGAGGTAGCAAGTCCCGAATCTAGTAGGGTTACTAGGTTATCTAAACCTAGGTTCGACTATGGGAGCCCAACCCAAGGACATCTAAAGTCCAGTACAGTGCCACTGATAAAGTAAAATACTGTTTATAACTGATTTATCATATCTTGCTTTTTATTAGGTTATCTGAACCTAGAGGCGATTATGGGAGCCCACCCATTGGACCGTAGTCCCTTATAACTGAAGCAAGACCATGTATGTTAATGAAATACATCTATAGCATTTAACTGTACTATTAAAAATGCCTACTGTGGTATACGACTATACTAGTCATTTTATCGAGCACCTGATGTGCTCTAATTCTGCATACGACTACACTAGGGTCATAAAAGCGATCTAGAATCATAAAAGTATGCGAATAGCTACTTATGCTGAAGGTGAGGGGTTACTTACATCCTATGCTAGTTTTCTTACGAATCTGATCGCTAGTTTTCCGGAGAAGAAGATCTTTTCGACGATCTTCTTACGTCTATACTTTCTCCTCGCGGAGGGGAGCGTCCTCGTGCCGGAATTGTCGCCGGAAGGTGCTCCTATGGCCCCAGGGACGGAACCCTAGGTTTCTTGGGCTTGTTGTGCCGAGAGGGTGCGGGGGAGAAGGAGGCGCCGGGTGAGGGTTTGAGGGAGAAGAGAATTGCCGATCAAATAACAACTCTCTACTTAATTTCCCTATTTATATTAAGTGCTTAATACACCCCAACTAAACTTTAAGTAGAATTGTTCTCCTCTTCTTTCAGCACACCCCTGCTGGGGCCCCTTGGTTACTAGAGTCTTCTATAAGTCGTAGAGTTCGCTAGGTCTCAGGTTCAATTCCCACTTAGGCTATTTTACGTCCTTATTTATTTTTGCTACTTCCGCTACTCCAAAATTTCCATAAAAATATTCTAAAATTCCAGAAAAATCATAGAATATTTCTAAAATAACTTTGAGAATTTTCGGGCATTACATTATGATATTATATTGGGCATAGATTTCCTGAGCAAGTACGGTGCTTCGATAGAGTGCCGTAAGAGAAAAGTGATTTTTCGGCCAGAAGCAAAACCGATGTTTGAATTTATCGGAGAGCCAAAAAAGGAAACTAGGAAATTCTTATCGGCCTTAAGGGCACAAAAGATGTTAAACAACGGATACACTGGGTTTCTAGCACATGTGGTCGATACAAATCAAGCAGAGGAACTGAAGCTAGAAGATGTCAGAGTTATATGCAACTACCCAGAGGTATTTCCCGACGAACTACCAGGGTTAGCCCCAGATAGAGAAATTGAATTTGAGATCGAATTGATTTCGGGTACTAAACCGATCTCTAAAGCACCTTACGTATGGCGCCGGCTGAATTGAAGGAACTTTAGGAACAGCTACGAGAGTTACTCAACAAGGGACTTATCCTCCCCAGACACTCTCCATAGGGAGCTCTAGTACTGTTTGTGAAGAAGAAAGATGGGTCGATGCGAATGTGCATAGACTATTGAGCGCTAAATAAAGTAACGATCAAGAACCGGTACCCTCTACCATGGATTGACGACCTGTTTGTCCAGTTAAAGGGTGCCACCATCTTCTCTAAGATAGACCTGAGGTCTGGCTATCATCAAGTAAAAGTGAAACAGGATGATATACCGAAGACGGCTTTCCGAACAAGATACGAACACTATGAGTTTGTAGTTATGCCCTTCAGAGTGATAAATGCTCCTGTCTTGTTCATGGACCTGATGAATCGGGTATTCTCAGCATTTCTCGACAAATTTGTGATCGTCTTCATCGACGATATCCTTATCTATTCGAGAACCCAAGCAGAGCATGCCGAACAGCTGAACATAGTTTTGTGAATTCTTTAGGAGAAGCAACTGTATGCGAAATTTTCCAAATGCGAGTTCTGGCTCGATCGAATATCATTTTTGGGTCATGTTATCTCCAAAGACGGAGTGATGGTAGACCCAATCAAGATTGAAGCTGTGAGTAACTGGAACAGGCCAAAGAATTCCGGTGAGATCAGAAGTTTTCTCGGGCTAGCAGGCTATTACCGGAAGTTCGTAGAGGGTTTCTCCAGAATTGCAGCCCCTATGACAGCTCTCACCAGGAAGAACAAGAAGTACGACTGGACAGACGATTGCGAGAAGAGTTTCACAGAATTGAAAAGGAGACTGACCATTGCTCCAATTCTCACTCTTCCGGAAGGTAACGAAGGGTTCGATATGTACAATGACACTTCCAGATTAGGACTTAGAGTTGTACTTATGCAGAACGGCAAGGTCATTGCCTATGCCTCTAGGCAACTCAAAGAACATGAAAGAAATTACCCCACTCATGATTTAGAGCTAGCAGCCGTGGTCTTTGCTCTCAAGATATGGAGGCATTATCTATATGGAGCATAGTGTAAGATTTATACAGATCACCAGAGTCTAAAATATTTCTTCACATAGAAGGACCTAAACATGAGACAACGTAGATGGCTCGAACTCGTCAAGGACTATGACTGTGAGATCTTTTACCATCCGGGAAAGGCGAACAAAGTAGCCGATGCGCTCAGCAGGAAGTCCTAAGCCACCCTAGTTACCTGGAGTTATTTTAAGTTTGAGGACGAACTTTTATGAGGTATGGGGGACTGTAACACCCATAGGATCTCTAATGATTTCATATGAATTGTTGCATGAATTAGAATAGGCCTTATGTGGATTTTTCCAAAATAAAAGGAAAAAATAGAACCAAAAAGAGGCATGACCAAGGTTTGAACCTTGGACCTCTTGTTAGATGCATGTATGTGATAACCAATAGCCCCAGCAGGGGTGTGCTGTTAGGAAGGGAAGGAACATTGTAGTTAAAGGTAAGGAAAGGCTCCCTTCACTTAGAAGGAAAAGTTTAAATTGTCTTCTTCCTTTCATTAGAATGAATAGGAATAAAGAGCTAAGGGAAGAAAAGATCATTTTCTCTTCTTCTCCTCATTGAGAATAAATAGGAAAATAGGAAAGGAAAACTTCATTTTTGCTTCCCTCTTCCTCCTTCCTCCTCCTCTCCACCGAAATCAAGCCCTCCTTCCTCACCATTGCCGAACCAAACTAAGGTCTCCTTCCTAGGAAAGCTTCATGAGACAAGGGTATTCTCTTAGTAATCAAGCGAGAGGAAGTAAGTATTCCCCTCACCTACAGTACAAGTAGCTTCTACATGTTTCTACGCTTAAAGAATTCTTGAAAACCTAGGATCTTACCTTATAGATTTCGGCCAAGATGAGAAAATAAGGTTAAGAGGCCATCTATGATTTCTAGAGGTCTTCATGATTTATGTTGGTTAAAAAAAAAAACTTGAAACCATGTACCTAATAGGTCTCGGCCAAGAAGAGATAAAGGGCTTAGAGAAAATTTAAAACTTAAATCATCCTTGCTTATGATTCCTCATGATATGACATCCATTATATGATGTTAGTTTAAAGTCTTTCATGCTATATATTGCTTAGAAATTGGATTCATGCTCTTAGGGTTTTTGGCCAAGAAGAGATAAAAAGGAATTAGAAGAAATTAGAAACCTAACTATGCTTGCTTATGATTCTTTATGATTTATAACCACTATAGGATGTTAGTGTGAAGTTTTCATATTTTATGTTGCTTAAAAACCTAGATCATGCTCCCTTAAAGTTTCGGCCATGAAAGAATAAAAAGGATCAAGGGAAATTTAGAAACCTAACTATGCTTACTATGATTCCTTGTGATGTGTAACCCATTATATGTTGTTAGTATAAAGTTTTTCATGCTTTATATTGCTTAGAAACTAGCACCATACTTTTAGGGTTTTCAGCCAAGAAGAGATAAAAAGGAATTAGAGTAAATTAGAAACCTAACTATGCTTGCTTATGATTCCTTATGATGTATAACCACTATAGGATGTTAGTGTGAAGTTTTCATATTTTATGTTGCTTAAAAACCTAGATCATGCTCCCTTAAAGTTTTGGCCATGAAAGAATAAAAAGGATTAAGGGAAATTTAGAAACCTAACTATGCTTACTATGGTTCCTTGTGATGTGTAACCCATTATATGTTGTTAGTCTAAAGTTTTTCATGCTTTATATTGCTTAGAAACTAGCACCATACTCTTAGGGTTTCAGCCAAGAAGAGATAAAAGGATTAAGGGAAATTTAAGACCTAAACTATGCTAGCTTGTGATTCCTCATGATGTGCAATCCATTATATGATGTTAGTTTAAGGTCTTCATGCTTAAATGTTGCTTGAATAACCCATAATAATGTTTGTATGTTTTGGCCAAGGTTTGGAAATTAGGGTTAGGAGCTCATTTATGATTGCTAAGAGTCTCACTTGCTATGTTATATATGGTGTGATCTTAGTTAAAGTTTTGTGCTTAGATGTTGCTTGAAAAACCTAGAACCATGGCTTGTAAGTTTCGGCCAAACTAAGAAAGCTAGGGTTTATGTTATGTGCACTTCATGCCATCATGTTATGACTTTCTATGATATGCTATGTGTTAGGTGCA
This sequence comes from Zingiber officinale, assembly GCF_018446385.1. Classification (NCBI taxonomy): domain Eukaryota; kingdom Viridiplantae; phylum Streptophyta; class Magnoliopsida; order Zingiberales; family Zingiberaceae; genus Zingiber; species Zingiber officinale. The sequence continues at coordinate 50,112,963 of NC_056002.1, read as the reverse complement.
CTTATGCCATCATGTTATGATTCCTATGATATGCTATATGTTGTGTACACTTCATGCCATCATGTTATGATTCCTATGATATGTTATATGTCATGTGCACTTCATGCCATCATGTTATGACTCTACATGCTATGCTATATGCTATGTGCACCTTATGACATCATGTTATGTTTATGCAACGCTTATGGAAGATGAAAGGCCTAAGAGATGCTTCCCTTAAGTTGGGACTAAGAGCACTCTTCATGATATGACAAGAAACATAATATGCTATGATATGACAAGAAACATGATATGCTATGCTATGACAAGAAACATGTATGCTATTTTACTTTTGTATAGCTTGTACTAGGGATGGGCTCCTAAGTTGCCCCTAGGTCGATGGTCTATGAAACGGGCCTAGTAAAAGGGATGGGCTCCTAAGTTGCCCCTAGGTCGATGGTCAATGAAACAGGCCTAGTTCCTAGTAGGTTCAAGATTAGCTACCTTGGATCTATTTAGGATGCGCACATTTATGTATGTATGTTGTACAAAGCCGGGCCCTCATCTTGAGATTATGTTTAAGTACTTATATGATATATGTTTTCAAAAGAACATCTCGCATATATTCATTTCATGCTACATGATACATGTTTTCAAAAGAACATCTTGCATCTATATATCTCATGCTATATGATTTCTTATGCTTTAGGTAGATGCTCTTTTGAGATGTTTGATGCTATATATGCTTATGCGTCCATATGCTATGATTAATGCTCTTTTGAGATAGGTTTATGATGCCTAGATGAACATGCTATTATCTTATGCTTATGCCCTCACATGTTATGTTATGATTGGATTAAGTGAGTATGCCACTACTTTATGCTAGCATGTAAATGTTCAAGTTATAGGTTGAATAAATGAACATGTCACTACTATATGTTAAACTTATGATTCATGGTTTTTGTGAGTAGGAATGGATCTTACTAAGCCTATGTGCTTATAGTTTTACTTTTTCTTGTACTGTAGAGAAGGGAAAAGAATGGTTAAACTAAAGGGAGCAGCAGGAAGGGCAAAGATGTGTGTGGAAGTGGCATGGTGGAAAGAAGATCTATTTTATATTTCAAGACTTATTCATTCTCTAAGCTTTGCTTATGAACTATTTTTCCTACGAGATACTTTTGAATGGTTTATACTTAATGTGAGCTTATGTTTCATGTTTGTGCTTTAGTAAGATGATCATGTTGCAAGTAGTAAATATTGAATCAAGTTATAGGCACTAGCATGTTGACACGTTTATTATGTTACATGATTTTATAGCTCACATGCCATGTTTTATTAGTATGCTTTTATGATAGCATGATCAGTAGTTAGTTTTCCCTATTATATATACTTCCGCTGCCATGATTTTATATTTATTTATGCATATATGTATGTTTTAAGTAATCCCATCCTTCCTAAGGTAGTAGTGGAGGGGTGGGCATTACAACTGTAATCAGAAATGAGAATAATAAATTAGTTCCAACACGAACAGTCATAGGGTGACAAATGTATATTGACTACAGGAAATTAAATAAAGAAACTAGGAAGGATCATTTTTCTTTAACATTTATTGATGAGATGCTTGAAAGATTGGCAAAACATTCATATTTTTGTTATTTGGATGGTTATTTAGGATTTTTTCCAAATTCCAATTCACCCTCAAGATCAAGAGAATACTACTTTTACATGTCCCTATGGAACTTTTAATTATCGTTGTATGTCGTTTGGAATTTGTAATGCTCCGGCTACATTTCAAAGGTGCATGATGACAATTTTTTCAGATTTGATAGAGAGAATAATGGAAGTATTTATGGACGATTTCTCAGTTTATGGAAATGATTTCGATACTTGCTTACTAAATCTTTCTACGGTTCTTCAACGGTGTGAAGATATAAACTTGATGTTAAATTGGAAAAAATGTCACTTCATGGTTAAAGAAGGAATTGTTTTGGGACACAAAATATCAGAGCATGGGATTGAAGTAGATCAAGCCAAGGTGCAAGTGATAGAGAAGTTACCCCTGCCGATTAATGTGATAGGTGTAAGGAGTTTCTTGGGACATGTTGGATTCTATAGGCTCTTCATTAAGGATTTCTCAAAAATTTCTAAGTCACTTACAAATTTGTTGAATAAAGATGTTGAATTTAGTTTTGATAATGATTGTATGGAGGCTTTCAAAAAGATTAAAAGTGCCCTTATCTCATCTCCAGTAATCCAAGCACCAAATTGGGAGCTCCCATTTGAGATTATGTGTGATGCTAGTGATTTTACAGTAGGAGCAGTTTTAGGGCAAACGAAGAACAAAATTTTACATGCAATCGACTATGCAAGCAAGACACTAGATGCAGCTCAAGTAAACTATTCGACTACAGAAAATGAATTCCTAGCAGTAGTTTTTGCATTTGATAAGTTCAGATCTTATCTAGTAGGTTCAAAAGTGATAGTTTATACTGATCATGCGATGATCTGGTACTTATTAGATAAGAAGGATGCTAAACCACGGCTTATCATATGGATCTTACTTCTTCAGGAATTTAATTTAGAGATCAGAGATAAAAAAGGGGCAGAGAATGTAGTGGCGGATCATTTATCTCAAGTATGACAAACTGGAGAAAAGGATGTAGAGTGTGATGTACCTATTGATGATATTTTTCCTGATGAACATTTATTGGCATTGGCATGTGTAAAGACACCTTGGTATGCAGACTTTGTCAATTATCTAGCAAGTTGAGTTCTTTCCCCAAATTTCTCTAGACAACAAAGGAAAAAATTTCTTTCGGATGTTAAAAATTATATTTGGGATGAATCGCTTCTTTACAAAAAATGTAGTGATATGATCTATCGAAGATCTGTACCAAAGGAAGAAGTTAAGGATATTTTGTTCCATTGTCATTCTTCATCATATGGGGGGCATTTGGGATGTTCAAAGACATCTGCAAAAATTCTACAAGCAGGGTTTCACTGGCCTACTCTATTCAAAGATACATGAGAATTTGTGCAAACCTATGATCATTGTCAAAGGACTGGAAATATAACTAGGAGAAATGAAATGCCACTAAACTACATTCTTGAAGTTGAATTATTTGATGTATGGGGGATAGATTTTATGGGACCATTTTCTTTTTCATATGGAAATAGATTTATTCTGGAGGCGGTGGACTATGTGTCGAAATAGGTGGAGGCAATATCTTCTCCTACAAGTGATGCAAAAAAATAATCATCAAATTGTTTAAAAAGATAATCTTTCCACGATTTGGCATAACCTAAGGAAGTTATTAGTGATGGGGAGGTCACATTTAATAGAAAAAACAGTTCGAAAATTTACTCAAGAAATATGAAGTAAATCACAAAGTGGCAACACCATACCATCCACAAACTAATGGGCAAGTTAAGATCTCTAATCGTAAAATGAAAGCTATACTAAAGAAAACAGTCTCAACTTCACACAAATATTGGTCATTGAAGTTAGATGATACTTTATGGGCATATCGCACTGCATACAAAACTCCCATTGGTATGACTCTATTTCGGTTAGTCTATGGAAAGTCATGTCATCTTCCAGTTGAATGGGAACACAAAGCTTATTGGGCAATTACAAAACTTAACATGGATCTCAAGATAGCAGTAGAAAAAATAAAACTTCAGTTAAATGAACTTGAGGGATTAGGATGGATGCTTATGAGCATGCCCGATCTTATAAGAAAAGGATGAAGAAATGACATGATCAACATATTTTATGCAGAGATTTTAAAGGAGACTTTGTTTTATTATTTAATTCAAGGTTAAATCTTTTTTCAGGAAAACTTAAGTCACGATGGACGGGTCCATTCAAGGTTAAAAAGGTTTATCCTTTCGGAGCAGTAGATATTTGGAATGAAGAACTGGGAATTATTAAGGTGAACGGTTAAAGTCTAAAAAGATATATACATGGTATGAATTTGGAAGAGAAAAAAAAATTATACTTCTCTGAACCTTGTCCCCCAGATTAAAAAGGTCGGTCGAGCTAATGACCTTAAACAAGCGCTTCTTGGGAGTCAACCCAAGGGTTCTTTTTCAATTTGTAATTGTGTATTTCATTAATTAGTGCTTTTAAATTTGTTGTTAATTTTTGTTTTCGGTTGTGTTTTTCTTCCATGAGCTGGCCATGATTTCTTCATGGGCATGGAAGTGTTGGAGAAGTCGGAAAGGAGGAAGATCATCAATGATGAGATGAATAGAGCTTGGACGTGTACTAGACACGACCGTGTTAAGTCTATAGAAGAAGAGGAGTATTCGGCCGTGTGACACACACTGCCCTTGTGAACTTACCCGAGGAGGAGATGTACTCGGTCGTGTACCAGACATGGCTATGTGAAGATTCCATAGAAGAAAAATAGCTCGGTCGTGTGAATATACCAAAGAGGAAAGCTTCATTTGACACGGCTGTGTAGAAATTCCCGAGAAGGAGAAGGATCCGACCGTGTACCATGCACGACCGTGTGAATCAAGCCAAGAAGGATAATGCAAGGCCTGTGTAAATTCACACGGTCGTGCTGAAAATCCATACACAGTTGTGTGAAAGGAAAAGCAAGGCCCAACCCAGTCTTTAAGGGTTAGGGCATGGGGGTGTATGTGCTACACGGCCGTGTCCGCCGCACACTCCCCTTTTCTCTCTTCTTTTTCTTCTCTTCAAGGGTTCTAAACTACTTCCACTCAATCCCTTCTCTCATCTTCCTTAAAAGTTCAACCTTTTTAGCTTCTACTATGTCGAATGTAATCAAGGATACTTCATCAACAAGAAGAGGGAAAGAAAAGATGTTTGCCACAAAAGGAAGAAACTCTTGTTTCAAAGGTATTTCCAATAATTTTGGCATTGTCTTTTCTAACAAAGAACAACAACTTCGATATTTCTCTTTATGTAAGCGCCCTCTCTTGAGTACTAAATTTTTGGATGATGCAACTTTAGATACTTTAGGGTTTAGAGATGATATTGGTTAGTTATTTGAAAGAATAGGCTGGAGTGGATTGATGAATATGAAATATCCAACTTATCCTAGAATTTTTTTTAGAAATTTTATGTTCTATAACAGTAGACAATGTACAAGGAGGGGGGAAATTAAAATTCCTTCTATTGAATGAAGATTATGAATGGGCATTGAGTGATTTTAATACTTGTTATGATCCACCTAAAAATGATGTGTGTACAATTTTACCTGAATTCAAGAATTCACACTTTTGGCAACAAATCTTTGGATAATCCCATTTTAACCCTCATACTTCTAGAGTTCCTTATATCATTAATCCCATTTTTAGATATATTCGTTTAGTCATGAAGAACACTATATTTGGACGAGAGGATAAAGAAGGGATAATAAGACTTATGGATTTGTATTGTTTATGGGCAATGGTTGAAAATGTTTCAATTAATTCCGGTTATTTCTTTCTTAAGCATTTAGTGAAATTGGGGAAAGCAGATTCTACCACACCCATTATTTTAGGAGGGTTGTTAACTCAAATAGCATTAGTGTTAGGGTGTGATCTTGATGAATTAGAGGTGATTGATAAATCTTGTAGATTATATCTAAATTCATGTTTAGCAATGAAAATAATAAGACGTGAGGAACATGGGTATAATCTTCTTATTAAAAACAATTTCCCTTTAAGATTGGCCAATCATGATCTTACTACTATTCGTGTTAAGGATAATTGGCGTTTAATTTTAGGAAGTCAACAATCTAGACTATTATCAGCCTCAATTTCAAGAGATGTTCCCTCGGTTAGTCGTAACATTCATAAATTTGATTTTCATGAACTCCATCTATTTTGGACAAAATTCATAGTGATTTAGATTCGACTAATGATCTACTTACAAATAAAGTTTGCATGGGAGAGGAACAATTTAGGAAACTGCAAGAGTGTTTCAAGAGTGAGAGAGAGTTATGTGATAAAATTTCTGGATTTATGAATTCTTATAGAACTCGAATGGCATTTAATGAAGATTTTTGAGGTTTTATGAGATATTTGCAAGATGATTTAGATAAATTATTTGAATATCATAAATTTTTTAGGGATGAAGTAAGATGGTTCATTAATGCTTTTCCTTTTTCCTCTTCCTGAGTTCCCCGAACTACCTCAATTACCACCATATTGATTTCATCGGGACGATGAAAAGTTTAAGTCTAGGGGGGGGGGGGGGGGGGGGGGGTTTGCATCCTAAAATTTTTGCATTTTCAGTTTCATGCATTTTGTTTATTTTTTTTCTTGTTTTTGTCATGCTTGTTGTTTTACATTTCGCCTTTTGTCTTTTGAAGTATTTTGTGGCATTCATATTGAGAACATCAATCCTCACTTATATGCTTGCTTTTCTAAAAGCAAAATGGCTAGCACGTTTATATCTTGATTTATGATGTTGTAAATGATACTAGTATGTTTAGTGTACCTCTTTTATCTATCTTAAGTTGCATGATGTGAGCTAAGTATTCTATGGAAATAAGTTTGAGTTTTGGCTTAACCTTAAGGATCTTACTTACACTTTACATGAGCTTGAATAGTTGATATCATTGAAATAGTCATGGTTCATCCTATTTGTTTAGTACTTGGTTTCCATGGTGATTTCTCAAACTTCATTTTGGTTACTAGATGAGGCTTGAATCATATAAGCTCATTTGGAAAAATTAAAATATCCCAACATTTGTACTTATGTATATTTGTGTTTAAGTGTTGCACCTTGCAATCACTCAGAAAAAAATGAAATGAAAAAAATGAAAAAATCATGATGAATAAAAGGGATATAAAAATTAGTTGTCGTGATTGGAAACTAGCAAGTTACCCCTTTGAGACTGAGTTAGGTTACTAGGGAAATGATTGCTATGCTTCTCTTGATATTGAGCACGCCTTTGAGACACTGGGTTGATTGAGAAATATGAACCAAGTGTGTGGCAGGTAAGTGTCTATCACCAGAAACATTAGGAAATCAATTGGATGACGACTTGACTAGGATGCATATTGAAACTTGAATAGTTTGGGTCACTTATTTGTATTATGCACAAAGAGACTTATGCTTAGGCCATGCTTGAGTTATTTCTATGATCATGCTTATCAATGAAACTTGTAGATAGAGTAAGAAAAGTGCATTAGGGATTATGACGCATTATTGAGCATGTGAGTTTTGATTGTGGCATTTTGCTTGAGGACAAGCAAAAGTTTAAGTCTGGAGGTGTGATGTGCGTAGGTTTTATACACTTGTTTAATATGTTTTGAAGCACATTCCTATATTTTATGTATGCTTTATCTATGCATTTTCATACTCCTTGCTTTACTTTTAGCATATTTACTCTTCTTTATTCGGAGATTTGTTCTTGTGTATTTTCTGTCTACAGGAGTCAAATTTGGAGAGGAAATGATGTTCTTGGCGATTTTGATTAACGAACAAAGGAAGTCAGTGCCAGTCATGTGTGTCACATGGCCATGCCGAAAGAACAAGAAGGAAAATGGTCTTGGCCGTGTGGATCAGACCGGGTGTGCAGCATCAGCAGAAGAGGGGGTTGACATGGCCTTGTGTTATCACATGACTGTGTCACTTTTGAAGCAGAATGAGAACATGGTCGTGTCGATCTACACAGTCGTGCAACCCTTCCAGAGGCCAAGCATTGTCAGGCCATGTGTGTCACACGGTCATGCAACCTTTCCAGAGACCAAGATTGGCACAACCACACGACCGTGTGAGCCGTCCAGAGGTAGAGCATGGCACGGCCATGTGAATCTCACACGGTCGTGTGACTTTGGCGGAGAGCAAAATAGGCAAGGTCGTGTGATGTCTACACGGTCGTGACGTGGAACATGTGGCGCCCAAACCCCCTGCTCTATTTAAAGGGCTTCTTCCTCTTTGAAAGGGGGAGGCTCTCCCTTTGGGGGATCCAATCTGAAGGTTCTTCTCCATCTTTTGGGTGTTGATTCGGCGATCTAAGGACGTATCCATTCCCAATTCGACTTCCGTAGCAAGGATTGGTTCCGAAGATTACTCGTTATCTCTAGATAAGCATTTCTTTTCTATCTTCTTGATTTGGATCGAAATATTTACGATCTTCTTGTCTTCAGATCTTTTCCCTTATTTCATGGAGTAGATCTTTTTGTTCTAGGATGGAGAGAGTATTTGTGATGTGAATTGATGTATGAATTCAAGGATTTGCCAACTTCTTGTTTCAATGATGTTGTTATGTTTTGTATCAATTCAATCTTATGTGGATTGTTGTGTTTGGATCTAAATACCATTCTTGATTGTATGTTTGTAATTCTTGTGGATCTTGTAGAGAAATTCTCTAGATTGTATGATCAAGGGACGTCGTGACAAGGCTACCCCATTAACAGACATCTTGGGGATCACTTTGAAGGGTGAAGTAAGAATCTACAAAGAAGTGGGATAGATAGATGAATTGATCCCTATATCTTGATGTGAATTTATTAGTAATGTGTTTCTATGTTGTATGATTGAGGGGCGTCATGATAGGGCTGCCCCACTAACGGACTTCATAGGGGTCATTACTATTTAGTTGCTTAAGGTGTAGATATAAGTCCCTTGTCGGTGTTTTCTGCAGGAGATAACCGACGACTTCTTACAAATGCATGACAATTGAGATTATAATTGATACAATCATATTACATTGATAAATATCAAAAAGAAACCGAATCTCCTAGAACTTTCGTGAAAGCTAGTTCCTGTATTACTTTTTTATTTCTATTTTCTAGTTGCTTTTAGTACGTGTAATTCTTAGTTGACTGTTTAGCTAATTCGCTTTGAGATATCTTTAGTGGTTATAACCAGTCCCTATGGATACGATATCTTTTATATTACTGATGACGTAACCATGCACTTGTGGTGACATAACACCTACTTTAGGTTCTTTTCCTAAGCTCCAAATGGGCTGTATGAATGGAGGATTTTATATTTTTTGAAGTGATAGTTTCATCACTAAATTTTAAAGGGTGTCCATTATGCTCTTTGTTTATACGTTTGTGCATGTTCTTTACCTTCTATTTGCTTTAAATCCTTCTTATAATATGTAGAATTAAGGGATATGTAAAGAGAACATTTTAGATGAATTAATCTAAACTTAATTCCATTTAATTACTGGTGAAAATGTTTAGGATTCTTTACACTTCATGAAATTGAATCATTGTTTGTAGTTTTAATATTTCATGTAGTTTATTCACTTATTTGATACATACAATGCCCCATAAAATTAGAGAACTCATGGTTAATGTATAGAAAACATTTAATATATTTCATCAGTAGTAAAGTTCACTTAAATTCTATGATAACAATTATGATTCCTCATACATCAATAAATCGGGTCATGGGTTGCGGTTTTAATATTTCATACAATTTCTTCATCTTATGGAGGCATACATTAACTCCCATGATTATAGTTCTCATAATTAATGTACATAGAACATTTTAAGACATTTTATCAGAATTTAAGGTCCTTTAAATACTATGAAAATAGTTAGGGATCTTCATATTTCATGTAGTAGGACCATTGAAAATGATGTTGTTGATATGCTAATTTGTTTGATATCAAATGTTTTAGTTTAATTATAGTTTATATCATGATAAATGCTAGGAAATCAGTAATCTTAACAATTCATCAACGTGATAATAGTTTTGGACCCTAAGGACTTATCAAGTTAGGTCATAAAACATACCCTTGATGACCTTCATTGTATAATGTTGTTGATAAGTTAGTTTGTTTGATATGTTCTAATTAAATTTCATTTTACATCATTTCAAATTCTATGAATTTAGAAACCTTATTAATTCATTAATGGGATGAAAGTTTAGGATCTTTAGGGTTCAATAAGTTAAGCTATAAATCATGTCTTTACCTTGCAATCATGTTTAGGTCCTTATACTTGCTTTCCATTAGAAGTGGCACTATCTTTGTTGCTCTAGTATAATTTCTATGTTCCTGATTTAATAAAAGTTAGTTTTATTCACGGTATTAGGGAGCTTGATCATGTTATTTCCTTACCATCATGTTAGTTTCTTGTGCATGTATATAACTGGAGGTTGGATAGGTTATGAACGAAAAAAAAGCTCACAACTCTTAGGTTCAGTTATTTTAGGAACATGTATGTTCAAGATCATATGTACACATTTATCTTTAGGTTTACGATTATGCCATGTTTAAGTTGCTATGTATGCTCATGCTATGTTGATGTACAAGTATATGCTTAAGCTTAAGCTTATGATATGAATTTGCATACTTATGTTTAGGTTTGCAATTATGCCATGTTTAAGTTGTTATACATGCTCATGTTATGTTGATTCAAAAGTCTATGTTTAAGCTTCTGATATGAATTTGCATGCTTATGTCTTGGTTTATGATTATGCCATGTTTAAGTTTCTATGCATGCTCATGCTATGTTGATGCACAAGTCTATGCTTAAGCCTATGTTATGAATTTGCATGCTTATGAGAATATTTATGATTATACCTATTTTAAATGGTGATCAAGTTTAGATTCAGTGCATGATTATTGATCCTATCTAAAATCTGCAAAGATGTGTGTTGGCTCTGGTGAACGATGCTCCTTGCTGAAGATATCCTCCGAGAGATCTGGAAGAAGCCTTCCATGATCCTACACACAATGAGAAAAACCAACAAAGCCTTAGTGACCTAAGATCGGGGTGGGAATCCCTAGCTAGGCCCTCCGACCCTCAAGTCAGTATCTCTCTCAAAAGTGGAAGAAAGGAAGAAGAAGAATAGTAACCGAAGTACTTTCAAACAGAGTTTAGATGCTAGAACTTGTGTACCTTACCAACGGAGAGGATCCCCCCTTTTATACTACCTCATGTGACCTCCGTAGTCATGAAGTAGTCCCTGGTTTGATAGAGTTTATTAGGAAATGATGCCATCTTCTATACTTCGTGCAATAATCCTTTAAGGAATCTTTTTTATACCCCAGATGTACCTCTTTTGTCATTTATGACTTATATTTATGATGGGGACACATCATTACAACTAGAGAAGCTTCTAGAAGATATTTCTCGTCAAATATTCTGTGGAGCATGTCTCGACCGATCATTCAAGCCGGTCGTATATTAGGAGCACCTTCTGTTGAGCATGTCTCGACTGATTGTTCAAGTCGGTTGTATATTATGAGTACCTTTTGTTGAGCATGTTCCATCCAAGAATGTACTATAAGGCTAAATGTCTTTACGCTCGGACAGGCTTTGCCCGTTCGAGCGTATATGAGCACATGAGCGCTCGCTCAGCCATCAGTCAACCGGTAACATGTTGAGAATCTTATATAAGGCTAAATGCCTTTACGCTCGGGCGGGCTTTATCCTTCCACGTGTGTATGAGCACATGGGTGCTCGCTCGGCCTCCAGTGGGTTGGTAATGCACTAGAAGTCGTATATAAGGCTAAATGCCTTTACACTTGGGCGGGCTTTGCCCGTCTAAGAGTATATGAGCACATGAGTGCTCATTCGGCCTTCGGTCGGCCGGTAACATGCTTAGAATCATATATATATATAAGGCTAAGTGCCTTTATGCTCGAGCGGGATTTACCCGGCCAAGTGTGTATGAGCATAGGGATGCTCGCTCGGCCTTTAGTCGATCGGTAATGTACTAGAAGTTACATATAAGGCTAAATGCCTTTACACTCGAGCAGTCTTTTCCCTTCGAGCGTATATGAGCACATGGGTGCTCACTTGTCCTTTAGTCAGTCGATAAAATGTTGAGAATCTTATATAATGCTAAATGTCTTTATGCTCGAGTAGGCTTTATTCGTCCACGCGTGTATGAGCACATGGGTACTTGCTCGGCCTCCGGTGGGTCAGTAATGTACTAGAAGTCATATATAAGGCTAAATACCTTTATGCTCGGGCAGGCTTTGCCCGTTTGAGTATATATGAGCACATGGGTGCTCGCTCGGCCTTCGATCGACCGGTAATATGCTTAGAATCATATATAAAGCTAAGTGTCTTTATGCTCGGGCAAGCTTTGCCCGACCGAGTGTGTATGAGCATAGGGATGCTCGCTCGGCCTTTGGTCAACCGGTAATGTACTAGAAGTCACATATAAGGCTAAATTCCTTTATGCTCGGGCGAGCTTTGCCCGTCTGAGCGTATATGAGTACATGGATGCTTGCTCGGCTTTCGGCCAGCCGGTAACATGCTTAGAATCATATATAAGGCTAAGTGCTTTTATGATCGGGCGAGTTTTGTCTAGCCGAGTGTGTATGAGCATAGGGATGCTCGCTCAGCCTTCAATTGACCGGTAATATATTAGAAGTCACATATAAGGATAAATGCCTTTACACTCGGGCGGGCTTTCCCCATCTGAGCATATATGAGCACATGGCTGCTCGCTCGGCCTTCGGCCAGCCGGTAACATGCTTAGAATCATATATAAGGCTAAATGTCTTTAGCTCGGGCGAGCTTTGCCCGTCCGAGCGTATATGAACACATGGGTGCTCACTTGGTCTTTACTCGACCGACTATATACCTTCCCTATCTTTCTTGACCTTGACCCCTCCTTCATTCACCAGGCCGACCTATCATAACCCATATCAATTATGCTTATGTCCATGTTTATATAATGAACGTAGTTGAGTGTGACCGGTGTCCTTAATCCAGGAGCTCACCAAATTCTGTGCTGTTGAGTGTGACCAGTGTCCTTTCGCCGGGAGATCACCAAAATCTATGTGGTTGAGTGTGAGTGGTGTCCTTAGCCCGGGAGCCTACCAAAATTTTATATGGTTGAGTGTGACCGGTGTCCTTAGTTTGTGAGCTCACCAAACTCTATGTTGTTGAGTGTGACTAGTGACCTTAGCCCAAGAGCTCACCAAAACTATGTGGTTGACTATGAATGGTGACCTTACGCCAGGAGCTCGCCAAACCTTAGGTAGTTGAGTGTAACCGGTGACCCTAGCCTGAGAGCTCACCAACCCTATGTGGTTATGTGTATGGTTGTATAGGTGCATGCTCATGATTATGTTAATTTTCATGCTTAGCGTATTTACATGTTGATGCTTATGTCTATACTCATCCTTGGTATCTATGTTTATGTCATACAAGTGTGTTTATGCCTATGCTTATCTACCTTCTCATGATTATGTCTATTTAATACCTAATTTATTTACATACTTATGCTTATGATTATGCTCTCATGCCTATGTTGACGCCTATGCTCATGTCCATGATATGCCACTAAGTAAGTCCTAAGTTACCTTGCATGGGTATCCCTTAGTATAGAATATTATAAGCACTAACTATTGCATAACACAATACTGAACATGTTGAGTCTCTTGACTCACAGTTTATAACTCATTTTTTTTAGGAAATGAGATGAATGAGGTAGGAGACAATGACCAGTGAGCCAGCTCGGGACCCTAGTAGTACAACCCTAAGGCCTTCCCGTTTAATTCTACATGGAAATGTTTCCTTTCATAGAAAAAGTTCTGGGACCATATAACCAGTGTCATATGTTACTAGTAGTTATTTGTTTCAGGTAATTCATTTAAATTGAGACTATGCATGGTTGTAAATGCAATTACGATTCGAGATGCCCACATGCTTGGACACGTACATGAATATATAAAAAAAACTAGGGTTGTTTCAGTTGGTATCAGAGCAAAAGGTCCAGGAAAGGTTGTGCCTACTACTAGTTTTGAGAAGCTCATGGAGTCAAGCCTCAAGTAAGTTTAATGATTTTTATCTTACATGTTTGCTCAAATGTTAAGTTAGGGACTTGATGTGGTACGGGTAAGTAGATGAGGTTTAAACTTAAATTAAATTCGTAGTGGTTTGACAATTTATAGCTATGCCACCTAAGCGTTGTGACCATAGGAACAACATCACGAGGGTTGGATAGTACGATTAGCTTTGGGCCAATCTAATGAGTCTTTCATTGTTCCCATGATATAGGTATGGCTAGAGCTAAATGCACCCTTAGAATCCTCCTAGGAGCTGCAAAAGCACAAAGGACTTCGGAATGAATAGAAAAGTTACATCTGTTTAGGTAGTATAAGATGGATCCCACACACACAATACCTCAGCATCTCTAAATCTGGGAAAAGAAATGCCTACACCTGATGCATCTATGGTGCCACTTTAAAGAAGAAGAAGACTTGTTTCAATTCCTGAGAGATTCTCTATCAGGGCATTGGAGAAGAAACCTCGATAGAATTCGTATCCAAAGACCAAAGACCAACGACCCTCTTTAGCAAGATACAGTCATCCCTCATTATGGGATGGAGTGAGGAGATTGTGATCGAGACACAAAGGTCACTAGCTTTATGAATGAATACATCTACCCACATCTTAAATTTCTCCCCTATAGATCAGCTCTCACAAGGAATGATCAATATGATAACGTCCATATGCAATGAAAAGAAATTAATTAGTTGCGCTAATTAAGGTGACTGATTATTGTCTATTATTTAACTTATGTGAGATTTGATAAGCTTCGAGTTTTATAGACAACAATGCTCGATTATATACTGAGTTAGGAATGGCTATGATTAAGAATAAACGGGCTAGATCTAAATGCAAGTTAAATTCATAGTAGCTTGGATTGCATGCAGGTATGCCTCTGAGATGTCACAATGGTGGGACTATAAAAGGGATGCATGAGGAAGTGCCCCCACCACCTCCTCAAGTGAGCCAGAAGCAAGTGCTCACAAGGATGAGTCAATTCTTTGCACAGTTTAGTGGGCTTAATGCAGGGTTGAGCCAGAGTATGAGGTCAGAGGTAGTTTACGAATGTTTTCATAAGATAAACCCAATGGACTTCACTAGAACTACGTACCCGATGGTGGCAAAAACTAGATCAAGTATGTCGACATCATCTTTTGGTTCATGGAGTTGGATGATGCAAATAGAGTCTGGTGTGCCACTTTTCTCCTCAAAAATGATGCTTTGCTATGGTGGGAAGGAGCGACCGCGGGTATGGACCTAACTACACTGTCATGGGAGGCCTTCAAGGAGGTGTTCTACACTAAATACTTCACGGAGGATATGCTATCAAGGCTGACTTGAGAGTTCATGATGTTAGACAAGGTAGCCACACCGTTACCGAGTTTATTAGGAAGTTCAAGTAGTCGACAACCTAATAGCAGCCTCAGCAGCAAAACAGGAGGGAGGCAACCGGGCCATGGAAGGGCCACAAGGAGTGACTGCAAAAGCAAGTCGATCCAAGGCCTAATGGGCTTCTGGTGTGCCCAACATGCCAACGCCCACACTCGGGAGCTTGCTTAAGGGGATTAGGCAAATGATAGATTTAATTAAGGATGTATTTAATTTAATTAATTCAGTGAGCCCACAATTATGAAAATTGGATTAATCAATTATGTTAAGAAAAATAATAGGATACAAATTATATATATGAGAATTCATAGGGATTAGTAGATAAAATATTTATGGAACTTAAAATTTATAAAAACATTGTATAAAAATTTATATAACTAAGTTAATAAAATTTAGATGTTTTCTTAAATTGCTAGGTGGTAATTTCAATAAGACTAGGTTCAATGTTTCTTGTAGAAGAAGGAAAAGAAAGACCAAGTCCTAAGCTTCTAACTTCTTTAAAAACCCCTATCTTCAAAAGCCCCATCCCCTCATGTTGCCACCGGCCCTAAGAAGCTCCCCTTCCCCATTGTTCTCCACTGGTTCTAGAGCTCTAAGGGAAGACAAGAAGAGGAATTTTGAAGGCATGTTCTCTACCTTGTTAAGGCTTTAGTTAGTTTCTATAATTCGTGAAAATTCGGATACTATAGTTTGATGTTCTTGGCTATTTTTGGGAGAATGATACCCTAGTTTAGGATCTTTTCCTAAGCTCCAAATAAGTTGTATGAATGGAGGATTTTGGATTTCTTGAACGGATAGTTTCCTCACTAAATTTTAAAGGGTGTCCATCATGCTCTTGCTTTACAAGTTTGTGCATGTTCTTTACCTTCTATTTGCTTTAAATCCTTCTTATAATATGTAGAATTAGGGAATAGGTAAAGAGAACATTTTAGGTGAATAATTTTAACTTAATGCCATTTAATTACTGGTGAAAACGTTTAGGATTCTTTACACTTCATAAAATCGGATCATTGTTTATAGTTTTAATATTTCATGTAGTTTATTCACTTATTTGATGCATACAATGAACCCTAAAATTAGAGAACTCATAGTTAATGTATAGAGAACATTTTAAAATATTTCATCCATAGTAAAGTTCACTTAAATTCTGTGATCACAGATAGGATTCCTCACACATAAATAAATTGGCTCATGGGTTGTGGTTTTAATATTTCATACAGTTTCTTCATCTTATGGAGGCATACATTAACTCCCATGATTATAGTTCTCATAATTAATGTATAGGGAACATTTTAATACATTTTATCAGAATTTAAGGTCCTTTAAATATAGTGACAATAGTTAGGGATCTTCATATTTCATGCAGTAGAACTATTGAAAATGATGTTGTTGATATGCTAGTTTGTTTGATATCCCATGTTATAGTTTAATTAAAGTTTGTATCATGATAAATCCTAGGAAAACAGTAACCTTAACAACTCATCAATGTGATAATTGTTTTGGACCCTAAGGACTTATCAAGTTAGGTAATAAAGCATGCCCTTGATGACCTTTCATTGTATAATATTGTTGATAAGTTAGTTCGTTTGATATGTTCCGATTAAATTTAATTTTACATCATTTCAAATGTTATGAAATCAGAAACTTTATTAACTCATTAATGGGATGAAAGTTTAGGATCTTTAGGGTTCAACAAGTTAAGCTATAAATCATGTCTTTCCCTTACGATCATGTTTAGGTCCTTATACTTGCTTTCCGTTAGAAGCGGCACTATCCTTGTTTCTCTATATTGATTGTATAATTTCTATATTTTAGATTTTAAAAAAAGTTAGTTTTATTCATGGTATTAGGGAACTTGATCATGTTATTTCCTTACCATCAAGTTAGTTTCTTGTGCATGTATACAACTAGAGGGTGGATAGGTTATGAAAAAAAAACCACAACTCTCAAGTTCAGTTATTTTAGGACCATGTATGTTTAGGATCATATGTACATGTTTATTTTTAGGTTTATGATTATATCATGTTGAAGTTACTATGCATGCTCATGCTATGTTTGTTGGGTTTTTTGGGCCGCGAAAACCGCTTTTTCGCGTCGCGGAAACCCCGAATCACCCTAGCCAACGGATCTCGTGCGAAGAAAAATTCGAAAACATACGAGTACGAGTTACAAAACTTCTAGATCTACATGATGAAAATCTTTACCCTTGTTGCGTGCCCTTTTGCGTATCCCGCTCGTCCTCGGTACGCCAGATCTCGAAGTTGTCAATGTAGACAACTCTCTACACGTATCCACACGAACACACTAGGTGGAGGTGACCAAAAACCAAGGTGTGTTAGCACCTATGTGGTTCGGCCAAGGAAGGAGGAGAGGGAGAGCTTGAGAGGAAGAAGATGTAAAATTCCACACTTGAATGAATAATGAAAATCAATTCACACACCATTCAAAATTTGGCCGACCACTTTTCTCATGTGTAACTCCCCTCATTAATGCATTAAGTTGTCATCAAGGAGAGAATGTAACCTCCATGAGGTGGCACTCACTAGTAACTCCCATGAGGTGGCAACCATGATGATGATGTGGAGTAACATCATTAGTCCACATCAATGCCAACTCACCAATGAGGTGGCATAAAGTCAAGTCAAACTTGACTTTTAATCTTCCTCACTAGTCAAGTCAAACTTGACCAAATCTCTTCCATGGTTGATCGAATCCAACCATTTGATTCAAGCCAACTTAATATAATGAATCTAATTCATTTAATTAAATTGATTCAATGAGTCAAAATCTAAATTAGACTCATTGAACACATGAATCAACTTGAGTCGAACTCAAGTTAGCCCAATTAGGATTACTCATAATCCAATTTGATTCATCAAATGAATCTAATCCTCTTGATTCATCATATGAACCTAATCTCCATCTAATTGTCCTAAGTGTGTGACCCTATAGGTTCTTGTAACGTTGGCAATGCCCTAAACCCATTTAGGAGCATAAGTAATGAGCGGTATCTAGCAACACATCATTACTACCCAAGTTACAAGAATGTCGAGATCCAACATCACCTTGTGACTACTAATTGTGACTCCTCACAATATATGACAAGTGTCCTTCTATCCTAGACATCTAGATTGGTCAATGTGAGGCATAGACCGTGTCATCCTCTGATCAATCTAAATCTTGAACTCCAAGTAGACTCACTAAATCAAATGAGCTCAATAACCTATATTGACTCATTTGGGCATGGCCATGCACTTCGTGGTCTCACTCTATCAAGAATACCGATGTCTCTCCCGTCATATAGGAGGGATAGATCCCATCTACATCACTCACATCCCTCTGCATAACTTGTTATATACCCAGTAATCGCCTTTATAGTCCACCCAGTTACTGGTGACGTTTGACGAAACCAAAGTACATAACTCCTTATGTAGGGATCTATGGTGACTTCAGGTCTAAGGACTAGTAATCATACTAATAGCCACATGAGAAAGTATATGACACTCATATAACGATCCATGATATTTTCTCATGGCGGGTCATTCAGTATACATTCTCTAATGTATACCCATGTGTCAACTTGATATCTCTATATCCATGACTTGTGAGATCAAGTCATCGAGTTGACCTACATGCTAGTCTTATTGCATTAACATTGTCCCTGAATGTTAATACTCGACTAGGAATGATTAAGAGTAGTGTTCCCTATATCATCTCACTATCGGTTCAACTAACCGATTGATATAGGTGAGAACCGTCTACTCAAGGACGTTATTATACTTAGTTTATTTGGCACCAATACAAGTAAGTATAATAACCAAAAACCAAATGCCTTTATTTATATATAATATGATACAACAAGTCCAAAATACAATCATCAAATGATTGGCTCTAGGGCTCTAGCTAACAATCTCCCACTAGCACTAGTGCCAATCAGTGTAGTCTCTAAGCCCAAATGACCTAGTGTGACCATCATGCTTCCTCTGTGCCAAAGCCTTGGTCAAGGGATCTGCGATGTTAGCTTCTGTAGGTACTCTGTAAATCTTCACATCTCCTCTCTTAATGATCTCTCGAATGAGATGGAAACGCCTTAGTCTGTGTTTGGTCCGCTGCTGTGCGCGAGGTTCCTTCGCCTGTGCTATAGCTCCATTGTTGTCACAATAGAGCTCAATAGGGTCAGGAATGCTAGGAACCACCCCAAGTTCAGTGATGAACTTGCGAATCCAAACTGCCTCCTTTGCTGCCTCTGATGCAACAATATACTCGGCCTCTGTCGTAGAATCAGCTACTGTGTCCTGTTTCGAACTCTTCCAGCTCACAGCACCACCATTAATGCAAAATACGAACCCCGACTGCGATCTATAATCATCCTGGTCGGTCTGGAAGCTAGCATCACTGTAACCCTTTACAGCTAGCTCATCATTGCCTCCATATATCAAGAAATATTCTTTAGTCCTTCTTAAGTACTTAAGAATATTCTTGACCACTATCCAGTGACTTTCACCTGGATCTGACTGGTATCTCCTCGTCATGCTCAAAGCATACGAGACATCAGGTCGAGTACATAGCATGGCGTACATGATTGATCCTATGGCTGAAGCATAAGGGATCTGATCCATGCGGTCTCTCTCCTCTCTAGAAGAGGGACCTTGAGTCTTCGAAAGACTCACGCCATGTGACATCGGCAGAAATCCCTTCTTGGAGTTCTGCATGGCAAACCGAAGGAGTACCTTGTCAATGTATGTACTCTGACTTAGGCCAAGCAATCTCTTAGATCTATCTCTATAGATCTGTATCCCTAGAATACGGGATGCCTCACCTAAGTCCTTCATTGAGAAGCAACTCCCTAGCCAGGTCTTGACAGACTGAAGCATAGGGATGTCCTTCCCAATGAGCAGTATGTCATCCACATACAATATGAGGAAGACAACTATGCCCCCTACAACCTTCTCGTAGACACAAGGTTCATCTTCGTTCTTGATGAAACCAAACTGTTTGATTACATCATCGAATCGAAGATTCTAGCTTCGAGAAGCTTGCTTTAGTCCATAAATGGACCTATGCAGCTTGCATACTCTGCTAGTATGCTGTGGATCTACAAAGCCCTCAGGTTGTGTCATGTACACATCCTCGAGCAGGTTTCCATTCAGAAACGCGGTTTTGACATCCATCTGCCATATCTCATAGTCATGGTAGGCTACAATAGCAAGCATGATCCGAATGGACTTAAACATCGCTACTGGAGAAAAGGTCTCATCATAATCAATACCATGAATCTGCTTGAAACCTTTAGCTACCAAGCGACCCTTATAAATAAGTCCATCCATGTCAGTCTTTCTCTTAAAGACCCACTTGCACCCAATGGGTTTTACCCCTTCAGGTGGATCAACCAAAGTCCATACTTGGTTGGTGTACATGGATTCCATTTCGGATCTCATGGCATCTAGCCATTTCTCGGAATCTGGTCTCATCACAGCTTCCTGATAGGTGGTCCTCTATGAGCACAATGTCATCATGGTCAGACAAGAGAAATGAGTATCTCTCAGGCTGACGACGTACCCTATCAGACCTGCGAAGAGGTATGTCTACTTGAACTGGTTGTTGTTCCTCAACTCCTTGTGGAACAACATCATCCACAACACTTTGTGGTTCCAGTTCAATTTCCATCGAGGCATCAGTGCTATTGTTCGCATCTTGAACTTCTTCAAGATCGAACGCGCTCCCACTAGTCTTTCTAGAAACAAAGTCCCTTTCTAGAAAGATCCCAGTCTTTGCCACAACTACTTTGTGCTGACTGGGAATGTAGAAGTAATATCCCTTAGTTTCCTTGGGATATCCAATAAAATAGCACTTGTCATATTTGGGTCTTAACTTGTCTGAGACTTGACGTCGAACGTAAGCCTCACAACCCCATATCCTCATGAAAGACACCTGGGCATCTCTCCCAGTCTATATCCTATATGGTGTCTTTATCACGACCTTGGATGGAACTCGGTTGAGTATAAAAGTTGCCGTGTCTAGAGCATAGTCCCAAAGGTATGTCGGAAGATCAGTGTGACTCATCATAGATCGTACCATATCTAATAGGGTACGATTCCTCTTTTCGGATACACCATTCCACTGTGGTGTTCCAGGAGGAGTGAGTTGGGATAGAATCCCACACTCAGCTAGGTAGTCACGAAACTCATGGCTAAGGTATTCTCCACCTCGATCTGATCGAAGTATCTTAATACTCTTGCCAAGCTGGTTCTGTACTTCATTCTTGAATTCTTTGAACTTTTCAAAGGATTCAGACTTATGTGTCATCAAGTACACATAACCATATCTACTGAAATCATCAGTAAATGTGATGAAGTACCTATAACCGCCTCTAGCAGCAACATTGAAAGGGCCACATACATCACTATGTATGAGTCCTAACAAATCAGTTGGTCTCTTGCTCTGCCCACTAAAGGGTGTCTTGGTCATCTTGCCTCGTAGGCATGACTCGCATATCTCATATGATTCAAAATCAAATGAGTCCAGCACACCATCCTTATGGAGCTGGGATAAGCGCTTGTCATTTATATGACCTAAGCGACAGTGCCAGAGATAGGTTTGGTTCAGGTCATTTGACTTGAACCTCTTGGTATTCATGTTATAGATAGGGCTCTCAAGGTCTAGAATATAGAGTCCATTCATCAGAGGTGCACTACAATAGAACATATCGTTTAAATAGATAGAACAACATTTGTTCTTTATTGTAAATGAAAATCCTTTTTTGTCCAAACAAGAAACTGAAATTATGTTCTTAGTCAAGGCAGGCACATAACAACAATCATCTAATTCTAGTACTAGCCCAGAGGGCAGAGATAGATAGTAAGTTCCTACAGCAATAGCAGCAACCCGTGCCCCATTGCCTACTCGTAGGTCTACCTCACCCTTCGTCAATGCCCTTCTATTTCTCAACGCTTGTACATTGGTACAAATGTGCGAAGTACATCCGGTATCTAATACCCACGATGAAGAAATAGAGAGGTTGACTTCTATAACATGTATACCTGAAGTAGAAATCTTATTTCTCTTCTTCTTAAGATCTTCTAGGTATTCTTTGGAGTTCCTCTTCCACTGCCTTGCTTGTCCTTGATATAGGTGACAAAGATGTTCAACCATATCGTAAGCACTCATCAACTCATGTTGCTTTTGAAGCTCAGAGTTCATGGTCGCGAGCATAAGACAGGACACATCTAATGCGTCATCTTGATGCTTCTTGTAAGCATCTCGGTCCGCTCACGTGGCAGTGGCAGGAGGAGCCTCCGGAATGGGCTGCTCCAGAACATACAGTTTACGTTCTTGGGTGAGAACTATTCTCAGGTTCCTGTACCAGTCCAGGAAATTTGCTCCGTTGAGCTTGTCCTTCTTAAGGACAGATCGCAGAGAGAAGGTGTTCGTATTCGACGTCATGGAAATTCTACAACAGAAATAAATGCAGAAATAAGTCTCATATTCTTAATCATTTAATTAGGCCTTTAACTAAATAATGCTCCCACTGAATTCTATAATTCACGTAGGACAAGATCCACATCATACTAACCCTTGAGTTAGCTTTGGCTAATACGCCCAAGACTTAGTATGATTGGTAGGTAACGATTACCAATTATATCTCTATGCAACTCTTGTTTATAGGATCAAGATCCGCATTGATATTAAAACTCGAGTTAGCTTTGGCTAATACGGCCGAGAGTTAATATAAATGTGATTTTGACCTATCTTTCCAACTGTTGGAAGAATGCCTATAGTTATACTTGATCCAACCGAGTTAACTAGGGATACTCAATCTTATTGAGTTTATACTCGCCCATGTGTTGATAGGCGGGACCAAGATTGTCCCTCCGCACCCTACCAAGATAGTATGTGTTGCTCTGCTTTGGCAGATTCAACAACTACATGCGATCGAGGTAGTGGTAGGTATCACGGCATGGTAGGCATTACGAGTTGGCGTGATTTAGATCTAATCTAAACGATGGTGCGTATCATATACTCGATAGATCTAATCTAATCGAAGGGTGCATCATGTGCACGACTTAGATCTAATCTAATCGTAAGGCACTAATTAATTACTTAATTAACTAGCATGCATGACATACACACAAAACAATTAATTAAATAATTAATCAAATAATTTTGTGATTATGTCATGGCCCTACTACGATCTTCTCAAGCCAATGAGAAGATCGGATGGTCAACCTAAGGTCAACAGCTTCTCAAGCTCCTTCCTTTAACCACCTCGTGTTGCTCGCATCCTCCTCGTAACTCCGTCTCGAGTGGACCTTCCACAGCTCTAATTTTGTACATTATAATTTTGAAACTCGAGTTACATTCGAGTCTAAATCTAATTTACAACCAAAATATATGAGAAAGGCACGACACGCAGGTCGCGAAAATAAAAAATAAAAAATAAAAATACAAGCACGCACATCACATAACGGCACGCAGACCGTATTATGAATTACAACACATATTGTCCAATCAAATTGGGTCTTTGGGCCATGACTATCACAAAATTAATATATAATTCAAAATTATATATTTCTGTAATTTTTCTGTAATTTTTCATAATTTTACAGATTTTATTAGTAAATCTTTCCCGCCGGTCCCGATTAGCGATTTCGGGCGCAATCGCGGAGCAAATCCCCTTACGGGGTTAGGGGCAGTACCCCTACCCGCGATCTAACCATCGCGAGTTGCTCCTAAGCGATCCAAGAGCACCTTATCCCGCTGTCCCAAAAAGATTTGGGTCGAAACGATGCCGTTTTGGAAAAAACTTCTCGGTAGTCGAAGCCTACAAGTGTATAAACACTTGTGCTTCGCTTCTACGAGAAATATTACTCTTAAAACTATAAAAACCATAAATTTATAGAAATGTACAGAAGCTTTAATTTTTCATAAAAATCAAATTAAACTCGTACAAGCTTCGAACCTGGCTCTTATACCATGCTTTTTCGCGTCGCGGAAACCCCGAATCACCCTAGCCAACGGATCTCGTGAGAAGAAAAATTCGAAAACATACAAGTACGAGTTACAAAACTTCTAGATCTACATGATGAAGATCTTTACCCTTGTTGCGTGCCCTTTTGCGTATCCCTCTCGTCCTCGGTACGCCGGATCTCGAAGTTGTCAATGTAGACAACTCTCTACACGTATCCACACGAATACATTAGGTGGAGGTGACCAAAAACCAAGGTGTGCTAGAACCTCTGTGGTTCGGCCAAGGAAGGAGGAGAGGGAGAGCTTGAGGGGAAGAATAATGAAAATCAATTCACACACCATTCAAAATGTGGCCGGCCACTTTTCTCATGTGTAACTCCCCTCATTAATGCATTAAGTTGTCATCAAGGAGAGAATGTAACCTCCATGAGGTGGCACTCACTAGTAACTCCCATGAGGTGGCAACCATGATGATTATGTGGAGTAACTGTTGGAATGTATACTGAAAGCCTAAGCTTTGTAAACATTTATTATGAATAAAGAATCACATTTGGTCTAATTGTCTACATTTGTTTGTAGTTGTTCATTTAATTTATATTGTAGATAACATAGTATGTGGTGTCACATACAGAAGATGATGTTATCAGTACCTTATAAATTATAAACAGTAGCTCACGACCAAAATGGAAAAGGAACAAACCATTAGAAGGTCGTAGTGTAATTAGATGATAGTTTATCTTGACTATATAATTACACTAGTACACTCAGAGTGTATTGAGTAGGACCATTTGAGGTCGTTTCTTTTATACTGACTTTATAAAGGAACAAAGACCTCAGTTATTATGGAAGTGTGTGCTCTTAATCCTAATATAATAACAAGCATATATATTTGATATTTATTTCTTTAATTTATCAATGGGTGAGATTTAGTTCGTTGAATCAATAAACCCGATAAGTTGGGAAATGGTATTACTTATAGTGTGTGTTGTTGATTATAGAAGGAAACGTGTCCTAGAGATACTAGGTTGATAATGTCCTCAAGAGGAGCTCATAAAGATTGTCATGTTAAACCCTGCAGGTGGACTTAGTCCGACATGACAATAAAGTTGAGTGGTACTACTCTTGGACTTAGATATTAATTAAATGAGTTGTCAGGTAACTCACTTAATTAGTGGACATTCGATATCTTAAACACGGGAGACTAACACACTCATAATAAGAAGGAGCCCAAAATGTAATTGGGATTGGTGCGGTAGTTCAATGATAGTTCTCTAGTGGAATGAATTATCATTGATAAAATTAAGTTGTGTGTTGGGGGCGCTTAATTTTATCGGAGACCAAAACCAATTCCTCCTCTCGGTCCCTATCGTAGCCTCTTATTTATAGAGTTCTATACCCACCTATACCCACCTTCTATACCCACAATAAGGGGCCGGCCAAGCTAGCTTGGGAACCAAGCTAGGGCCGGCCTTGGGTGGTCGGCCCTAGCTTGAACCCAAGCTAGTAGGGCCGGCCAAATAAAATTAAAAGAAATTTAATTTTAATTTTTATTATTATGTGGAAGATATATTTTAAAGAGAATTAAAATTAAAATATCTCTCTTGTAAAAGATCTACAAAAGATTAAAGAAAGAGATTAGATCTCTTTCCTTATTTGTAGATTGGAGAGATGTTTTATTTTTTCTTTAAAAATTATTCACATGTTGATAAAATTAAAATTATAGAAATTTCCTTTTATCAACCATGAAGAGATTTTAAAGAGAAATTTTATTTTTTAAAATTTCCGGAAACAAATTAGGAAGTTTTAATTGTTGATTAAAACTTGTCCTCTTTTGTTTCCAATGATGTGGCCGGCCATCTCAAGTTAATTGGGAAATATTGTTTTATTTTTCTCAATTAATTCATGTCAAGAAAAATTAAGGAAATTTTATTGTAATTAAATTTCCTAATTTGCCTAGGCCAAGGAATATAAAAGAAGGGGTAGGGGTGCCTTCATGACACAACCTCTATTATTTTCTCTCCCTCTTTTGTTCCTTGGTGTGGCCGGCCATCCTCTCCCTCTCTTCCTCTTGTGGTGGCCGAACCTCTCTCCCTTCCTTGGAGCTCTTGTGGTGGCCGGATACTACTCGGAGAAGAAGAAGAAGAAGGAGAGAAAGCTAGCATCTCTTGGAGCTTGGTTAGTATTTTGATTTTCTTCCTTGGTGAAGCTTCCTCTTTGTTGGCCGAACCTAGCTAGGAGGAGAAAAAAGTGATTGGTGGTTTCTTGTCTCGGAAGATCGTTGCCCACACAACGTCCGAGGTTAGAAGAGGAATACGGTAGAAGATCAAGAGGTTTTTCTACAAGGTATAACTAGCAATTTCTATTTCCGCATCATGCTAGTTATTTATGGAAATAATACCAAATACAAGAGGCTTACGTTCTAGTATTTCGAATATGTTTTTCGATGTTGTGTTCTTTTGTTTTCTTTCTTTTCCTTGTGATTTGATTGTTCTCTTTGGTTAACCTAAAGTTATTTTAGGAAATTAAATATTAGCTTTCTATTAAAGGTTTTGTCTAGTCGGTGGTGGTTGCTCCCATATCCAAGAAGGCCATGTGCCTCGCCACGTCAGTACTGGGAACCTTTTATGGAAATTAATATTTAATGGAATTAATAACTTAAGGAGACTTGGGTCGAACGTGTTAAGTTTCGCAGGAGATCCAAGTCAAAACCTAAAAGAACAAATAGATTAAGTTTTGGATCAAACGTGTTAAGTTCCGCAGGCGATCCAAAATTTAATTTAAAAGAACACATGGTAGCTAGGAAAAGGTTCAGACCTTTGTACAAAATTTTGTACAGTGGAACCTCTAGGTTTTCCGAGTAGCAACCAACAATTGGTATCAGAGCTAGGGTTTTGCCTCTGTGTATTTGTTATTTAGTTTAATTATGCACATGTCATACATAATTTAGGCAGGATAATAGTAGGATGTGCTAACTTTGTGGTTGCAGGATCCAACTATTATGGCTTTTAGTTATTATGTGTGTGATTGGACCCTTGGACATGTCAAGGGCATTTAATGTGTGTGCATGATTGTATTAAAATACAGCAGGAGCTGTATTTAGTTTTAATTAGGATTTTATTTTTTGATCTAGATACATGTACATTCCTTTTATGGAATATAGGATCAAAAATGTAAAATTCTATTTATGTCGCGGATCGAATCTTGCAAAGCGTGGAACCTTCTAAGGACCAGAGGCGCAGCGGAACTAGGAGCAAGTGGCCAAATATGGCAGCAGCTTGGGATGACAACACACGGAGGACAATTAGAGATAAAAGCCATAATAGTTGAAAATTAAATTTTCTATTTATTGCTTTTATATTGTGCTGTGTGTGCATGTTAGTTTACAAGTTTAAGTAGGCTAGCATAGTTAAAATTCCTCATTTATAAATAACTAAGTGGGAGAGGGATTTTTAAATAAATCCCATGGTCTCCATTACTGGTTTGTAAGTGATGCAAACAAGCTTGCGCGTTGGCTCTGAGTGCCTTCCTCCATAACTGATGAGCTTGTTTGCGGATCACTAGAACAGACTTCTATTTTTGGATGACTATAGGAAGTTAATTAAAGCGTGTGATCTTCCCCAACGGAAGGGGCATAATCTTATTAATGGACTTAGTGTCAAGTAATAGTATACACTTATACACATCTAATAGTATCCTCCCCAACGGAGTCACTGCTATTATTTGTGTGACCAAATGATACCAACTATTATTTTATTTGTCAAAAAGTTAGGTTGACAAGATAATAACATTAATGGGTTAAAACCCTCCTTTTACAAATGTTGAATTTGTATACGTTCACACTAACGTGGCATACAAAATTCACGGTGTTATGAGGTGTTGGTTAATTTAAAATAGTATTGTTTGAGGAATCAATATTATTCTAAATTTAGAGTTCTGACCAAAAGTTATTTGTGATTCTTAGGATGTCTTTCAACCCACTGTCCATCATACTTCAACAGAATAGACTTACTGGACCAAACTACATAGATTGGAAAAGAAACCTGGACATTGTTCTTCTGCTGAAAGCTATAAATATGTCTTGATAAGGCCCTGATGCACCCATTGGTGAATCTACCCAAGAGGAGATTGAATATCATAGGAAATGGGTAAAGGCGAGATGAGATGGCGCGGTGTTACATTTGGCTTCAATGTCAAATGTATTGCAACATCGACATCAAGATCAACAGCCCATGATATTATGAACAATCTCAAGGAACTCTTCGTACATCATGATAGGGCTTCTAGGCAAGAAGCCATGAGAAAGATAATGACCACCATGCAAGAGGGTACTCCGTAAGGGATCATATCCTAAAGATGATGGCTTATCCGAACGAGATACTGATCCTTGGAGGAGAAATTGATGGGAAACCCGGATCGATATGATCCTCCAACGCTACCTAGAAGTTTTGAGCGGTTCGTTTGAACTATAATATGAATAAGAGGGTTTATTCATTAGCGGAACTACTGATGGAACTTCAAGCAGCAGAAGTATTTCACACAATGCTCAAATTCACTATCTTGAAAATGGTTCTACTTCTAAACCAAAGGAAAGAAGAAGAAGAAACAAGTCGGTTCAAGAAAGAAAGTGAATAAATCTCAGTACGGATTTAAAGTCGGAATGAAGAAGTCAAGGGCAAGTGCTTCATCCGAAGGTGACATTGGAAGGCTGATCGTCCTCGTAGGAACCAAAACAAAGGTATATCTCATACTCTAGTTGTTGAAACATGTTTAGCGGTGTTATCTACCAACACCTGGTGTGATACGGGAGCCATCGATCATGTCTGCAATTCCTTGCGGGTTCCAGAAACCCGACGACTATCTGAAGGAGAAATTACCGTCTCATGGGCAATGCTACTAAGGTGGCATTGTTGGGGAGGCGTCTACTTATCTTTTAGTAGAAATATGAATTTGGTTTTAAGAAATTGTCTTTATGTACCCAGTTTTAGAAAGAATTTAATTTCAGTTTCTAAACTGTTTTTAGATGGATATTCGGTTTCCTTTAGTAACGATGTAGTTATTAAAAGAAATAAAGTGATTATCTGTTCTCGTGCATTAGTTGGCAATTTGTATACTTTAAATCCAATTTCTTCCACAAAGCAAAACATGGAAATTTATAACTCATCTTCTAATTCTAATAAGAGAAAAGAACCTTGAAATGAACCAAGCATATCTTTGGCATCTAAGACTTGGTCATATTAATTTAAGTAGGATTCAGAGGCTTATAGCTGGACTTTTGAGTTCATTAGAGTTGGAAAATTTTTCAACTTGTGAATCTTGCTTAGAAGGTAAAATGACCAAGAGGCCGCTCAAGGCCAAGGGGTATAGAGCCAAAGAAGTGTTAGAGTTGGTTCACTCGGATTTGTGTGGTCCTATGTCTGTCCGGGCAAGAGGAGGTTTTGAATATTTTGTCTCTTTCATGACGATTATTCAAGATATGGATACATTTACCTAATGCGCCGCAAGTCCGAGTGCTTTGACAAGTTCAAAGAATACAAGGTCGATGTGGAGAAACGATTAGGAAAAGTATCAAGACACTACGATCCGATCATGGTGGCGAATACCTCTTAGGAGATTACTTATCGAGGTCGGATTCAATCCCAATTGTGCACTGGAACACCCCAGCAGAATGGTGTAGCGAGCGAAGGAATAGGACTCTTATGGAAATGGTTAGATCGATGATGAGTTATTCAGAATTACCAAATTCGTTTTGGGGATATGCTCTGGAAACAATATACGTTCGAACTTAGTACCTTCTAAATCAGTTTCTTCTACTCCCATAGAATTATGGAATGGGCAAAACCCTAAGACATATTCAGATTTGGGGTAGTCCACGTACATCCAGATGCTGATAAGTTAGAATCTCGTCAGAAGTTCGCGTGATTGTAGGATATCCCAAAGGAACGAAAGGTGGTTTATTTTATAGTCCTAAGACCGGAAGGTCATTGTTAGCACCAATGCCCGTTTTAGAAAAGACTATATAATGGATCGCAAGCCAGGAGTAAAGTTGTTTTAGAAGAACTTAGAGAGGACATGTCTACTTCAGCACCAACAAGTACAAGATGAAGTACCACATGAGACCGCAACACGTGTCACACATGATACACAACCACGGACAGTGCCTCGTAGTGGGAGGTTGTGAGGCAACTGAAAGATTCATGTTTTGGGAGAGTCTTGGACTTGATCCCAAATGAACATGATCCCGATCGTATAAGCACTCCAAGATATAGATGCAGCATCTTGGCAAAAGGCAATGAATTCAGAAATAGAGTCCATGTACTCTAATAAGGTTTGGGAGCTTGTAGAACCACCTGATGGTGTAAAAGCCGTTGGATGCAAGTGGATCTACAAAAGGAAAAGAGGGACAGACGGGAAGGTAGAAACCTTCAAAGCTAGGCTTGTTGCAAAAGGGTACACTCAAAAAGAGGGAATCGATTATGAGGAGACCTTTTCACCGGTAGCCATGTTAAAGTCTATCCGGATACTCTTATCCATTGCTGCTCATATGGATTATGAGATTTGGCAAATGGATGTCAAGACAACTTTCCTTAATGGAAGTCTTGAAGAGAACATCCATATGAAGCAACCAGAAGGGTTCATTGAAAAAGGCAAAGAGCATCTAGTGTGCAAGCTCAATCAGTCCATTTATGGACTGAATCAAGCTTCAAGGTCTTGGAACATCCGGTTTAATGAAGTAATCCAGTCATATGGATTTATTCAAAGTCCGGATGAGTCTTGTGTATATAAGAAGTGTAACGGAAACGTGGTGGTATTTCTTGTATTATACGTAGATGATATTTTGTTAATTGGCAATAATGTCAAGGTATTATCAGACGTAAGGGTATGGTTGTCCAAACAATTTGATATGAAGGACTTAGGAGAATGTGCACACATTCTTGGGATCAAAGTTATAAGGGATCGTAAGAAAAGAATATTGTGTCTATCCCAAGCTTCATATATAGATACAATCCTTGCTCGTTTTAGTACGCAGATAAGAAAGGTTTCTTACCTTTTAGACATGGAGTAGCTCTATCTCAAAGAGATGTCTCCAAAGACATCAAAGAGATAGAGGACATGAAGACCTTATGCTTCGGTGTAGGAAGCCTAATGTATGCAATCTATACGAGACACGATATCTCTTGGTGGGCATGGTCATCGATATCGAGTAACCTCGACAAGGACATTGATGGGCGGTAAAGCATATATTGAAGTACACGAGAAGGACTAGAGATTATATGCTAGTTTACCAAGCAGACGATCCGCTCCCATGGGTTACAGGATTCGGATTTCCAATCGATAGGGATAATAGTAAGTCTACATCGGGCTATGTGTTTACTTTAGGAGGTGGAGCCATTTCATGGAGGAGTGTTAGCGAAATGCGTTTCGGACTCAACCTGAGTATATGGCAGCCTCTGAGGCGTCTAAAGAAGCGGTATGGCTCAGGAGCTTAATGGACTTAGATGTGATTCTGGTTTGCCCAAAATCATCACAATTTATTGTGATAATAGTGGTGCATTGAAACTCGAAGGAACCACGAGCTCATAAGGCAAGTAAACATATAGAGCGCAAGTACCACCGATACGAGATATTGTATGCGAATGGTTGGAGTACTACTGGAATCTTGATGTCCAATATGTATAGAGAGATCAAAGTCGATCAGATTGAAATATAGGAAGAAGTCGAGATATGGCGATTGTCATAGATAATTGTTAGATGAAATGATAATTATGAAAGCCTAAGCTTTGTAAACATTTATTATGAATAAAGAATCACATTTGGTCTAATTGTCTACATTTGTTTGTAGTTGTTCATTTAATTTATATTGTAGATAACATAGTATGTGGTGTCACATACAGAAGATGATGTTATCAGTACCTTATAAATTATAAACAGTAGCTCACGACCAAAATGGAAAAGGAACAAACCATTAGAAGGTCGTAGTGTAATTAGATGATAGTTTATCTTGACTATATAATTACACTAGTACACTCAGAGTGTATTGAGTAGGACCATTTGAGGTCGTTTCTTTTATACTGACTTTATAAAGGAACAAAGACCTCAGTTATTATGGAAGTGTGTGCTCTTAATCCTAATATAATAACAAGCATATATATTTGATATTTATTTCTTTAATTTATCAATGGGTGAGATTTAGTTCGTTGAATCAATAAACCCGATAAGTTGGGAAATGGTATTACTTATAGTGTGTGTTGTTGATTATAGAAGGAAACTGTGTCCTAGAGATACTAGGTTGATAATGTCCTCAAGAGGAGCTCATAAAGATTGTCATGTTAAACCCTGCAGGTGAACTTAGTCCGACATGACAATAAGGTTGAGTGGTACTACTCTTGGACTTAGATATTAATTAAATGAGTTGTCAGTAACTCACTTAATTAGTGGGCATTCGATATCTTAAACACAGGGAGACTAACACACTCATAATAAGAAGGAGCCCAAAAATGTAATTTGGGATTGGTGCGGTAGTTCAATGATAGTTCTCTAGTGGAATGAATTATCATTGATAAAATTAAGTTGTGTGTTCGGGGCGAACACGGGATGCTTAATTTTATCGGGAGACTAAAACCAATTCCTCCTCTCGGTCCCTATCGTAGTCTCTTATTTATAGAGTTCTATAACCACCTATACCCACCTTCTATACCCACCAATAAGGGGCCGGCCAAGCTAGCTTGGGAACCAAGCTAGGGCCGGCCTAGTTATATTATTGGGTGGCCGGCCCTAGCTTGAACCCAAGCTAGTAGGGCCGGCCAAATAAAATTAAAAAGAAATTTAATTTTAATTTTTATTATTATGTGGAAGATATATTTTAAAGAGAATTAAAATTAAAATATCTCTCTTGTAAAAGATCTACAAAAGATTAAAGAAAGAGATTAGATCTCTTTCCTTATTTGTAGATTGGAGAGATGTTTTATTTTTTCTTTAAAAATTATTCACATGTTGATAAAATTAAAATTATAAAAATTTCCTTTTATCAACCATGAAGAGATTTTAAAGAGAAATTTTATTTTTTAAAATTTCCGGAAACAAATTAGGAAGTTTTAATTGTTGATTAAAACTTGTCCTCTTTTGTTTCCAATGATGTGGCCGGCCATCTCAAGTTAATTGGGAAATTTTGTTTTATTTTTCTCAATTAATTCATGTCAAAAAAATTAAGGAAATTTTATTGTAATTAAATTTCCTAATTTGCCTAGGCCAAGGAATATAAAAGAAGGGGTAGGGGTGCCTTCATGAGACACAACCTCTATTGTTTTCTCTCCCTCTTTTGTTCCTTGGTGTGGCCATCCTCCCCCTCTCTTCCTCTTGTGGTGGCCGAACCTCTCTCCCTTCCTTGGAGCTCTTGTGGTGGCCGGATACTACTCGGAGAAGAAGAAGAAGAAGGAGAGAAAGCTAGCATCTCTTGGAGCTTGGTTAGTATTTTGATTTTCTTCCTTGGTGAAGCTTCCTCTTTGTTGGCCGAACCTAGCTAGGAGGAGAAGAAGGTGATTGGTGGTTTCTCGTCTCGGAAGATCGTTGCCCACACAACGTCCGAGGTTAGAAGAGGAATACGGTAGAAGATCAAGAGGATTTTCTACAAGGTATAACTAGCAATTTCTATTTCCGCATCATGCTAGTTATTTATGGAAATAATACCAAATACAAGAGGCTTACGTTCTAGTATTTCGAATATGTTTTTCGATGTTGTGTTCTTTTGTTTTCTTTCTTTTCCTTGTGATTTGATTGTTCTCTTTGGTTAACCTAAAGTTATTTTAGGAAATTAAATATTAGCTTTCTATTAAAGGATTTGTCTAGTCGGTGGTGGTTGCTCCCATATCCAAGAAGGCCATGTGCCTCGCCACGTCAGTACTGGGAACCTTTTATGGAAATTAATATTTAATGGAATTAATAACTTAAGGAGACTTGGGTCGAACGTGTTAAGTTTCGCAGGAGATCCAAGTCAAAACCTAAAAGAACAAATAGATTAAGTTTTGGATCAAACGTGTTAAGTTCCGCAGGCGATCCAAAATTTAATTTAAAAGAACACATGGTAGCTAGGAAAAGGTTCAGACCTTTGTACAAAATTTTGTACAGTGGAACCTCTAGGTTTTCCGAGTAGCAACCAATAGTAACATCATTAGTCCACATCAATGCCGACTCACCAATGAGGTGGCATAAAGTCAAGTCAAACTTGACTTATAATCTTCCTCTCTAGTCAAGTCAAACTTGACCAAATCTCTTCCATGGTTGATCGAATCCAACCATTTGATTCAAGCCAACTTAATATAATGAATCTAATTCATTTAATTAAATTGATTCAATGAGTCAAAATCTAAATTAGACTCATTGAACACATGAATCAACTTGAGTCGAACTCAAGTTAGCCCAATTAGGATTACTCTTAATCCAATTTGATTCATCAAATGAATCTAATCCTTTTGGTTCATCATATGAACCTAATCTTCATCTAATTGTCCTAAGTGTGTGACCCTATAGGTTCTTGTAACGTTGGCAATGCCCTAAACCCATTTAGGAGCATAAGTAATGAGCGGTATCTAGCAACACATC
The DNA here is from genome assembly GCF_018446385.1 of Zingiber officinale. Lineage (NCBI taxonomy): Eukaryota > Viridiplantae > Streptophyta > Magnoliopsida > Zingiberales > Zingiberaceae > Zingiber > Zingiber officinale. The sequence continues at coordinate 50,078,310 of NC_056002.1, read as the reverse complement.
ATTACTACCCAAGTTACAAGAATGTCGAGATCCAACATCACCTTGTGACTACTAATTGTGACTCCTCACAATATATGACAAGTGTCCTTCTATCCTAGACATCTAGATTGGTCAATGTGAGGCATAGACCGTGTCATCCTCTGACCAATCTAAATCTTGAACTCCAAGTAGACTCACTAAATCAAATGAGCTCAATATCCTATATTGACTCATGGCCATGCACTTCGTGGTCTCACTCTATCAAGAATACAGATGTCTCTCCAGTCATATAGGAGGGATAGATCCCATCTACATCACTCACATCCCTCTGCATAACTTGTTATATACCCAATAATCGCCTTTATAGTCCACCCAATTATGGGTGACGTTTGACGAAACCAAAGTACATAACTCCTTATGTAGGGATCTATGGTGACTTCAGGTCTAAGGACTAGTAATCATACTAATAGCCACATGAGAAAGTATATGACACTCATATAACGATCCATGATACTTTCTCATGGCGGGTCATTCAGTATACATTCTCTAATGTATACCCATGTGTCAACTTGATATCTCTATATCCATGACTTGTGAGATCAAGTCATCAAGTTGACCTACATGCTAGTCTTATTGCATTAACATTGTCCCTGAATGTTAATACTCGACTAGGAATGATTAAGAGTAGTGTTCCCTATATCATCTCAATATCGGTTCAACTAACCGATTGATATAGGTGAGAACCGTCAACTCAAGGACGTTATTATACTTAGTTTATTGGCACCAATACAAGTAAGTATAATAACCAAAAACCAAATGCCTTTATTTATATAGAATATGATACAACAAGTCCAAAATACAATCATCAAATGATTGGCTCTAGGGCTCTAGCTAACAATGTTGATGCACAAGTCTATGCTTATGCTTAAGCTTATATTATGAATTTGCATGCTTATGTTTAGGTTTATGATTATGCCATGTTTAAGTTGCTATGCATGCTTATGCTATGTTGATGAACAAGTCTATTCTTAAGCTTATGATATGAATTTGTATGCTTATGTTTAGGTTTACGACTATGCCACGTTTAAGTTGTTATGCATGCTCATGCTATGTTGATGCACAAGTTGTTGGTGCAATTTTTCTAGGTCAAGGTTGACCAGGTTGACTATGTTTGAATTGGTTCAAGCTTGAATCTTGATGTTTGAGTTTTGATGTTAGGCAATGTATGGAGATAGCAGATGCAATCGTCCATTTGGGGAGATTGTTAGAGTAATTCTTCTCTGGTCAAAGTTTGACCTGTTTGGTGTGAAGAAAATTCCAAGTGAGTCATGGAGCAAGGTTGACCAGACACTTAGTACGGCTAAAAAAGCCTAAGTGGATCAAAAGATTACAGGACACTTGGTAACGAAGTCCCAACAGTTCAAGATTGACCAAAGACTAGGAATGAGCAAGTCCTAGTAGGTCAAGGTTGACCAGATGCTAGGCATGAGCAAGTCCCAATAGGACACGGTTGACTGGATGTTGAGTGTCATCTCTCCTGTACGGGTGACAATCTGAAACTTACTACATCATCCAGATACATCGGCCAACATGGCCGGAACATACATATATAAAACAATAAGCAAACACCTACGTAGTTTAATAGCAAAACTCAACTAATGTGACGATAAGGAAAATCAAGTCAAAAATCCTACTCATCTACACTCATAAAGCTCAAAACAGATATCCTACTCCACTACACCTATAAAACACAAACCATAATGAACTCACCTCTTCTGTCATCCAGGCAGGCATGTAGCAAAACATATCCAATAAAAATCCATCGACAATAAAATAAACCCAACAATATCCATAAAGCAAAACTAGTACAAGTCCAGATAGTGCAATAAGAAATAAAACCAAAAGACCCAATAAAAATATCCTTGCGATCTGCAGGGGACTAGCGACTGGAACTCCTCCGGACAGCCTCAACCTGAAAATAGTAAATATCCACGGGGTGAGTCAACTCCTTAGCGGGTAATATTGACATGCATAACAAGAAAATAACAACTAACACTAATCATATGTACAATCTCCTAATATAAGAATCATAAATGCAATTGAAATATACAGGAGAAAACTGTACTAACTAGGACCTGGTGTATGGATAATCAACCGAGGGGAATAGGAATCCTGTATGCATGTCAAACAAATTCATACATCCAATATGTAGCATACAAGTGCAGCAAACACAAGTAATAAATGCATCAATGCGTATGATGCCAATGACATGTCCTGGTCACCCCTACTCTCCAGTCAGTCGTCTCACACACGATGGTGAGACCGAGTGGGTAGGGCTGTGACAATCGTGCACTCTTCTATCACTGCTCCTGATGAGTGATCGAGTGAACTGGATGCTGTCGGAGTACACCTATCCTCCTACTCCAAAGTATAAGTGGGGGAGCTCAATGCTCTCATCTCCCTGAGCAACTCCAGAGGAGGGATCCCTGCCCTTCTACAATGCTGCGTCACACTACCCATGAGTGGACCAACGGAGCCCTTGACAGAACACCTGCTGCAACACACCCTAACTGATAAGAACCACTAACCCATAAGTGGTTGTGTGTGCAGATCCATGTAACTGGCGATGTGTTCAATAATAATGGAGCCGACTATCGCGCAGCATGCAATCATGTGAGATGATGCATGGCACTAAGCATGGCAATATCCTGAACCTATCCATATATATAAAATGTGTAGCCTAGTATCAATGGATCAAATATGAAGATCTAAGGTACATAGGTAAGGTATGATAAAAACCTAGTCCAGTATATCAAAAGGCATGGTATGTCATTACCTCTATGATCATAAGTAATCTGAAGGGTATAAACATGAACGTTAAACAGGTAACAATCAAAGCATGCTCAGGAAATAGATAATGGCATACCGTTGTAGATATAAACATAACTATTACTCTTTGTTAAAACTACTATGCATATCAAATGACCATATCAAAAGATAAGTCAAGGTACCCGCCTCCAATAGAAAAGTCCAATCCGGTCCAAATCTAACGTCGAGATGCTCATCTCGCGTTAAAGTCCTGTGTCACCAATATATATACATTTTTATTTAGTAATCTTATCCTTCCTCCATTGTTAAGAATATCCTTGAATTAATCCAACTAGAGAAGTCAACTAATAAATGAATCTCTAATCCATAATCAATTTGATTTAGCACCTTAATCTGATTTAGAAATCCATACTTAAAATCATATGTACTTTAGACTAATAAACACCAACCTACTATTGTCGACTTGCAGTTGGAAACAATTTACTGTTGCCTCCTTGTGGCTAGCGCAATAAGCCACAGCTAATCCCCAAACCAGATTACCTAGATCAGTACTAAGTAAATACTAAAACATCCACAAAATGAGTGGCAACAATTTACCTTATGAGTGCCAGCAAGAAAACACTACGAGTTATAGTGTTGATGGCTGTGATGAACTCCCAGCGAAGGATGTAATGCGTCGATGTTTGAGATTTACACACTAGATTGCACATCAGAACTACAAATCGCTCCAAATCATCACCGAATCACACTCTAATTCACAAAACATAGCTTACCTCAACCTAGTTCCTCGCGGAAAAAGGGGGCAGAGGAATGAGGTGTTGAGGTTGGCTGCTCACAGCAAAGGGAAGGAAGAAGCAACTCGCGGCAGTGCGATCCACGCTGCTAGGGTTCATGTGGTCGGTGATCGGTAAATCCTCCCAACACTGAGCATAGGAACGAGACACACCTCTGACGATGGCACTAAGGCATCGGCCTCGGGGTCCTGAACGCCCTCCACTCCAGCAATCAGGTGGCACTGGCTTGTACGGGGAGACAACGGGTCTGCTCAGTGAGGCGGTGCTCTGCTGGCAATCAGCCCGCAGGCGATCGGGCGGAGGCGACGCAAGGAGAGAAAGGCGAGAGTTGAGCAATCAGATGGTGGTCGTCGGTGGTGACGCGAGAGGAACTAGGGCACAGAGGATGCAAGGCTCGATCGCTCCAGTGATGGTCGGTGCTGCTCCATGCGGCGTCGGCGAGGCGATGCGATGGGAGAGGGCGATCAGGGCTAGGGTTCAGGGGGTGGCCGTCTGCCGGCGCTAGGGAAGAGGGAAAATGGTCACAATCGGTTGGCACCGAGGTATGCTTCGGGTGGAGACGGCTAGAGATTGGGAGAGAAGAGGAAGAGGAAGGATCGGGCAGGGTTCTTGTATGCTCGGGAAGAAGAGAAACCGACGAGGAGCGGTTAGGGCAAGGATCGGAGGAGAAGAAGGCTCGGGGAAAATGACGTTCGGCTAGGGAGAAGAAAAAAAAATAAAAAGGAAAATAAAAGAGAAAAAATCAAACATTTCCTCGCTGAATGGGGTAGCTTAAAGAGGCTTTCCTGGGGCCCAGTTTTTATCCCCGTAACCGAAGTCATACGGTTTTCGAAAAATTCCCAGAAAATTTTCAAAAATTTTGGAAAATTCTCTTATGGTTATCCGCCCTTTTTCAGTATTTTACATTTTCCCCCACTAATAAAAATTTTGTCCCCAAATTTTCTTTATTACCATCAGCAAATACTAACAACGGATAAAGAGTATAAATGTTGAACGGAAAATAACCCATATACCTCAAGTGAAAAGATGGGGGTATCGAGCTCGGATCATATCCTCGAGCTCCCAGGTAGCCTCCTTGTCTGAATAATGCTACCATCCGACTTTAACCAATCGGATAGTCTTGTTCCGCAGCTAACGCTCTTTCCGGTCCAGAATCCGTACTAGAACCTCCTCGTAGTTAATGTCAGGCTAAACGGGAATTAAGATATCTATCAGCACATGTATCGAGTCGAGTATGTATCTCCTCAGCATAGATACGTGGAATACGTCATGAATGCCTACCAGGGATGGTGGTAGTGCCAGACGATAAGCTACTGCTCAAATCCTCTCCAGGATCTGGAAAGGGCCAATGTACCGCGGAGCTAGCTTACCTCTGAGGCCAAATCTCTTCACCCCTTTCGTGGGTGAAACTCACAGAAATACATGGTCGCCTGTAGAGAACTCCAGGGGTTTGCATCTCCGATCAGCATAACTCTTCTAGCGGTCCTGGGTCTCTGACATCCTTCGTCTGATAGTACGGACCAACTCTGCCTCATGCTGAGCTCTATGAGGTCCCAACAGCTGGGCCTCCCCAACCTCATCCCAGAGGGTGGGTGTCCGACAAGGCCTACCATACAACGCTTCAAACGGTGTCATCTGGATAGCCGAATAAAAGTTGTTGTTGTAGGTGAACTCTACCAATGGCAAATGGTCCTCCCAACTGCCTCCGAAATCCAATACACAAAATCTCAGCAAGTCCTCTAGAGTATGAATGGTCCGCTCTAACTGTCCATCTATCTGCGGATGGAAAGCTGTAATGAAACAGAGCTGAGTGCCCAAAGTTTACTGCAGACTCTGCCAGAATCGAGACGTGAACCGTGGGTCTCTATCCGAAATAATACTCAAAGGAACACCATGTAATCTAATGATCTTACGGTAATACAGATCTACTAATCAATCCAGGGAATCAGTCTTCCAGATCGCTAAGAAGTGCGCGGATTTGGTTAATCGATCAACGATTACCCAAATCGCGTCATGACCTCGATGTGTCCTAAGAAAACCCACCACAAAGTCCATGGTAATGTGTTCCCATTTCCACTCAGGAATAGTAATCCGCTGAAGTAATCCAGCAGATCTCTGGTGCTCAGCCTTCACCTGCTGATAGACAAGACATTTAGCTACGAATTCCATGATGTCTTTCTTCATACCGTTCCACCAGTAGGAACGCCTCAAATCTCGATACATGCGGGTCCCTCCTGGGTGGATCGTAAATCGAGAGTGATGAGCCTCCTGAAGTAGCTCCTGTAAGACCGAGTGAGACTGAGGTACACATAATCTACCTCAGAAATATATAATACCCTCCTCATCTCGTGTGAACTCGATCTGCTGCCTGGAAGCTATCTAGCTGCCAATGAACTGAAAATGCTGATCACCGGCCTGGGCCTCTAGGATCCTCATCCTGATCGACGACTGAGCAACCATGGTAACAAGAATACCCTGCTCTATCTGTCCCTGCTCCTCAAGGCCTAACTCGGAGAAACCTTGAATCAAGTCTGTGACTGAAGCCCGGTGGCAAGCCAAAGTCCCTCTAGACTTCCTGTTGAGTGCATCGGCAACCACATTAGCTTTCCCCAGGTGATAGCTAATTGTACAATCATAATCCTCCAGGAACTCCATCCATCTCCTCTGTCGGAGATTAAATTCCTTCTAGGTGAAAATATATTTGAGATTCTTATGATCCGTAAGAATCTCAAAGGTAATGTCATACAGATGATGCCACCAAATCTTTAAAGCAAAGATGATGGCGGCTAACTCCAAATCATGTACTGGGTAGTTCTTCTCATGCTCCTTCAACTGACGAGAAGCATAGGAGACTACCCTGCCATCCTGCATCAGGACAGCGCTCAAACCCTGAAGAGATGCGTCGGTGTATAGCACGAATCTGTCCTCTCTGGAGGGTAAAACCAAAATCAGAGCCGACACTAATCTCCGCTTCAGCTCCTGGAAGCTAGTCTCGTAATCTTCGGTCCAAGTGAACTTCACGCCTTTCCTGGTTAGGCGTGCCAGCGGCATAGCAATCCGGGAGAAACCCTCGACGAACTGTCTGTAATATCCTACTAGTCCCATAAAACTGTGAATCTCCTATACTGATTTCGGCTGCTCCCAACTGGTGACAGCCTTAATTTTCTGAGGGTGCTCTGAAATACCTCGGCTAGAGACCACATGTCCTAGAAAACTGACTGAGGATAGCCAGAAAGCACACTTGTTGAACTTTGCATACAACTAATATCGTCGAAGAGTCTCCAAGATTGTGCGAAGGCGCATGCTCCTCCTTGGAACGCGAGTAGACCAATATGTCATCGATGAAAACGATAACAAACTGATCAAGATAATCCAAGAATACGTGGTTCATCAAATCCATAAATACCGCTGGAGCATTGGTAAGCCCAAATGACATTACCAAAAACTCATAATGGTCGTATCTGGTACGGAATGTTGTCTTCTGAATATCAGATTCTTTGACTCTCATATGATGATATCCAGACTGCAGATCAATCTTAAAATACACTGATGTACCTCTGAGTTGATCAAACAAATCCTCGATCCGTGGTAAGGGGTACTTATTTCTGACAGTCACTGCATTCAGCTGTTTATAATCTATACACAACCTCAGAGTACCATCCTTTTTCTTGACAAATAATACCGGAGAACCCCATGGAGAAGCACTAGGGCGTATAAATCCCCGGTCTAAAAGCTCCTGGAGTTGAACCTTTAGTTCGTGCAACTCTTTTGGTGTCATACGGTAAGGAGCTTTCGATGTCGGCGCGGTTCCCAGAATCAACTCAATAGCAAACTTCACTTGCCTTCTGGGAAGAAACCTGGTAACTCCTCTGGAAATACAGTCGGATACTCTCGAACTACTGCCATCTTCAGTATGAATCAAGGATAACAGAAAACCCTGATAGCCATGTGACAGCAACTTTTGAGAGTGAATCGCCGAAATGGTCGATATGTCGTCATCTCTAATGCTAGTGAAATCCCACAAGGGTTGGTTCAGAGGTCAGAATGTGACCACCCTCGTCTGGCAATCAACAGTGGCATGATATGCTGACAAACAGTCCATGCCAAGAATAATATCAAAGTCGACCATTTCTAGTACTAAAAGATCTACTGTAAGTATCTTGTTGCCAAAATCTAATGGCCAACCTCTAACCTCCTGAGTGACGTCCAATGTATCACTGGACGGTAGGGAGATGGTCAGTTGTTGCGGTCTAAGAGTAGGTAGTCTACCTATGTCCTTCATAAAGACACAGGAAATAAAAGAATGCGAGCTACCGGTATCTATCAGCATATCAGCAAATAAAGCATAAATAGAAATCGTACCACGAAATAGTATGAATTGACTTTTCATCGACTCTTCCAATGCTGGGATCCGGGCTCGTGCCGTGACAATATCAGTGAGGTGGGTAGGGGTCGTCGCGAAAATTGGCGGAATCCCTGGAGCTGGTGCTACAGGTAGTACTGCTGGATATACCGGGGGAGGTACTCCCGGTGCTGCTGCATAAACTATGGCATATACCATTGGTGGTACTACAGGGTCGATATGAGTGGTCACGGCTGGAGGTTCGGTAGGTGGTGGTATTGGAAATGGACCAACTGATACCACTGGTGCAGGTGCTGGGTACACTGTAGGCACTGGGGGCACGGGTGTCGCTGGTGCCGGGTACATGATAGGTCCAGGTGGCGGTGGTGCCTGGTACGCCGTAGGCTCGACCGGAGCAGGTGCTGGATATGTCAGTGATACCCCTGGTGGTACCGTAAATATGGTAGGGGTGGGTACTGCGGGTGCAACCGAGGTAGGCACCTCTAAAGGAGCCATCAGGGTCTGAGAGCCTGATGCGCCCGTAGTCTGTTGCTAGAGATTCCAAAGTCCTCTTACGTGGTCGTCCAGCACCACGTCTCGCAGCTACTCATGTTAGATCTCCTTATATCTGTTAAGTTATATCACAAATATTACTACAAGTATACAAATTATAAAATTACCTTTATACCTATTTGTTGTCTGGAGATGTTCTGTCGCTGTCTAGTCCCCATTTTTTACCTCAAAATTCCAGATGAGAAAATCGACGGAAACCCATACAAATCCGAAAATAAGTACCCAAGTTTACTGGCAAACTTGGGCTAACCCTAAAATCCAGAACACCAAAAGCAGGTATCGCAACCCGCTCTGATACCAATAAATTTGTATCAGATAAATCTCGAAAATCCGTAACACGAAAAATAAACATGTATCGCCAACTTGGCTGTGATACCAAATAAATTGGTATCAGATTAATACGCAAAACTAAAATACGAAAACCAAGCATCCAAAACTTGGCTCAGATACCAAATAAATTGTCACACCCAGAGGAGTCCCAGCAAGAACAAATTTCGGCAGCATCTCCCCTGTACGGATGACAATATGAAACTTACTACATCATCTAGATACATCAGCCAACACGATCGGAACATACATATATAAAAAATAAGCAAACAACCACGCAGTTTAATAGCAAAACTCAACTATTGTGATGATAAGGAAAACCAAGTCAAAAATCCTACTCATCTACAATCATAAAGCTCAAAACAGATATCCTACTCCACTACACCCATAAAACACAAACCACAACGAACTCACCTCTTCTGCCATCCAGGTAGGCATTTAACAAAACATATCCAATAAAAATCCATCGACAATAAAATAAACCCTATAATATCCATAAATCAAAACTAGTACAAGTCAAGATAGTGCAATAAGAAATAAAACCAAAAGACCCAATAAAAATATCCTTGCGGTCTGCAGATGACTAGCGACTGGAACTCCTCCGGACAGCCTCAACATGAAAATAGTAAATATCCACGGGGAGAGTCAACTCCTCAGCGGGTAATATTGACATGCATAGTAAGAAAATAACAACTAGCACTAATCATACATACAGTCTCCTAATATAAGAATGATAAATGCAATTGAAATATACAGGAGAAAATTGTACTAACCAGGACCTGGTGTATGGATAATCAACTGAGAGGAATAGGAATCTTGTATGCATGTCAAACAAATGCATTCATCTAATATGCAGCATATAAATACAGCAAACACAAGAAATAAATGCATCAATGCGTATGATGCCAATGACATGTCCTGTTCACCCCTACTCTCCAGTCAGCCGTCTCACACACGATGGTGAGACCGAGTGGGTAGGGCTGTGACAACCGTGCACTCTGCTATCACTGCTCCTGATGAGTGACCAAGTGGGTGGGATGCTGTCGGAGTACACCTATCCTCCTACTCCAAAGCACAAGTGGGGGAGCTCAATACTCTCATCTCCCTGAGCAAGTCCAGAGGAGGGATCCCTGTCCTGCTACAACGCTGCATCATACTACCCATGATTGGACCAACGGAGCCCTTGACAGAACACCTGCTGCAACACACCCTGACTGATAAGAACCACTAACCCATGAGTGGTTGTGTGTGCAGATCCATGTAACTGGCGATGTGCTCAACAATAATGGAGTCGACTATCGCGCAGCATGCAATCATGCAAGATGATGCATGACACTAAGCATGGCAATATCCTGAACCTATCCGTATATATATAATGTGTACCCTAGCATTAATGGATCAAATCCGAAGATCTAAGATACACAGGTAAGGTATGATAAAAACCTAGTCTGGTATATCAAAAGGCATGGTATGTCATTACCTCTATGATCATAAGTAATCTGAAGGGCATAAACATGAACGCTAAATAGGTAACAATCAAAGCATGCTCAGGAAATAGATAATGACATACCGATGCTGATATAAACATAACTATTACTCTTTGTTAAAATCTACTATGCATATCAAATGACCATATCAAAAGATAAGTCAAGGTACCCGCCTCCAATAGAAAAGTCCAATCCGGTCCAAATCCAACGTCGAGATGCTTGTCTCACGTCAAAGTCCTGTGTCACCAATATATATACATTTTTATTTAGTAATCTTATCCTTCCTTCATTGTTAAGAATATCCTTGAATTAATCCAACTAGAGAAATCAACTAATAAATGAATCTCTAATCCATAATCAATTTGATTTAGCACCTTAATCTAATTTAGAAATCCATACTTAAAATCATGTGTACTTTAGACTAATAAACACCAACCTACTACTGTCAACTTGTAGCTGGAAACAATTTACTGCTGCCTCCTTGTGGCTAGCGCAATAAGTAGCAGCTAATCCCCAAACCAGATTACCTAGATCAGTATTAAGTAAATACTAAAACATCCACAAAATGAGTGGCAGCAATTTACCTTATGAGTGCCGGCAAGAAAACACTATGAGTTCTAGTGTTGATGGCTGCGATGCACTCCCGGCGAAGGATGCAGTGCGTCGATGTCTGAGATTTACACACTGGATTGCACATCAGAGCTACAAATCACTCCAAATCATCACCGAATCACACTCTAAATCACAAAACATAGCTTACCTCAACCTGGTTCCTCACGGAAAAGGGGACAAAGGAATGAGGTGTTGAGGTTGGCTGCTCACGGCAAAGGGGAGGAAGAAGCAACTCTCGGCAGCGCAATCCACGCTGATAGGGTTCTTGTGGCTCGTGATCGACAAATCCTCCCAACACTGAGCATAGGCATGAGACACACCTCCGACGATGGCACTAGGGCATCGGCCTCGGGGTCCTAAACACGCTCCACTCCGGCGATCGGGTGGCACTGGCTTGCACGGGGAGACAACGGGTATGCTCAGTGAGGCGGTGCTCTGCTGGCCGTCAGCCCGCAGGAGATCGGGCGGAGGCGACGCAAAGAGAGAAAGGTGAGAGTTGAGCGATCGGATGGTGGTCGTCGGTGGCGACGCGAGAGGAACTAGGGCACAGAGATGCAAGGCTCGATCTATCCCGCGATGGTCGGCGCTGCTCCATGTGGCGTCGGTGAGGCGATGCGATGGGAGAGGGTGATCGGCGCTATCAGGGGGCGGCCGTCTGCCGACGCTAAGGCAGACGGAAAATGGTCACGATCGGTTGGCACCGAGGTATACTTCGGGTGGAGACAGCTAGGGCAGAGATCGGGAGAGAAGATGAAGAGGAAGGATCGGGCAAGTTTCTTGTATGCTCGGGAAGAAGAGAAACCAACGAGGAGCGGTTAGGGCAAGGATCGGAGGAGAAGAAGGCTCGGGGGAAACGACGTTCGGCTGGGGAGAAGAAAAAAAAGAAAATAAAAAGGAAAATAAAAGAGGAAAAATCAAACATTTCCTCAGTTAATGGGATAGCCTAAACAGGCTTTCCCGTGGCTCAGTTTTAATCCCCGTAATCGAAGTCATACGGTCTCCGAAAAATTCCCAAAAAATTTCTAAAAATTTCGAAAATTTCCCTTATGGTTATCCGCCCTTTTTCAGTATTTTACATTGAGTTTGGGACCCTACACTTGAGTTAGTCAAGTTAGGGTTGGTTAATCGATCAGCCGATTGATTGAACCAGAGTCCAATCGATCAGCCAATCGATTGGGGCTATGCCAATCAATCAGACGATCGATTGGAGGCCACTCGTGCGAAAAGCACAATGTGATCCCCAATCGATCAGCCAATCGATTGGGATACTCTAATTGATCTGTCGATTAATTGGAGCTTATTTTCTCGTAAGATTGTGAGACAGCCTAAATCGATTGGTCAATCGATTCTGGGTTTATCTTCAAGAGCTCAGAGACACTCTGAATTGATCGATCGATCGATCAAAGCCTCCCCAATTGATCAATCGATCGATTAGGATATGACCGTTACACAGGATGCAAGGTTTGGATGGCTAGGTTCGCTTGGATCTGGCATGACAATCGATTGGGAGAAGGCTCAATCGATTAGGAGCCCTAAAACGCAGATATAAAGGTGACGGCGAGTTCAAATGAAATAGCGCATATACACGACAATTCTCCAATTCCTCCCAAGTTCTTGAAGTTGCTTGGAGTAAGGTGCTGCTGTATTTTCAAGCATTAAGAGGCAATCTTTATCAACAAGATCAAGCAAGAAGAAGGTTTTATCTATGTATTTACTTTATGTTTGAGTTGTATCTTGTTGTTGAGTCTTGTACGAGGTTTCTCCACTTCGGATTGTATTGGATAGAAAGAGTGCGATAGGGGGGGAGGGTGATTATCACACTTTTAAAAATTTTCTTTTACTCGTTTAAATCAAAGTCATGCAGCGGAAAGTAAAGAACATGTTCGGTTACTTGGTTCAAAGCCTAGGTCGACTTCTACTCTAAGGCCTGCGATCCTTGATCACACCAATGGGCAATCCACTAAAATTCTTCTTTCAAAAAACCTCAGAAAGAAGCAATGCACACAAATGAGTAAGATAGTAACAACCACTATCTTACTAATAAATAAGTACAATTACAAGCTAGTAAAATTATACCGACTTAAGAATGAGTATGCAGCTTGTCGACACTTCTTGGAGCAGTAGCTTGCGTGTGAAGAGTAGTTGTAGCACGGACAGTAGCTTGCGCTGAGATGAACTTCGAACCAATCAGATTTCATTCCTCAGCCTCAGACCTCAAACTCACTTTTATAAGAGTCGTCGACATTCGGTCGATCAATTAATAGGTTTGGTCGACCGAACCAGCTCCCTTCCATCTTTGCTGAGATCTGATGCTGATTCAATCTTTGACATTTAATGATATTAAAGTGTTCAATCGACCGATCCCCTTATTCGGTCGACCGAACAGAGATCCTTTCCTGTTCGCCAAGATCTGGAATTAATGTGTCATTAAGTGATGATTGTTCGATCGACCGATCACCTAGTTCGGTCGATCAATCAGTCGCTCTTCCTTCTTTTCTTCTACTCGATCTGAACTGTGCTGATTTATCAGGGTTTAGTCGATCGATCTCTTGTTCGATCGATCGATCATGCTTTGATCAGACCTTGCTTAGTTTTGGTCTGAACTGATATATGTTATGAGTTGGCCTTGTTCGATTGACCGATCATCTGGTTCGATCGACCGATCAGACCGAACATACAAAATAGTGTTAGATAATAATCCTATAAAATAGATATTAGCACAGTAATAATATATCTAATGCAAGAGTAATGATAATAGATAGTTCAACTATCTTGATCTCAACTTGCAAACCTTCTCAGTTTCTTCAGTTGGATCAGCGACCTTAGGTTGTTCCCTTTAGGAACACGACCTCACTGTCGCTCCTCCAGTTGTTTATCTCAACATACCTACTAAACTTTGATCCTCTAGATCTGTTTGGACTTTTCACTTAGCCTTGATCGTCTCGCTAGGACTTTCTCTCGATCTTCAATCCACCAGACCTCTCGATCTCATTACCAAGTGTCATGCCCTCTCGATCCATTTATTCTTTCCACCTAGGTTCCATAATCTACTAAGACTTCTCCTGCCTAGCCTCTAACTATGTCTTTTCCAGTTGAGTAAACATCCTATACACTTAATCAACTTGTTAGATCATAATAAGACTTAACTTAAACTTTTGACAACATCAAAACTTAGGTTTGATTCTGGTGTAACTTGCACCAATAGATTGTTCTGAGAATGAGAGTTTACATAGTGGAGAGTATGCTCAGTGTGTAGATCCTTGGATTAGTCACCTCTTCTTGAGGTGGATACCAAGTAAATCCTTGTGTTAGCATTGGAAGCTTGCTTCGAGTCTATTCCACTACAAATCGTCATCATTGAAGCGCGAGAAGCTATTTACCCCCTCTGCTCCGAAGTGACCCAATAAGTGGTATCAAAGCAAGATCGCTCTTCATCGGACTCATTGCTGAAAGGGAAACGAGTTAGAGGAAGAAGAAGAAGTTGAAGCATAAAGTTTACAGGTCAAAGACTTCATCAAGGTATGCTCAAGTTCAAGTTGGATTTTCAAGATGGACTCGGATTCGACACAAGGATGCCTCCACCATTCACATCAATAAGTTTTGATCCTTGGAAATCAAGGATCGAAAATTTTCTCATGATGGAAATATATCAATGGTTTGCTCTAATGGACTCAAAAGGCAAAATCATCAAAAGGAGCAAATGGAGTGAAGAACAAGTCAAAAGGTGCGAGGCAAATGACAAGGTAATTAAATTATTGGTTAGTTTATTACCTAGCACTATTGTGTGCAAGATCAAAGATTTTAAATATGCCAAGGAGCTTTGGAGTAGGTTGGCAAGAATCCATGAAGAACCCTCTACTACACCAAATCAAGAAGAACTCAAAGAGGGCAACTCATTGGATCACCAAGAAGAAAAAAATTGAAGAAGGTCCATCCTCAATGGAGTGCAACAAAAAAGACAAAGAGAGAGCACACTCTTTATTTCACGTAGATGAGGATTCAGAGGTTGAAAAATGCTCAACATCCGAGGATGAAGATGGAGAAGCATCCACCTCAAGGATTGAGGGGGAACGTGGAGCATCAATACCAAACCAAGACGAAGCCTCTTCATCCAAATCAAATGAAGAAAGTGTCACCCCTACAAGTAAAGGTATAGAAATTTCTACTGTAAAAATAAAAATCACATTATTTGCTTTGAGTGTAGGTAGAAAGGATATTACAAGAGTAAGTGTCCTAAGTTTACCAAGAAGAAGGTTCAACGCACCAAAGGGCAAGGAGAAGCCCAAGAAGGTCGGTCTCGATATACAAAAATGTACGGAACACATTGTGTGTTTCTTGTACAAACAAAATGGACATTGTCGAAACTAATGTCCAAAGGGAAAGAATCTAACCAAGAAGAACTAAGGAGGAAGCACAAGTCAAGAGGGAGCTCTTAAGACCAAACCCAAGGTATCTTTTTTGAACCAACTTCTTTAAGTAATGATAAAAAGTATGCTAGAATAATTTATATTATTTTAATGCTATTTATCATGAAAATATAAGGCATGATAGAGTTAAAGAAAAATATGTAGTGTATCATGCTAAGACTACCTTGCCTAAGCATAAGAAGGTAGAAAATGGGTTGGGCAATAATTCTAAGGATTTTGGATATTGGCCCAAAATAGAAGTGTCCAAAGATTTAAGGAAAAATCCAAATCTAAGGATTTAAAGATTGAAAACCAAGCCTTGAGGTCAAGGCTTGATGAATTAGAAAAGATGCTAAAGAAAATAGAAAGAGTTTTAAAGGGGTCAAATGGGCATAACCTAGGTTTAGGAATAGATAGAAACGAGTCATCCAATAGCCATAGAGGTTTGGCATACAGATCTAAAGCCAAGAAGGGTGTGGCGTCATATCATAGGGTTCCATATAGTTATGGAACCAATCCTAGTTCTAGGCGTTAAGCCAAGGTTACAAGGGAGGGTATCCCTAGAGTTATCCTTGAGAAGACTAATGTGACTAAGGCTTCTAAGAAACCTAAGAAAGTCACTAGAAAAGTCATAAGGGCAGTTATCCCTAGAGTCAACCTAGAGGAGTCTAGCATGACCAAGGCCTTTAAGGAGCCTAGAAAGGTCATTAGGAAGGTATCAAGGGAGGTTATCCCTAGTGAATATCTAAAATACCCAAGTCACCCCCATCAACATTGGGTTCCTAGGAGTATATTCTCTACTCCCTAGATGGATCTAGAGAGTGTCAACTTAAATTGGAAGTGTAGTTAACCCGACCTTGAAGAACTTGACACTTGGAGGGCATTTTCAATGTAGTTGTACTCCTTAAAAATGAAGAGGATTAATTATTTACTTTTTTATATAAATATAATGTACCAAAATTTGATGAATTGGACTTAATTAAAATTGGCACAGATAGATAGAGTCAAAGAAATGCCAAGTTGGGAATTTGACATTTTCTTGGGAAGAAGGGCCAACTTAGGATTAATTTTGACTTAGTAAATTGATTAGAGATACTTAAATAGATAATCTAGGTATATATATACACTAAATTGTCATAATGGTTTTCCCATCATATGCCATGACATCATATTTTATATTCATATTTATTATAAAAAATAACAATACAAAAATACCATGTCATGTCATATATACATCATATAGTTATAGCAAGTTTTCTTTTAAAAATTATTCATTTTGATATATACCATAATCATTTTCATATATTATTTTAAGTTTTTGATAATTAAGAACAATGACATTAATAACAAGTGACATCCTAGGTAGATGATCAAATTGTAAAAATTCCTAGATAAAAATGTATATTCCCTTAGTTTAGGGCAAAACTAAAGTTCTCACAAGGACTATATGTTAACTTGTATGTATTTTAGTACGCATTATATACAAGTGAGATGTTAGGATAATGAACAAAACTTAAGATATTTATTTAGTGTATCTTTTGAGTTTTAGTGTCATCTAAACACATATGTATGTGTTATTCAATCATTGGGAAAGCTAATGTACAAGTCATGTGCACTTAGCCCAAGGAACATAGTTGGAAATTGGTTTTAAAAATCATTTCAAAATGCTTTTAGAAAACCTTGATGAAGGCTTCTTTTGATAGACGTCATCATTGTATAGTTAGATACAAACTAGGAAGGAAATTTGAAGTTTTTCAATTGTTTCAAGTTTTGTGTCAATCTTTGAAAATATGGTGTTTTTTATTAGAAAACTATTTATCATGAACTATTTTTTCCATAATAGTATATGACATAAATAATATCTACGTGAATTTTTGTGATTTTTAAAATTTTGTAGAATTATTTGTGCATTTCTGAATTTTTGCTGAAATTTGATTTCAGGAATCAGAAACTCAATCGATCAGCTAATCGATTGAGGAGGTTCAATCGATTAGCCGATCGATTGAACTAGGTTTTCTACGAACAGAAGCTCATAGAATCGATCAATGGATCGATTGAACCCTGATTGGATCGATCATTCGATCGATTCGATAGCTTTTTATAGCAAACCTTACTTAATCAATTAGTGGATCGATTGACAGGCTTCAATCGATTGAGTCTCAACTTTAATTGATTGAAAAAGATGATTTGTAGCTGAAATAGTCTGATTTCAGTCCATTAGGCCACAGTTAGTCATGTTAACCATCTCTAACACTAAGAAATTCTTTTGTGAATATTTAAGGGTAGTTTTCTTGATGAAAACAAGAAAGGAATGGTCCAAGAAGACTAACTTAAAGTTTAGGATGAAGTTTGCATTCAATATTGATTCTTGAACCTTGAAACCTCAAATTTTGGATTTGTTAAAGTCTTAGGAACTCCAAGTCATTGTTGGTGCGATAACAAAATTTTAGAGCATATTTTGAGGGAGAGCTACTCCTTAAAGACAAGAATTTATTTTTCACAAAACCATGGAAGGTTGTAAACCTTTGTTATTGTGAATGCTCAAGGTTAAGCATTGGAAAATAATGGAAGATTGGATATCTTCATTGTGGTGTGTGAATGCTCTAAGAAGAGCATTGGAGATAATGAAGGATATGGGACCTTCATTGTGATGTTGTGAACAACATGTGAGGTTGTTGAACAACATGTGGATAACTTTTCAGAAAGAGAGTTTTTGATGTGTGCCAAAGGGAGAGAATGTAAGATTTAAGTTAGGAAATTCTCTATGTTCACAAGGGGAGATTCTAAAACCCTTATGTTAAGGGGGAGGATGAAGAAAACCCTTATTCATGCTTTAGCATGAATAAGAAGTTGAAGATATAGGATTAGCCTAACTTAAACGTATTATTAAACATCAAAAAGGAGGAGATTATTGGTATAATTTCCCTAGGTCAAGGTTGACCAAGTTGATTAAGCTTGAATTGATACAAGCTTGAGTCTTGATGTTTGACAATGTATGAAGATTGTAGGTGCAATCATTCATTTGGGGAGATTGTTGGAGCAATTCTCCTCTGGTCAATGTTTGACCAGTTTGGTGTGAAGAAAAGTCTAAGTGGGTCATGGAGGACCAGACACTTAGCACGAGATGGTAAGTTCAAGTGGGTCAAGGTTGATCGGACACTTGGCATGGCTAGAAAAGTCCAAGTGGGTTAAAGAATTAACCGGACACTTGGTAACAAAGACCCAGCAAGTCAAGGTTGACCAGATGCTAGGCATGAGCAAATCCCAGCAAATCAAGGTTGACTAGATGCTAGGCATGAGTAACTCCTAACAGGTCATGGTTGATCAGATATTGGATTTGAGATCCTAAAATTGAGTTAGTCAAGTTAGGGTTGGTCAATTGATTAGTCGATCGATTGAACCAAAGCCCAATTGATCAGTTGATCGACTGGGTGTTGGGTTTTTCGGGCCCTCGAAAATCGCATTTTCGCGTCGCAAAAACCCCGAAAGCCCATAGCCAACGGATCCGTGCAAAGAAAAGTTTGAAAACATACGAATACGAGTTTCTACCTAGATCTACACTTAGATCTACAAAAGAAAAAAGGTTATACCTTTGAAGCGAAGCCCTTCGCGTTCCCGCTCGTCCAAATGGTGTCGGATCTCGAAGTTGTCAACATAGACAACTCTCTATATGTATCCACACGAACACATAGATGGAAAATCACACAAAAGATGTGCTAGCACCTTTTGATGATTCGGCCAAGAAGGAGGAGAGGGAGAAAGGAGAAGAGCACTTGAGGAAGAAGATGGAATAATGCCTTGAATAAAATGAATCCAATTCATTCCACCTAAGTGACCGGCCACCTTTACAAGGTGTAACCCCCATCCTCATTAAATGTAGCCATTAAAGAGAATAGCTTTGTAACCCCCATGAGGTGGCACACTTTGATGATGTGGCACATCATCATTAGTCCTCCTAATGCCAAATCACTAATGATGTGGCAAATAGTCAAGTCAAACTTGACTCTTACTCTTCCTCTCAAGTCAAGTCAAACTTGACTTAATCTCTCTCATGGTTGATCTAATCCAACCATTTAATTCAAGCCAATTTAATATAATGAATCTAATTCATTTAATTAAATTGATTCAATGAGTCATAATTTAAATTAGACTCATTGAACATATGACTCAACTTGAGTCCAACTCAATTAGCCTAATTAGGATTACTCTTAATCCAATTTGATTCATCAAATGAATCTAATCCTCTTGGTTCATCATATGAACCTAATCACCATCTAATTGTCCTTAGTGTGTAACCCTATAGGTTCTTGTAATGTTGGCAATGCCCCTAAACCCATTTAGGAACATAAGTAATGAGTGGTATCTAGCAATACATCATTACTACCCAATGTTACAAGAATGTTGAGATCCAACATCACCTTGTGACTACTAATTGTGACTCCTCACAAAATATGACAAGTGTCCTTCTATCCTAGACATCTAGATTGATCAATGTGAGGCATAGACCGTGTCATCCTCTGACCAATCTAAATCTTGAACTCCAAGTAAACTCACTCAATCAAATGAGCTCAATATCTCATATTGACTCATTTGGACATGGTCATGCACTTCGTGGTCTCACTCTATCAAGAATATCGATGTCTCTCCTATCATATAGGAGGGATAGATCCCATCTACATCACTCACATCCCTCCGCATAATTTGTTACATACCCAGTAATCGCCTTTATAGTCCACCCAGTTATGGGTGACGTTTGACGAAACCAAAGTACATAACTCTTTATGTAGGGAACCATGGTGACTTCAGGTCTAAGGACTAGTAGTCATACTAATAGCCACATGAGAAAGTATATGACACTCATATAACGATCCATGATACTTTCTCATGGCGGATCATTCAGTATACATTCTCCAATGCATACCCATGTGTCAACTTGATATCTCTATATCCATGACTTGTGAGATCAAGTCATCGAGTTGACCTACATGCTAGTCTTATTGCATTAACATTGTCCCTGAATGTTAATACTCGACTAGGAATGATTAAGAGTAGTGTTCCCTATATCATCTCACTATCGATTCAACCAATCGATTGATATAGGTAAGAACCTTCTACTCAAGGACGTTATTATACTTAGTTTATTTGGCACCAATACAAGTAAGTATAATAACCAAAAACCAAATGCCTTTATTTATATAGAATATGATACAACAAGTCTAAAAATATAATCATCAAATGATTGGCTCTAGGGCTCTAGCTAACAATCTCCCACTAGCACTAGTGCCAATCAGTGTAGGCTCTAAGCCCCAATGACCTAGTGTGACCATCATGCTTCCTCTGTGCCAAAGCCTTGGTCAAGGGATCTGCGATGTTAGCCTCTGTAGGTACTCTGCAAAACTTCACATCTCCTCTCTCGATGATCTCTCGAATGAGATGGAAGCGTCGTAGTATGTGTTTGGTCCGCTGGTGTGAGCGAGGTTCCTTCGCCTGTTCTATAGCTCCATTGTTGTCACAATAGAGCTCAATAGGGTCAATAATGCTAGGAACCACCCCAAGTTCAGTGATGAACTTGCGAATCTAAACTGCCTCCTTTGCAGCCTCTGATGCAGCAATGTACTCAGCCTCTGTTGTAGAATCAGCTACTGTGTCCTGCTTCGAACTCTTCCAGCTAACAACACCACTGACTACGATCGGTCATCATCCTGATCGGTCTGGAAGCTGGCATCACTGTAACCCTTTACAGCTAGCTCATCATTGCCTCTATATATCAAGAAATA
Organism: Zingiber officinale; assembly: GCF_018446385.1. Taxonomy (NCBI): domain Eukaryota; kingdom Viridiplantae; phylum Streptophyta; class Magnoliopsida; order Zingiberales; family Zingiberaceae; genus Zingiber; species Zingiber officinale. The sequence goes on along the minus strand of NC_056002.1, from coordinate 50,057,184 downwards.
TTCTTTAGTCCTTCTTAAGTACTTAAGAATATTCTTGACCGCTATCCAGTGACTTTCACCTGGATCTGACTGGTATCTGCTCGTCATGCTCAAAGCATAGCATGGCGTACATGATAGATCCTATAGCTGAAGCATAAGGGATCTGATCTATGTGGTCTCTCTCCTCTCTAGAAGAGGGACCTTGAGTCTTCGAAAGACTCACGCTATGTGACATCGGCAGAAACCCCTTCTTGGAGTTCTACATGGCAAACCGAAGGAGTACCTTGTCAATGTATGTACTCTGACTTAGGCCAAGCAATCTCTTAGATTTATCTCTATAGATCTGTATCCCTAGAATGCGGGATGCCTCACCTAAGTCCTTCATTGAGAAACATGTCCCTAGCCAAGTCTTGACAGACTGTAGCAAAGGGATGTCTTTCCCAATGAGAAGCGTATGTCATCCACATACAATATGAGGAAGACAACTATATCCCCTACAACCTTCTTGTAGACACATGGCTCATCTTCGTTCTTGATGAAACCAAACTGTTTGATTGCTTCATTGAATCGAAGATTCTAGCTCCGAGAAGCTTGCTTTAGTCCATAAATGGACCTATGCAGCTTGCAAACTCTGCTAGCATGTTGTGGATCCACAAAACCCTCAGGTTGTGTCATGTACACATCCTCGAGCAGGTTTCCATTTAGAAACATGGTTTTGACATCCATCTGCCATATCTCATAGTCATGGTATGCTGCAATAGCAAGCATGATCCGAATAGACTGAAACATCGCTACTGGAGAAAAGGTTTCATCATAGTCAATACCATGAATCTGCTTGAAACCTTTAGCTACCAAGCGACCCTTATAGATAAGTCCATCCATGTCAGTCTTTCTCTTAAAGACCCACTTACACCCAATGGGTTTTACCCCTTCAGGTGGATCAACCAAAGTCCATACTTGGTTGGTGTACATGGATTCCATCTCGGATCTCATGGCCTCTAGCCATTTCTCGGAATCTGGTCTCATCACAGCTTCCTGATAGGTGGTAGGCTCATCCTCTATGAGCACAAAGTTATCATGGTCAGACAAGAGAAATGAGTATCTCTCAGGCTGACGACGTACCCTATCAGACCTGCGAAGAGGTATGCCTACTTGAACTGGTTGTTGTTCCTCAACTCTTTGTGGAACAACATCATCCACAACACTTTGTGGTTCCAGTTCAACTTCCATCGAGGCTTCAGTGCTAGGATCCGCATCTTGAACTTCTTCAAGATCGAATTACTCCCACTAGTCTTTCTAGAAACAAAGTCCCTTTCTAAAAAGACTCCAGTCTTTGTCACAACTATCTTGTGCTGACTGGGAATGTAGAAGTAATATCCCTTACTTTCCTTGGGATATCCAATAAAGTAGCACTTGTCGGATTTGGGTCCTAACTTGTCTGAGACTTGATGTTGAATGTAAGCCTCACAACCCCAAATCCTCATGAAAGACACCTGGACATCTCTCCCAGTCTATATCCTATATGGTGTCTTTATCACGGCCTTGGATGGAACTCGGTTGAGTATAAAAGCTGTCGTGTCTAAAGCATAGCCCCAAAGGTATGTCGGAAGATCTGTGTGACTCATCATAGATCGTACCATATCTAATAGGGTACGATTCCTCCTTTTGGATACACCATTCCACTGTGGTGTTCCAGGAGGAGTGAGTTGGGATAGAATCCCACACTCAGCTAGATAGTCACGGAACTCATGGCTAAGGTATTCTCCACCTCGATCGGATCGAAGTATCTTAATACTCTTGCCAAGCTGGTTCTGTACTTCATTCTTGAATTCTTTGAACTTTTCAAAGGATTCAGACTTATGTGTCATCAAATACACATAACCATATCTACTGAAGTCATCAGTAAATGTAATAAAGTACCTATAACTGCCTCTAGCAGCGATATTGAAAGGGCCACATACATCACTATGTATGAGTCCTAACAAATCAGTCGCTCTTTCACTGTGCCCACTAAAGGGAGTCTTGTTCATCTTGCCTAGTAGACATGACTCGCACGTCTCATAAGATTCAAAATCAAATGAGTCCAGCAAAACGTCCTTATGGAGCTGGGATAAGCGCTTGTCATTTATATGACCTAAGCAACAGTGCCAGAGATAGGTTTGGTTCAGGTCATTTGACTTGAACCTCTTAGTATTTATGTTATAGATAGGGCTTTCAAGGTCTAGAATATAGAGTCCGTTTATCATAGATGCACTACAATAGAACATATCGTTTAAATAGACGGAACAACATTTGTTCTTTATTGTAAACGAGAAACCTTTCTTGTCCAAACAAGAAACTGATATAATGTTCTTAGTTAATGTAGGCACATAATAACAATCGACTAACTCTAGTACAAGCCCAGAGGGCAGAGATAGAAAATAAGTCCCTACAGCAACAGCAACTGTTAGGATGTATACTAATGTTGGTTGCTACTCGGAAAACCTAGAGGTTCCACTGTACAAAAATTTTGTACAAAGGTTTGAACCTTTTCCTAGCTACCATGTGTTCTTTTAAATTAAATTTTGGATCGCCTGCGGAACTTAACACGTTTGATCTAAAACTTAATCTATTCGTTCTTTTAGGTTTTGACTTGGGTCTCCTGCGGAACTTAACACGTTCGACCCAAATCACCTTAAGTTATTAATTCCATTAAATATTAATTTCCATAATTGGTTCCCAGTACTGACGTGGCGAGGCACATGGCCTTCTTGGATATGGGAGCAACCACCACTGACTAGACAAAACCTTTAATAGAAAGCTAATATTTAATTTCCTAAAATAACTTTAGGATAACCGAAAAGAACAATCAAATCACAAGGATAAATAAAACAAAAGAACACAACATCGAAAAACATATTCGAAATACTAGAACGTTAGCCTCTTGTATTTGGTATTATTTCCATAAATAACTAGTATGATGCGGAAAAGGAAAAACTACTAGTTATACCTTCTAGAAAGACCTCTTGATCTTCTATCGTATTCCTCTTCTAACCTCGGACGTTGTGTGGGCAACGATCTTCTGAGATGAGAAACCACCAACCACCTTCTTCTCCTCCTAGCTAGGTTCGGCCACAAAGAAAGAAGCTTCACCAAGGAAGAAAATCAAAACACTAACCAAGCTCCAAGAGATGCTCGCTTCCTCTCCTTCTTCTTCTTCTTCTCCAAGTAGTATCCGGCCACCACAAGAGCTCCAAGGAAAGAGAGGGGTTCGGCCACCACAAGAGGAAGAGAGGGAAAGGATGGCCGGCCACACCAAGGAACAAAAGAGGGAGAGAAATAATAGAGGTTGTATCTCTTGAAGGCACCCTCACCCCTTCTTTTATATTCCTTGGCCTATGCAAATTAGGAAATTTAATTACAATAAAATTTCCTTAATTTCCTTGACATGATTTAATTGAGAAATATAAAATAAAATTTCCCCAATTAAATTCAAGTGGTCGGCCACATCATGAAGAACAAATTGGACAAGTTTCAATCAACAATTAAAACTTCCTAATTTGTTTCCGGAAATTTTAAAATTAAAATTTCTCTTCAAAAATCTCTTCATGGTTGATAAAAAGAAATTTCCATAATTTTAATTTTACAACATGTGAATAATTTTTAAAGAGAAAAAAAATATCTCACCAATCTACAAATAAGGAAAGAGATCTAATCTCTTTCTTTAATCTATTGTAGATATTTTACAAGAGAGATATTTTAATTTTAATTCTCTTTAATAAATTATATCTTCCACATAATAAAAATTAAAATTAAATTTCTTTTTTAATTTAATTTGGCCGGCCCCCACTAGCTTGGGTTCAAGCTAGGGCCAGCCACCCAATCTTATACCGGCCCTAGCTTGGTTCCCAAGCTAGCTTGGCCGACCCCCTTTAGGTGGGTATAGAAGGTGGGTATAGGTGGGTATAGTACTCTATAAATAAGAGGCTACGATAGGGACCGAGAGGAGGAATTGGTTTTGGTCTCCCGATAAAATTAAGCATCCCGTGTTCGCCCCGAACACACAACTTAATTTTATCAATAATAATTCATTCCACTAGAGAACTATTATTGAACTACCGCACCAATCCCAAATTACATTTTGGGCTCCTTCTTATTATGAGTGTGTTAGTCTCCCTGTGTTTAAGATATCGAATGTCCACTAATTAAGTGAGTTACTGACAACTCATTTAATTAATATCTTAGTCCAAGAGTAGTACCACTCAACCTTATCGTCATGTCGGACTAAGTCCACCTGCAGGGTTTAACATGACAATCCTTATGAGCTCCTCTTGAGGACATTATCAACCTAGTATCTCTAGGACACAGTTTCCTTCTATAATCAACAACACACACTATAAGTGATACCATTTCTCAACTTATCGGGCTTATTGATTCATCGAACTAAATCTCACCCATTGATAAATTAAAGAAATAAATATCAAATATATGTGCTTGTTATTATATTAGGATTAAGAGCACACACTTCCATAATAACCGAGGTCTTTGTTTCTTTATAAAGTCAGTATAAAAGAAACGACCTCAAATGGTCCTACTCAATACACTCTAAGTGTACTAGTGTAATTATATAGTCAAGATAAACTAATTCCTAATTACACTACGACCTCCCAATGGTTTGTTCCTTTCCATTTTGGTCATGAGCTACTGTTTATAATTTATAAGGTACTGATAACATCATCTTCTATATGTGACACCACATACTATGTTATCTACAATATAAATTAATTAAGCAACTACAAACAAATGTAGATAAATTGACCAAATGTGATTCTTTATTTAACATAAATGTTTACAAAAGCTTAGGCTTTCAGTATACACTTCAACAACTAAAAGCCTAGCTTTTGGTATAAACATTTATCTAGAAAAAGAATCACATTGGTCAAATGTCTACATTTATGATAAATGTAGTTGCTCAATTAATTTATATTGTAGATAACATGGTGTGTGGTGTCACACACAGAAGATCATGTTATCGGTTCCTTATAAATTATAAGCGAGACTCACACAGATGGAAAGGAACAAACCATGGAAATCGTGTGAATTAGGTATTAGTTATCTTAACTATAATTACACTAGTACACTGTAGTGAACAGGACCATTTGGTGGTTCGCCTATCTTGACTTTATAAAGGAACAGACCTCGTTATTATGGGTGTGTTTAATCTGTGTAATAACAAGTACATATGTTGGTATTTTTCTTTAATTATCAATGGTGGATTTAGTCGATAAATCAATAAGCCGCGATAAGTGGAATGATATCACTATAGTGTGTGTTGATGATTATAGAAGGTGTGTCCTAGTGATCTGGGTTGAGAATGTCCCAAGAGGAGCTCGTAAGGATTGTCATGTTAAACCCTGGCGGTGGACTGTCCGAGTGACGATGAGTTGGTGGTACTACTCTGGGCTAGATATTAATTGGTGAGTTGTCGGAAACATTTGTTATCTTAAACACGGGGAGACTAACACACTATAATAAGAAGGAGCCAAAATGTAATTTGGGATTGGATGTAGTTCAATAATAGTTTCTGGTTGAATGATTATTATTGATAAGTGTGTGTTCGGTGAGCACGGATGCTAATTTTATCGAGACCAAACCAATTCTCTCGGTCTATCGTAACCTCTTAATTATGTACTATACCCACCTTCTACCATCCTATGGGGGGCCAAGCTGGCTGCGGACCAGCTAGGGCGGCAGTTTGGTTCATGGGTGCTTCAAGGTGGCCGGCCCTAGCTTGGGTTCAAGCTTGGTGTGGGCGGCCCAAATTAAAATAAAAGGATTTTTATTTTTTAAAATTTTCTTATGTGGATAACATGATTTAAAAGAGAGTTTAAAAATTAAAAATTTCCTTTTATAGCTTTCTACAAAAGATTAAGAGAAGAGATTAATCTCTTTCCTTATTTGTAGTTTAAAAGGATGGTTTTAATTTTTAAAAACTTTCCTTATTTGTAAATCATCTACATGTTTAAAAGAGAGTTTAAAATTTGAAATCTTTCCTTATTTGTTGATTAAAGGAGGATTTTAAATTTTATGAAAACTTTCCTTTTTAATTATGTTCATGATTTAAAAGTGAGTTTAAAATTAAATATTCTCTTCTACAAAAGATTAAGAAAAGATTTGATATCTTTCCTTATTTGTAGATTAAAAGAGATTTTAATTTATAGAGATAACTTTCTTTTTATCCACATGTTTAAAATAAAGATTTTAATTTATTAAATTTCCTTTTTATAAACCAATCATGAAGGGATAAAAATTATTAGAGAAATTTTTATAAATTTCCGGAAGCAAATAAGGAAGTTTTAATTGGTGTTTAAAATTTTATTTGCTTCGAGATTTTATTTGTTGTGGCCGGCCATTGTAGTTTGAAAAGAGAAAATTATTTTAATTAAATAAATTTTCCTTTTCAAAGGCAAAAGAATTAAGGAAGTTTTTATTAAATTTTCCTTATTTGCCAAGACCAAGGATTATAAAAGAGGGGGTAGAGGAGGCTTCAAGGGAAGGACTCTATTCTATTTTTCTCCCTCTTTTCCTTGGTGTGGTGGCCGGCCCTTCCCTTTCTCTTCTCTCCTCTTGTTGTGGCCGAAATCTATCATCTCTTGGAGCTTGGAGGATGTGGCCGGATCAAGGAAGGAGAAGAAGGAGAGAAAGCATGCATCCCTTGGAGTTTGGTTGGTGGAAAATTCTTCATCCTTTGGAAGTTCTTGTGCTTGGCCGAAACTTGAAGGAAGAAGAAAGAAGGTGCCTAGGTGATTCTCATCTCGGAAGTTCGTTGCCCACACAACGTCCGAGGTTAGAAGAGGAATACGGTAGAAGATCAAGAGGTCTTTCTAAAAGGTATAACTAGTAATTTTTCTTTCCGCATCATACTAGTTATTTTTGGAAATAATACTAAATACAAGAGGCATACGATTCTAGTGTTTCGAATTTGTTTTCGATATAGTGTTCTTTTGTTTTTCTTTTCCTTGTGATTTGATTGTTCTTTTCGGTTGACCTAAAGTTATTTTAGGAAATTAAATATTAGCTTTCCTTAAAAGGTTTTGTCTAGTCGGTGGTGGTTGCTCCCATATTCAAGAAGGCCATGTGCCTCGCCACGTCAGTACTGGGAACCAATTTTGGAAATTAATATTTAATGAAATTAATAACTTAGGTGATTTGGATCAAACATGTTAAGTTCCGCAGGAGATCCAAGTCAAAACCTAAAAGAACAAATAGATTAAGTTTTGGATCAAACGTGTTAAGTTCCACAGGCGATCCAAAATTTAATTTAAAAGAACACATGGTAGCTAGGAAAAGGTTCAGACCTTTGTACAAAATTTTTGTACAGTGGAACCTCTAGGTTTTCCGAGTAGCAACCAACAATTGGTATCAGAGCTAGGGTTTTGCCTCTGTGTATTTGGTATTAGTTTAATTATGCATATGTCATACATAATTTAGGCAGGATAATAGTAGGATGTGCTAACTTTGTGGATGCAGGATCCAACTATTATGGCTTATAGTTATTATGTGTGTGATTGGACCCTTGGACATGTCAAGGGCATTTTATTGTGTGTGCATGATTGTATTATAAAATACAGCAGGAGTTGTATTTAGTTTTATTAGGATTTTATCTTTTGATATAGTTACATGTACATTCCTTTTATGGAATATAGGATCGATGGATGTAAATTTTATTTTATGTTCGATCTAGTTTACATGTACATTCCTTCAAGGAATATAGGATCGAAAAATGTAAAATTCTATTTATGTCGCGGATCGAATCTTGCAAGGCGTGGAACCTTTTGAGGACCAGAGGCGCAGCGGAACAAGGAGCAAGATGGATGCGACAACTAGACCCAGTGGCGGTGGCCAAAGATGGCAGCAGCTAGGGTTGGCGACACACGGAGGACAGCAATAGATAAAAGCCATAATAGTTGAAAATTAGTTTTTCTATTTATTTCTTTTTATGATGTGTTGTGTGTGCTTGTTAGTATGCATGTTAGGTAGACTAGCATAGGCAAAATTACTCACTTTAAATAACTAAGTGGGAGAGGGATTTATTTTAAATAAATTCCACTGTCTCCATTACTGGTTTATAAGTGATGCAACAAGCTTGCGCGTTGGCTCTAAGTGCCTTCCTCCATATCGGATGAGCTTGTTTGTGGATAACTAGATTAAACTTCCATTTTGGATTACTATAGGAAGTTAATTAAGAGCGTGTGATCTTCCCCATCGGAAGGGGCACAATCTTATTAATGGACTTAGTGTCAAGTAATGGTATACACTTAGGCATGTCTAATAGTATCCTCCCCATCGGAGTCACTGCTATTATTTGTGTGACCGAAGAAAACCAACTATTGTTTGTCAAATAAATAGGTTGACAAGATAATAAAATTAAAAACCCCTCTTACAAATGTTTGATTTTGTATACGTCCACACTATCGTTGTAAAGCCCGAAAAAAATTCCCAAAACTATTTTAGAAATATTCTAGGATTTTTCTGGAATTTTTAGATATTTTTCCCGGAATTTTCCGAGTAGCGGAAGTAGCAAAAAGAAATATAAGCGTAAAACGGCCTAGGCGGGGATTGAACCCGAGACCTATGATTTAGAGGGACAATGTCATAACCAGTTGACCCAGCAGGGCTGTGCTGAAAGAGGAGGGGAACGATTATATTTAAGTTGGGTTTAGCCGAATTAACCACCTAATATAAATAGAAGGTTTAAGTGGGTTTGGTTTATTTTTGCTTGGTTCGGCAACCTTCTCCCTCTCCAAACCCTCAACGCCGACTCCTCTCCCTCCTCTCCTTCTTTCGGCGCCACACCAAGGAGAACCTAGGGTTCTTCTCCTAGGGTCCCAAGATCACTTTCCGGCGACGATTTCAACACAAGGACGTTCCCCTCCGCGAGTAGAGCACATGGACGCGAGCGAAACGTCGAGAAGTCGTCTCCACCGGAATTGATTTGTAAGAAATTACGATCAAGAGGTAAGAGACCCCTCACCTGCGGTATAATAGCTCCGTTTGGTTTTCTACGCATTGGTTTTAGCTATATGCAGGTTTTTCGGCACGTAGGGTGTGTTTAAACCCTCCTCGAGGATGTAGGGATCTAGTTGAACACCTCTAGACGGGCCGGACGCGTTGTTCTCCTTTAGTTGGAGATTCTAGACGTTGTCGGGTGCCTAGAGGTGATCTCCCGATTAGAGGAGAGAGTTGAAGCACGCCAAGTGTTCGGTAAATTGTTGGTGTAGCTAAATACCACTTCAGTTATGTTTAATAGCTCAGTTAAGTGCATTAGGAGCACTTAAAACAGTACCTTAGTTTAGTTCAGCTTATTATATCTTATATGGATCAGATATCCAATGGGTGGGCTCCCACAGTCGCCTCTAGGTTCAGATAACCTAGCTCTAGGTTCAGATAACCTAGAAACAGCATAGTTATATCGATTAGCTATATTCAGTATTTTATTTTCAATGGCACTGTACTGGATCGGATATCCTAGTAAGGTTCAGATAACCTAGTCGCTAGGTTTAGATAACCTAGTAGACCCTACTAAATTCGGGACTTGCAAACCCGGGTCTAGTTAGGGATGCGCGCACAGCAAGTACAGTTGCCGGGCCCAACAGTATGTTTATTATTTTCACTTATTATGTATTAGATTTCAAAACTCAAAATCAGTTATGCTAGTTGAGTTTGTTTCCAGTTACAGATTTAGTTTCCGTTAGTTTAGCTTATGTTTAGTTCATGTTATCATGCTTAGATACTAGTATGCCATGATTAGACTTAACCGTTATGCTTGTATGATCATATGCCATGCTTATATGTTATGCTTTATGACCTCAGTACTCCATGTCTTAGCAAGTTCAGTGCATATTTTCAAATAGCATGATTTAAAAGCATATTGCATCGAATGCATGATTTTGTGAGGTAGATGGTTTCTTACTAAGCGAAAGCTTACAGATACTACTTTTCTTATACTGCAGATAAAGGTAAAGGAAAAGTGGACCAGTAGCGGAGGCTGGAGGTCAATGCGGAGATGGTGTGTGTGTGTGGAACTGGAATGAAAGATCTTAGGGATCTAACGAGCTTTATTTATACATTAGAACTCTTTAGCATTTACTTTCAGCACTTTCAGTTTATTAGTTTGATACTGTCGTTTTCATGCACGTTAAGTTGTTAAAATGTGTTTTAGTGAGTGAAATGCCATGAACCAGTTTAGAATTGTCACTACATGTTATCAGAACAGTTTATTATGCAGTAGGTAGTTGTTGGATTGTATTTTGGCACACCGGAGTCCTGAAATCCGAGTTCCCGGCCGAAATCAGACACTGATCGGTCTCGAGACCGATCAGTGCCTGAGCAGTGCCACTGGATCGGTCAGTCGACCGATCCAGACGAATACCGTTTCAGGTCTCTGGATCGGTCAGCCGACCGATCCAGACATACCTGGATCGGTCTGTCGACCGATCCAGCCACACCTGGATCGGTCTGCCGACCGATCCAGCTGGGGACAGAAGCGATGTAGCTGCGGATCGGACAGCCGACCGGTCCAGGGTCTTGTGACCGTACCAGTATCAGCAGATCGGTCTGTGGACCGGTCCGGAGGGTGTTACCAGTTGTAAATCCCTCCCCTAGCATGTGTACGACTCCGAGTTACACCCTTTAGCAAGTATAGAATCAAGAAAAGTAACAGCTTAGCAAATGTTAGGGTCAGAGTTAACATTAATCAGATAATTAGCAAAATTTTTAATTAGCCCAGCTTTCCGCGCAGTATAGCTTAGCAGTATTGTAGCGATTCGCCTTACAGCTTAGTACCCAGAAGGCGGGTCGTTACAGAGTGGTATCAGAGCAGTGTTCCATACTTCCTACACACACATCAGCATTGCACCTGCAGCTTCCAAGTAAGAATACCTCTACTCTCTTTATTGTTCTTGTTTATAGTGACAATTCATGGTATATGCTTCTTGCTTATAGTTACAGTTCATGTTATATGCTTATTGCTCGTTAGTATGTGATAGGTTAAACATGATATCAGAAACTATATAACCGTGATAGTATTAGTTATACATATGTTCCTTATGTCATTAGAAATGGCACGAGGACGCCCATCTAGAAGGGCACTAGCATGAGCCCAGAGGCGGGCGGTTCGGTGCCTCCTCCGGATCTTCAGCATTAGTGGCTCGATTCTGACTAGTGAACGAGGAGATAGCCACCCTCGGGGCTAATCGGCAGAGGGCAAGTCCTCACGAAGCTAAAGGTCGAGGAGGCTCATGCACTCGAAGCAGGTAGCTCTCACGGCTCTAACAGGAAGGAACTCCGGCAACAAGCGCATCGGGAGGTTACCCAAAGGAGGACCGGACGTGGCACCGGATATCCAAGTGTGCTACTTGTGGGAAATTCCATCTTGGAGTTTGTCGTAAGGGCACACGAGGATGCTTTGAATGTGGACAAGAAGGGCACATGGCCAAGCGGTGCCCGAACAAGACCGGTCTTCCTCAGCCACAGCAGATTCCGTATGCCAGCCAGCTCAGTTACATCGGATGCAGGCCGCTCTAGAAGGTCCACTTATCGGCCGGGCGAGGCATTAGAAGCCCCTCGGCTTTAGCGAATCGAGGATCTACGCACTCACGGAGAGGGCGTAGCCAATGCCTCGGCGGTTGTCACAGTCAGTTAGCATTTTTCAAGATAGTCTCTTATTACATTTGATCTTGGGGCAACCCATTCATATGTAGCCAGGATGTTCTCGAAAAATTAGAGTACCTCGAGAGATACTCGGTGATCGGTTTTGGCGCTACCTTGAGGAGAGATCATGGCGTCCACCCTTGGCTCGAGCGGTCGGTCATTATAGCAGACGGGGAGCTCTTTTGCGATCGATAGTGCTAGAAATGACCGACTATGACATTATCTTGGAATGGACTTTTTGGTCAAATCGGTGCCTCTATCGAGTCTTGTAAGAAATCACGTTCAACCTGAAGCGAGCCAGATTGGTTCGTCGGGAACCAAGGAGAAAGGCCAAGAGGTTTCTCTCAGCATGAAGGCACGGAAGTTCTTGGATTCGGGATGCAGGATTCCTAGCACACGTAGTCGGCACCGATCGGGACGAGGGACCAACGGCTAGCGAGGGGTCCGAGTCGTTTGTGACTACCGGTCTTCCACTGAAGAGCTACGGGCTTAGCACCAGACGGAGATTGAATTTAAGATAGAGCTTATTCCGGCACAAATCCAATTTCCAAGGCACCATACCGCATGGCTCCAGCAGAATTGAAGGAACTTCAGGAGCAATTACAAGGGTTTCATACGCCCTAGTCACTCACCTGGGGAGCGCCTGTCTGTTCGTGAAGAAGAAGGATGGAAGCATGCGGCTATGCATAGACTACAGAGCACTGAATCAGGTCACGATCAGGTACCCTCTTCCCAGAATAGATGACCTGTTCGACCAGTTAAAGGGAGCAGCTGTGTTCTCTAAGATTGACCTCAGATCAGGATATCACCAAGTCAGAGTCAAGGAGGGTGATATACCGAAGACAGCATTCAGAACCAGATACGGACACTACGAGTTCGTGGTCATGCCCTTTGGCGTGACCAATGCTCCAGCTACATTCATGGATCTCATGAACAGAGTATTCAGGGAGTATTTAGATAAGTTTGTTATTGTGTTTATCGATGACGTTCTTATCTACTCAGGATCTCAGGAAGAACACACGGAGCACCTGAAACTAGTATTACAGACCCTTCAGCAGAACCAGCTATACGCCAAATTCACGAAATGTGAATTTTGGCTAGATCAGGTGTCCTTCCCAGGTCACATCATCTCAAAGGATGGTATTATGGTGGATCCCACAAGATAGAAGCGATAAATGCTGGAAGCGGTGAAGAACGCCAAGTGAAATCGGGAGCTTTCGGGATTAGCAGATATTACTGGAAGTTTGTGGAGGATTTCTCGGTAGCCTCCCACCCAGCACTCTTACCGAGAAGAACAGGAAATTCCGGTGGGCGGAGGAGCGTGAGAGCGACATTTGAGCTAAAGGAGATTGACGGTGCCTATTTTGGCTCTACCGACACGGCGGACTTTGACATCTATAGTGATGCCTCTAAGTTGGGACTAGGAGCGATCTTGATGCAAAGCGGCAAGGTGATTGCCTATGCCTCCGGACAACTCAAGGATTATGAGAAGAATTACCTACTCATGACCTTGAGCTTGCATCAGGTTCGCTCTCAAAATTTGGAGACATTACTTATATGGAGCTCGGTGCAGAGTGTATACATCGGAGTCTGAAGTACTTCTTCACTCGGAAGGATCCGAATATGCGACAGCGCAGATGGCTAGAGTGGTCAAGGACTACGATATAGACATCCTCTACCATCGTGAAAGCCAATAAGGTAGCAGATGCACTTAGCGAAATCGGTGCTACCTTATTGTCTCTTGACCATGTCGCGCCCCTACGGAAGGAGATCGTGGATTTGGTCTCGAGCTCATCGTGGGACGCTCTCTACTATGACCTTAGAGTCTACCTTGCTTGGTGATATTCAGTCAGCTCGGGATCGGGATCCCGAAATTAGAAAAATCAAGCAAGGGCTAGCGTAATCAGAAAGTAGAAATTCAGAGTGTCAGATGGCGGGGTGTTGTATTTTGGTGATAGACTACGTGCCGGATCGGGAGGAGCTACGGAGGCAGATTTTTAGATGAGGCTCACGGGACTCCCTCGCGATGCATCCGAGCTCCACCAAAATGTATCAAGACACAAGAACGCTTTTGATGGCGGGATGAGCGAGACATCGCCAGGATATGTTGTCGCCTCCGTCGGAGGTCAAGGCGAGAACATCGTGACCGGAAGAGTTCTGCGCCTATCTGATTCCGAATGGAAGTGGGAGGATATCTCCATGGATTTCATAGTGGGACTACCCAGAACCACGAATGGTTTTGGCCATCGGGTAATAGTCGGCGGTTACTAAATCGGCCCACTTTTAGCTATCAAGATATCCTACTCTATGGAGAAGATAGCTCAGTTGTATCTCGAGGAGATCGTCGGACTACATGGAGTCCCGAACCATCATTTGAGAGGCAGTGATTTACATCACACTTACGGAAGTGTGTTCGATCACTATGGGCACAGCTAAAATTCACCTGACTTTCCATCCTCAGACGGATGGTCAGACGGAGCGAGTAAATCGGTACTCGAAGATATGCTCGAGCTTGTGCCCTAGATTTCAAGGAAGTTGGTGCAAATATCAAGTCTAGCGGAATTTGCATACAACAACAGCTGGCCACTATCGGCATGGCACCTTATGAGGCACTCTATGGGCGGGTGCGGATCACCAATCTGGCGGTATGAGTGGTGAGCAGAAGGAACTAGAACTTGAGACGGATCTAGTAGCGGCTACCAGCAGCAGCCATACTGATTCGCCGGAGGATAGAGGACAGCCAGAGGCCGTCGGAAGAGCTATCTTGATACAGCCTTGAGACCCCTAGAGTTCTCGATTGGGGATCTGTTTTCCTCGAGTAGCTCCCATGAAGGAGTCATGCGTTTCGGGAAGAAGGCAAGCTAGCTCCCGGATATGTGGGACCATACCTTATCACGAAGAGAGTGGGCAAGGTAGCATATGAGCTAGAGCTACCTCGGGAGATGTCAGGTCCTGGCGTATTCCATGTCTCCATCTGAAGAAGCATATTCGAGGCCACCGGTGATTGAGCCCGGTTAGTACAGGTCCGTGATGATCTTAGCTATGACAATCGGCCTATTCGATAATAGACCGAGCAGGAAAGAAATTACGGAACAAGAAGTACCATTAGTTAAGTCAGTGGCAAAATCACCTGCTGAGGCGACTTGGGAGACGAGGCGGCATGAGATGTATACCAGACTGTTTTAAGTTCGGGGACGAACTTTTATAAGGTATGGGGATTGTAACGGAAAATTCCCAAAACTATTTTAGAAATATTCTAGGATTTTTCTGGAATTTTTAGATATTTTTCCCGGAATTTTCCGAGTAGCGGAAGTAGCAAAAAGAAATATAAGCGTAAAACGGCCTAGGCGGGGATTGAACCCGAGACCTATGATTTAGAGGGACAATGTCATAACCAGTTGACCCAGCAGGGCTGTGCTGAAAGAGGAGGGGAACGATTATATTTAAGTTGGGTTTAGCCGAATTAACCACTTAATATAAATAGAAGGTTTAAGTGGGTTTGGTTTATTTTTGCTTGTTTCTGCAACCGTCTCCCTCTCCAAACCCTCAACGCCGACGCCACCCTCTCCTCTCCCTCACGCACGGCACACCAAGCCCCTAGGTCCCTAGGGCCATCTTCCGGCGACGATTTCAACACGAAAGAGGCTCCCCTCCGCGAGTAGAGCACGTGGACGCGAGCGAAACGTCGAGAAGTCGTCTCCACCGGAATTCCTAGCGATTAGAATCGTAAGAAATTACGATCAAGAGGTAAGAGACCCCTCACCTGCGGTATAATAGCTCCGTTTGGTTTTCTACGCATTGGTTTTAGCTATATGCAGGTTTTTCGGCACGTAGGGTGTGTTTAAACCCTCCTCGAGGATGTAGGGATCTAGTTGAACACCTCTAGACGGGCCGGACGCGTTGTTCTCCTTTAGTTGGAGATTCTAGACGTTGTCGGGTGCCTAGAGGTGATCTCCCGATTAGAGGAGAGAGTTGAAGCACGCCAAGTGTTCGGTAAATTGTTGGTGTAGCTAAATACCACTTCAGTTATGTTTAATAGCTCAGTTAAGTGCATTAGGAGCACTTAAAACAGTACCTTAGTTTAGTTCAGCTTATTATATCTTATATGGATCAGATATCCAATGGGTGGGCTCCCACAGTCGCCTCTAGGTTCAGATAACCTAGCTCTAGGTTCAGATAACCTAGAAACAGCATGTTATATCAGTTAGCTATAGATATCGATATTTTATTTTCAATGGCACTGTCTTGGATCGATATCCTAGTAAGGTTCGAGATAACCTAGTCGCTAGGTTTAGATAACCTAGTAGACCCTACTAAATTCGGGACTTGCAAACCGGGTCTAGTTAGGGATCTTGCAAGTACAGAAATCTGATTCTGGCCCAACAATATGTTTATTATTTTCACTTATTATGTATTAGATTTCAAAACTCAAAATCAGTTATGCTAGTTGAGTTTGTTTCCAGTTACAGATTTAGTTTCCGTTAGTTTAGCTTATGTTTAGTTCATGTTATCATGCTTAGATACTAGTATGCCATGATTAGACTTAACCGTTATGCTTGTATGATCATATGCCATGCTTATATGTTATGCTTTATGACCTCAGTACTCCATGTCTTAGCAAGTTCAGTGCATATTTTCAAATAGCATGATTTAAAAGCATATTGCATCGAATGCATGATTTTGTGAGGTAGATGGTTTCTTACTAAGCGAAAGCTTACAGATACTACTTTTCTTATACTGCAGATAAAGGTAAAGGAAAAGTGGACCAGTAGCGGAGGCTGGAGGTCAATGCGGAGATGGTGTGTGTGTGTGGAACTGGAATGAAAGATCTTAGGGATCTAACGAGCTTTATTTATACATTAGAACTCTTTAGCATTTACTTTCAGCACTTTCAGTTTATTAGTTTGATACTGTCGTTTTCATGCACGTTAAGTTGTTAAAATGTGTTTTAGTGAGTGAAATGCCATGAACCAGTTTAGAATTGTCACTACCTGTTATCAGAACAGTTTATTATGCAGTAGGTAGTTGTTGGATTGTATTTTGGCACACCGGAGTCCTGAAATCCGAGTTCCCGGCCGAAATCAGACACTGATCGGTCTCCAGACCGATCAGTGCCTGAGCAGTGCCACTGGATCGGTCAGCCGACCGATCCAGACGAATACAGTACGCTACTGTATCCTCCTGGATCGGTCAGCAGACCGATCCAGCACGAGACAGTAGCGTCCCAGGAGATTTCGAGTGCCTGGATCGGTCTGTCGACCGATCCAGCCACACCTGGATCGGTCTGCCGACCGATCCAGCTGGGGACAGAAGCGATGTAGCTGCGGATCGGACAGCCGACCGGTCCAGGGTCTTGTGACCGTACCAGTATCAGCAGATCGGTCTGTGGACCGGTCCGGAGGGTGTTACCAGTTGTAAATCCCTCCCCTAGCATGTGTACGACTCCGAGTTACACCCTTTAGCAAGTATAGAATCAAGAAAAGTAACAGCTTAGCAAATGTTAGGGTCAGAGTTAACATTAATCAGATAATTAGCAAAATTTTTAATTAGCCCAGCTTTCCGCGCAGTATAGCTTAGCAGTATTGTAGCGATTCGCCTTACAGCTTAGTACCCAGAAGGCGGGTCGTTACAATCGTGGCATACAAAATTCACGGTGTTTGAGGTAATTTTATTTGTCATAAAGAATTATTGACATGATAATTAATGGGTAAAACCCTCCTCTTACAAATGTTTAAATTTTGTATACGTCCACACTATCGTGGCATGCAAAATTCACGGTGTTTTGAGGTGTTGGTGAATTTAAATAATATTGTTTGAGCAATCAATGTTATTTTAAATTCAAAAGGTTTTGACCAAATATTTGATCAAAGACAGATCAACTATTAATTTTATTCGTCATAAAGTAAAGTTGACGAGATAATAAAATTAATGGATAAAATCTCTTTTTTTGATTTTGTATACGACCACACTATCGTGGCATACAAAATTCATGGGGATTTTAAGGAATTGATCTTGACCAAATATTTTTGTGATTCTTAGGATTTAAAATGTTTGTCAATTTCCTAGCTGTTATACTATAGAAAAGACTTAGTAGTCCTGATTGTAAAAATTGGAAATAGGACTTGGACATTAAGGTAGTCTGTCTTTTTAGAACTAAAGAACAATATAGGTGTATTTAATTCATTAGTTGAAACATGTTTAGTGGTGTAATCTACTAGAACCTGGAGTGTAGATATAGATGCCATTAACCATATTCGCAATTCATTGCAGGGTTCCAGGAAACCCGACAACTAAATGAAAATAAAAACACCGTCCACATGGGCACTGCTGTAAAAGAGGCAGCTATTGCAGTGGGAGATGTTTATCCTTTAAATAGGAATAAAATATGGATTATTAATTGTCTTTACGTACTAAGTTTAGAAAGAACCTGATTTCAGTTTCTAAACTATTATAGAATAGATATTGTGTCTATTTTGATAACAAAGCTGTTATCAAGAAAAATAGAGAAGTTATCTATTCTGGTATGTTGGTTGACAATTTATAATCCAATAAACTCCCACGATTCAATAAATGGAAATTATAACACATCTTCTAACTTTAAGAGAAAGCAACCTTCAGAAATGAATCGATTATATCTTTGGCATCTAAGGCTAGGTTATATTAACTTGAGTAGGATTCATTGGTAGCTGATGAACTTTTGGGTTCATTAGTAGTGGAAATCTTTCCAACATGCGAGTCTTACTTGGAAGGAAAAATAACCAAGAAGCTTTTAAGTCTAAAGGATTTTGAGCCAAAGATATATAGGAATAGGTTCATTCTGATTTGTGAAGACTTTTGACTATCCAGGCAAGAGGTTGTTTCAAATATTTTGTCTATATATAACTATTTGAGATATGGATACATTTACTTGATGTGCCGCAAGTCTAAGTGCTTTGATTAGTACTAGGCTGATGTGGAGAAACGACAAAGTAAAAGTATCAAGACACTATGGTGAGATCGTAGTGGCAAGTACCTCTTGGGAGAATTTAGGAGTCACTTATTAGAAGTAGGGATTCAATCCCAACTAACTGCACCTGGTACACCCCTACAGAATGGTGTAGTAGAAAGAAGGTATAAAACTCTTATAGAAATAAGTAGATTGATGATGAATTACCAAATTCGTTTTAAGGATATACACTAGAAATAGAAGTGTACATAATATCTTCCAAAGTCAGAACTCTCTACTCATATAGAATTGTTGAATAGGCGTAAGCCTATTTTGAAGCATATTCGGATTCGGGTAGTCCAGCACATATGCTGAAGAGAGACAATGATAAGTTGGATAGGAATTCACTTGTTTGTGGGTTATCCTAGAGAAATGAAAGTAGGTTTATAGTCTTTAAAATCAGAAGGTCATTGTTAGCATCAATGATCGATTTTTAGAAAAGGACTATGTAATAAACCTCGTGCCCATAAGAAAATTTGTTCTTAAGGAAATAATAAAAGACATGTCTAATCTAGTACCAACTGTACAAGATGAGATACCACAAAGAAACTGCAACACGTATCACAAATGATACACAATTGCAGAAAGTGCCTCGTCGTAGTGGGAGGGTTGTTAGGCAACCTAAAAAGATTCATGTTTTGGGAGAGTTTTTGGACTTGATCCCTGGAGGACATGAACCTGATCTCCTGACATAATAAGCACTCAAGATAAAGATCGACAGATCTTGGCAAAGAGTAATGAATAAAAAGAATTAGAATATATGTATTCTAATAAAACTGGAAGCTTGTAGAACCACCAAATGGTGTAAAAGCCTTTGGATGTAAAAGGTCTATAATAGGAAAGAGGGATAGCAGAAGGTAGAAACTTTCAAAGCAAGGCTTGATGAAAAAGAAAACTTTCCATGCTTAAGTCTATCCGGATTCTTTTATCTATTTGGCAAGTGGATGTCAAGACAGCATTCCTTGATGGAAGTCTTAAAGAAAGCATCCATATAAAGCAACCAGAAGGGTTCATTACAAAGGGCTAAGCGCATCTTGTGTGCAAGCTCAATCAGTCTATGGACTGAGGCAAAGCTTCAAGGTCTTGAAACATCCGGTTTATCAAAGTAATCCAGACCTATGGATTTATTTAGTAACCGGATAAGTCTTGTGTATATAAAAGGTGTGATGGAAACGTGGTGGTATTTCTTGCACTATACGTAGATAACATTTTTGGTAGTTGGAAACAATATCAAAATGTTGTCAGAAGTGAGGGTATGGTTGTCCAAACAATTCGATATAAAGGACTTGGGAGGATGTATATATTCTTGAGATCAAAGTAATCGCAAGAAAAGAATATTTTACTTATCCCAAGCTTCATACATCGGAAAAAATCCTTGCTCGTTTCAAGCATGCAAAACTCCAAAAAAAGTTTCTTACCTTTTTAAGCATGGAGTAATTTTATCTAAAGATATGTCTCTGTAGACATCAAAGGAGATAAAGGAAATAAAGGCAGTTCTTTATGCTTCGGCTGTCGGAAGCCTAAAGTATGCTATGCACGAGAACAGAAATCTGTTTTGCCAAAGGCATAGTTAGCAGATATCAAAGTAACCCTGGACAAGGACAGTGGACTGCAGTAAAGCATATATTGAAGTACCTTAGAGGCACTAGAGATTATATGCTAGCTTACAAGGCAGTTAATTTGGTCCCTGTGGGTTGCATGGATTTTGACTTCCAATCGGATAGGGATAATAATAAGTCAACCTCGGGGTTTTGTGTTTACTTTAGGAGGTAAAGTCATAACAATGGAAGAGTGATAAGCATAGGTGTTTTTCTGGACTCCACCATAGAAGCTTAGTATATGGCAAGCCTCTGAGGTAGCCATAAAAGCTGAATGACTCAATAACCTCAAGATAGATTTAGATATTGTAACGCCCGAAAATTCTCAAACTTGCATTAGAATTATTCTATGATTTTTCTAGAATTTTTAGATATTTTTCCGGAATTTTCCGAGTAGCGGAAGTTGCAAAAGTAATTAGATAAGCAAAATGGTTTAAGCGGGAATCGAACCCGGGACCTCTCGGGTCCGCTAAACCTTTAGTTAGCCTTAGTAACCGGTGAACCCAGCAGGGCCGTGCTGAAAGAAAGAGGAACCGATTATATTTATATTAGAGTTGGGTTCAATAATCCACTTAATATAAATTAAGAACTTAAGTTGGGTTTGGTTTAATTTGGTTCGGCAGCCCTCTCCTCACAAAACCTCACGCCACCTTCTTTCTCCAAACCCTCACGCCGAATACTTCTCTTCTCTTCCTCCTTCTCTCGACGCCACACCAAGATGACCTAGGGTTCTCTCCCTAGGGCCCCAAGGTCACTTTCCTGCGACGATTTCAGCACACGGACGTTCCCCTCCACGAGTAGAACACGTGGACGCGAGCGAATCGTCGAGAAGTCATCTCCACCGGAATTTCTAGCAATTAGATTTGTAAGAAATCTAGCACACAATGTAAGAAACCCCTCACCTGCAGTATAAGTAGCTTCCGTTTGGTTTTCTATGCATTAGTTTAGTTATATGCAGATTTTTCGACATATAGGGTGTATTTAACCCTCCTCGCAGGTTTAGGGATTTAGTGAGTACCTTTAGATGGGCCGGACACGTCTTTTCCCCTTCAGTTGGAGGTTTAGGTGCTGTTGGGTGCCTAAAGGTAGTCTCCCTAATAGAGAGGGGAGTTAAAGCACACTAAGTGTTCGATAAATTAGCTAGTTAAGTAAAAATGCAAATTAGGCATTTTAACAGTTCAGTTGAATGCATTAGAAGCATCTAAATCAGTAAATCAGTTTATTCTAGCTTATATGGGACTACGGTCCCATGGGTGGGCTCCCACAGTCGCCTCTAGGTTCAGACAACCTAGTTCTAGGTTCAGATCACCTAGATTCAGCAAAATAGTATTAGCTATTTTAGTATTTTACTTTTCAGTGGCACTGTACTGGATTAGATATCCATTGGGTTGGGCTCCCATAGTCGTCCCTAGGTTTAGATAACCTAGTTAACCCTACTAAATTCGGGACTTGCAAACCCGGGTCTAGTTAGGGATGCGCGCACAGCAAGTACAGTTGCCGGGCCCAAACAGCATGTTTAGTATTTTCACTTACTATATGTATATGGATTTCAACCTTTCACAAATTAGTTCGTGAATCCAGTACAATCCTAGTAGTAGCTCAGTTTTAGTATCAGCTTAGTTTTCATTGATACCATGTGATTGATATCATGTTCTGCTTTGGATATGCCATGATTGTATGCTTATATGCCATGCCATGTTTAGTTTATTCAGTATACTTAGCATATCCTTTTAAACAGCATGATTTAAAAACATGTTTGCATCGTTGCACGTTTTAGTGAGGTAGTTGGTTTCTTACTAAGCTTTAAGCTTACAGATACTATTTTCCCTTATACTGCAGATAAAGGTAAAGGGAAGATGGACTAGCAGAGGAAGCTGGAGTTCAATGCAAAGATGGTGTGTGTGGCAGGAACTGGAATAAAAGATCCTCAGGGGTTTTAGCAAGCTTAAATAGTTGGATTCTTAGTAATTCTTCTTTCATGCATTTTCAGACCTTAGAATGTTTAAACCATGGGAGATTTTATTTAGTTTGTTAGTAATTATGTTAGAATGCTGGTTAATAGTTGCTAGAATACATTCCAATTGATTTTAGAATTTATTGTGTGAGGTTTTGGCACGCCAGAGTGCTGAAATCAGAGTTTCAGTGTGAGATCAGAAACTCTCGGGGGTCCTCGATCGATCCATGGATCGATTGGGGGCTGATTCCGTGAACAGAAGGCTTCTAGATCGATCAACCGATTGATCCAGACACATTCTGTCGCGAACAGAAGGCCTCTGGATCGATCGGTCGATCGATCCAAGCTATTCCTCGCGAACAGAAAGGTTTTTGATCGATCATTGGATCGATTGACTTATGTTTTATTGATCAGCTGATCGATCCAAATAAAGTCCCGTGCACAGAAGCACGCTGGATCGATCACTGGATCGATCAGCCGATCGGTCCAGATTATCACCCGAGCACAGTAGCGGTCTGGATCGATCCCTGGATCGATCCAACAGAGAGCAATCGATCCAGTTCAGTCTGGATCGATTGGGAAGTTCAGTTTCGACCAGGAAACTTAGCAGATCAGCTTCTAGTCCATAGGGAATGTAGGATACACCTGGTTTCCTTTAGATTATACCCTTCAGCATATGTAGAACCAAGAATAGTTATCAGATAGAAACTAAAATTTAAATTAGATCAGTTTTCCTCACAGTTAGCACAGCATAACTGTAGCGATCGGCCTTACAGCTCAGCTAGTAGAAGGCGGGTCATTACAGAGAGGTATCAGAGCCAAGTTCCATAATTCCTACACACACATCAGCATTGAACCTGCAACTTCCAAGTAAGAATACCTCTACTTAATTTATGCTCCTTGTTTTGTTATTACAGTTCATGTTTATATGTCTACTGCTTGTTAGTATGTGATAGTTTTTAAACGTGACATCAGTAGTTATATAACTGTGATTACATTAGTTATGTTATGTCCTCTATGTCTTTAGAAATGGAACGAGGACGCCCAGCTAGAAGGGCACTAGCTACTGAGCCCCAGCAAGAGGCGTGCGATTCTGCCTCCTCGACCTTACAAACATTAGTGGCTCGGTTTGAGCAGCTAATTTGAACAAAGAACAGAAATAGCCACCTTAAAGGCTAATCAGTAGAATACCCCCACAAACTCGACGACTCCAGAAGTCTTAGAGGTTCCACCAACCCAGCCTACAGCGCCAACGCCAGCACCAGCAGCAGCTGAGCCAAGAAAGGAAGCCTATCTGATCTAGTGGCGGTGAGTCAAGCCGGAGAACTTCTCGGCACTAGTGAACCATGGGATGCACAGGCCTGGTTCAAAACACCGGAGACACGATGGAGCTTACGGTCGCCGAACACGAAGGTGAAGTGTGCCTCCTCGACAGAGACGCATGCATGTGGTGGGAAAGAATCGAATGAAGCGCCCGGAACCGGATGTTATGGGTGACTTGAGAAGGAATTCTTGAGGAGTTCTTTCACATCTGGTTACAAACCGCCACTCGGCGAGTTCAGAGTTTCGTCAGGGCAACCTTTCATTGAGGAAGCCGTGAAGAAATTCAGCAGGTTGGCTCGTCTATGCCGGAGCTAGTCGGCCAGAGAGGGAACGAATCCGGTTGATGCTCAAGATGTTGAGGCCAGAGATAGCAGTGGCTGGTGGCATACATAGGCCACAAACCACAGAGGAGTTAGTGAGCAGTGCCTTGACCACAGAGCATTACCAGAACAGCATAAAGCAGCAGAAGCAAGCCTCCTTAGAGTCCAAAGGCCAAGGAAACTCTCACACTCAAAAACAGCAAGGCCACAGCTCTAACTGGAAAGGGAACTCCAACAGCAAGCGCAAATCAGGAAGTGACCCAAAAGGAGGACCATCTAGCAAGCGACCCAGTTATCCAAAGTGTGCTACTTGTGGGAAATTCCACCCAGGGGTTTGTCGCAAGGGCACACGAGGATGCTTTGAATGTGGACAAGAAGGGCACATGGCCAAGCAGTGCCCGAACAAGACCGGTCTTCCTCAGCCACAGCAGATTCAGTATGCAGGCCAGCCAGCTCAGTTATATCAGATGCAGGCCGCTCTAGAAGGTCCACTTATCAGCCAGGGCAGATTAGAAGCCCCTCCAGTGATGGCGAATGCGAGGATCTACTCACTCACCAGGGAGGACGTAGCCAATGCCTCGACAGTTGTCACAGGTCAGATTAGCATTTTACAGTATAGTGCTACTATTCTATTTGATACTGGGGCAACCCATTCAAATATAGCCAGGATGTTCGCCGAAAAATTAGAAATACCCTCAGAGGTACTCAGTGGACAGTTTTTGACGGCACTACCTTCAGGAGAGATCATGGCATCCACGCACTGGCTCAGAGCAGTGCCGGTTATCATAGCAGGCAGAGAGCTCTTTTGTGATCTGATAGTGCTAGAAATGACCGACTATGACGTTATCTTTGGAATGGACTTTCTGATCAGATACGGTGCTACCATAGAGTGCCGTAAACAGAAAGTCATCTTCCAACCTGAGGCGGTAGTGCAATTTGAATACAGTGGAGAACCAAAGAGAAAGGCCAAGAAGTTTCTCTCGGCTATGAAAGCACAGAAGCTACTGGATTCAGGATGTACAGGATTCCTAGCACACGTAGTCAACGCCAGTTAGGATAAGAACCAACAGCTAGCAGAGGTTCGAGTCGTATGTGACTACCGAGTAGTCTTCCCTGAAGAGTTACCAGGCTTAGCACCAGATAGAGAGATTGACTTTGAGATAGAGCTCATTCCCGGTACGAATCCTATCTCCAAAGCGCTTTATCGCATGACTCCAGCAGAACTGAAGGAACTTCAGGAGCAACTACAGGAGCTGCTCGACAAGGGTTTCATACGCCCGAGTCACTCACCATGGGGAGCGCCTGTATTGTTCGTGAAGAAGAAAGATGGAAGCATGCGACTGCGCATAGACTACAGATCACTGAACCAAGTCACGATCAAGAACAGGTATCCCCTTCCCAGAATCGATGACCTGTTCGACCAGCTAAAGGGAGCAGCAGTGTTCTCTAAGATAGATCTCAGATCAGGTTATCATCAGGTGAAGGTTAAAGAAGGGGATATACCCAAGACAGCATTCAGAACCCGATACGGACACTACGAGTTCGTAGTCATGCCCTTTGGCGTGACCAATGCTCCAGCTACATTCATGGATCTCATGAACAGAGTATTCTGGGAGTATTCAGATAAGTTTATTATTGTGTTTATCGATGACATTCTTATCTATTCAGGAACTCAGGAAGAACATTCAGAGCACCTGAAACTAGTGTTGCAGACCCTTTAGCAGAACCAGCTATACGCCAAATTCACGAAATGTGAATTTTGGTTAGATCAGGTGTCTTTTCTGGGTCACATCATCTCAAAGGATGGTATCATGGTAGATCCCAGCAAGATAGAAGCAGTGAGTAATTGGAAGAGACCTAAGAACGCCAGCGAAATCAGGAGCTTTCTGGGATTAGCAGGATATTACAGAAAATTCGTAGAGGACTTCTCCAGGATAGCCTCCCCACTGACAGCTCTCACCAGGAAGAACAGGAAATTTTAGTGGACAGAGGACTGCGAGAACAGCTTCAGCGAGCTAAAATGGAGATTGACCAGTGCTCCCATTTTGGCTCTACTAGACAACACCAGCAGCTTTGACATCTATAGTGATGCCTCTAAGTTGGGACTAGGAGCAGTACTGATGCAAAACGGCAAAGTGATCGCCTATGCCTCCAGACAACTCAAGGATTATGAGAAGAATTATCCTACTCATGACCTTGAGCTTGCAGCAGTAGTGTTCGCTCTCAAAATTTGGAGACATTACTTATATGGAGCTCAGTGCAGAGTGTATACAGATCATCAGAGTCTGAAGTACTTCTTCACTCAGAAGGATCTGAACATGCGACAGCGCAGATGGCTTGAGCTGGTCAAAGACTACGATATAGACATCCTCTACCATCCAGGGAAAGCCAATAAGGTAGCCAACGCACTTAGCAGAAAATCCAGTGCTACCTTATTATCTCTTACCGCCATGTCACCGCCCCTACAGAAGGAGATCGTAGATTTCGGTCTCGAGCTCATCGTTGGGCAGCTCTCTACTATGACCTTAGAGTCTACCTTGCTTGGTGATATTCAGTCAGCTCAGGAGCAGGACCCTGAAATTCAGAAAATCAAGCAAGGGCTAGCAGAATCAGAAAGTAGAGAATTCAGAGTGTCCGATAGGGGGGTGTTGTATTTTGGTGACAGACTCTGTGTTCCAGATCAGGAGGAGCTACGGAGACAGATTTTAGATGAGGCTCACAAGACTCCCTATGCGATGCATCCAGGTTCCACCAAAATGTATCAAGACCTGAAGAACCATTTTTGGTAGCCCAGGATGAAGCGAGACATCGCCAGATATGTTAGCATATGCCTCACCTGTCAGAGGGTCAAGGCAGAACATCAGCGACCAGGAGGAGTTCTGCAGCCTATACAGATTCCAGAATGGAAGTGGGAGGATATCTCTATGGACTTCATAGTGGGACTACCCAGAACCACGAATGGTTTGGATGCCATCTGGGTAATAGTCGACAGGTTGACTAAATCAGCCCACTTTTTAGCTATCAAGATATCCTACTCCATGGAAAAGCTAGCTCAGTTGTATCTCCAAGAGATCGTCAGACTGCATGGAGTCCCACGTACCATTATTTCAGACAGAGACAGCAGATTTATATCACACTTCTGGGAGTGTGTACAGTCAGCATTGGGCACGAAGTTAAAGTTCAGCACAGCATTCCATCCGCAGACAGATGGTCAGACAGAGCGAGTAAATCAGGTACTCGAAGATATGCTCCGATCCTGTGCCCTAGACTTCAAGGGAAGTTGGTGCAAATATCTGAGCTTAGCAGAATTTGCATACAACAACAGCTATCAGGCCACTATCGGCATGGCACCTTATGAGGCTCTCTATGGGCGGAGGTGTAGATCTCCAATCTGCTGGTATGAGAGTGGTGAACAGAAAGAACTAGAGCTTCAGACAGATCTAGTAGAAGATACCACAGCAGCTATACAGCAGATCCGCCAGAGGATAGAGACTGCTCAGAGTCGCCAGAAGAGCTATGCTGATACACGGCGCAGACCCTTAGAGTTTTCAGTTGGGGATTCAGTGTTCCTCAGAGTAGCTCCCATGAAGGGAGTAATGCGTTTTGGGAAGAAAGGCAAGCTAAGTCCCAGATACGTGGGACCATACCTTATCACTAGAAGAGTGGGCAAGGTAGCATATGAGCTAGAGCTACCTCAGGAAATGACAGTTGTCCATAATGTATTTCACGTCTCTATGCTGAAGAAGCATATCCCAGATGCCACCCAGGTGATTGAGCCCCAGTCGGTACAAGTCTGCGAAGATCTCAGCTATGACAGTCGGCCTATTCAGATAATAGACCGAGCAGTTAAGACATTGCGGAACAAGGAAGTACCGTTAGTAAAAGTCATTTGGCAAAGTCACACAGCAGCAGAGGCAACATGGGAGACAGAAGCCAGCATGAGACAGAAGTACCCAGAATTGTTCTAAGTTCGAGGACGAACTTTTTATAAGGTATGGGGGATTGTAACGCCCAAAAATTCTCAAACTTGCATTAGAATTATTCTATGATTTTTCTAGAATTTTTAGATATTTTTCCGGAATTTTCCGAGTAGCGGAAGTAGCAAAAGTAATTAGATAAGCAAAATGATTTAAGCGGGAATCGAACCCGGGACATCTCGGGTCCGCTAAACCTTTAGTTAGCCTTAGTAACCGGTGAACCCAGCAGGGTCGTGCTGAAAGAAAGAGGAACCGATTATATTTATATTAGAGTTGGGTTCAATAATCCACTTAATATAAATTAAGAACTTAAGTTGGGTTTGGTTTAATTTGGTTCGGCAGCCCTCTCCTCACAAAACCTCACGCCACCTTCTTTCTCCAAACCCTCACGCTGAATACTTCTCTTCTCTTCCTCCTTCTCTCAGCGCCACACCAAGATGACCTAGGGTTCTCTCCCTAGGGCCCCAAGGTCACTTTCCGGCGACGATTTCAGCACACGGACGTTCCCCTCCCCGAGTAGAACACGTGGACGCGAGCGAATCATCGAGAAGTCATCTCCACCGGAATTTCTAGCGATTAGATTTGTAAGAAATCTAGCACACAATGTAAGAAACCCCTCACCTGTAGTATAAGTAGCTTCCGTTTGGTTTTCTATGCATTAGTTTAGTTATATGTAGATTTTTCGACATATAGGGTGTATTTAACCCTCCTCGCAGGTTTAGGGATTTAGTGAGTACCTTTAGATGGGCCGGACACGTCTTTTCCCCTTCAGTTGGCGGTTTAGGTGCTGTTGGGTGCCTAAAGGTAGTCTCCCTAATAGAGAGGGGAGTTAAAGCACACTAAGTGTTCGATAAATTAGCTAGTTAAGTAAAAATGAAAATTAGGCATTTTTGTTGGGGTTGCAAGGTTGTAAACATAGTCCCATATTGGAAAGACATGGGAAAGATCATGAGTTTATAAGAGAAAAGATATCTCCATTGGCATGAGACATTTTAGGAAGAGCTCAAGAGCAAAACCATGAGGGCTTAGGCCCAAAGTGGACAATATCATGCTATTGTGGAAATATCTAAATTCTTTTCGATCCTACAATTGGTATCAGATCCCGGACTGCCAGAAGGTTTAACCGCCGACTGTGCACAAGAGCTATGGTGGACCGAGGGGCAGGAAGACCTGGTGGGTCGAGGATCCGACGTGAGAAGCCTATGGTCCTTTGTTTGAGGGGGGGATTGTTGGGGTTGCAAGGTTGCAAACATAGTCCCATATTGGAAAGACATGGGAAAGATCATGGGTTTATAAGAGAAAAGATATCTCCATTGGCCTGAGGCCTTTTAGGAAGAGCCCAAGAGCAAAACCATGAGGGCTTAGGCCCAAAGTGGACAATATCATGCTATTGTGGAGATATCTAAATTCTTTTCGATCCTACAATTTTAACAGTTCAGTTGAATGCATTAGAAGCATCTAAATCAGTAAATCAGTTTATTCTAGCTTATATGGGACTACGGTCCCATGGGTGGGCTCCCACAGTCGCCTCTAGGTTCAGACAACCTAGTTCTAGGTTCAGATCACCTAGATTCAGCAAAATAATATTAGCTATTTCAGTATTTTACTTTTCAGTGGCACTGTACTGGATTAGATATCCATTGGGTTGGGCTCCCATAGTCGTCCCTAGGTTTAGATAACCTAGTTAACCCTACTAAATTCGGGACTTGCAAACCCGGGTCTAGTTAGGGATGCGCGCACAGCAAGTACAGTTGCCGGGCCCAAACAGCATGTTTAGTATTTTCACTTACTATATGTATATGGATTTCAACCTTTCACAAATTAGTTCGTGAATCCAGTACAATCCTAGTAGTAGCTCAGTTTTAGTATCAGCTTAGTTTTCATTGATACCATGTGATTGATATCATGTTCAGCTTTGGATATGCCATGATTGTATGCTTATATGCCATGCCATGTTTAGTTTATTCAGTATACTTAGAATATCCTTTTAAACAGCATGATTTAAAAACATGTTTGCATCGTTGCATGTTTTAGTGAGGTAGTTGGTTTCTTACTAAGCTTTAAGCTTACAGATACTATTTTCCCTTATACTGCAGATAAAGTTAAAGGGAAGATGGACTAGCAGAGGAAACTGGAGTTCAATGCAAAGATGGTGTGTGTGGCAGGAACTGGAATAAAAGATCCTCAGGGGTTTTAGCAAGCTTAAATAGTTGGATTCTTAGTAATTCTTCTTTCATGCATTTTCAGACCTTAGAATGTTTAAACCATGGGAGATTTATTTAGTTTGTTAGTAATTTTGTTAGAATGCTGGTTAATAGTTGCTAGAATACATTCCAATTGATTTTAGAATTTATTGTGTGATGTTTTGGCACGCCAGAGTGCTAAAATCAGAGTTTCAGTGCGAGATCAGAAACTCCGATCGATCCATGGATCGATCGGGGGTCCTCGATCGATCCATGGATCGATTGGGGGCTGATTCCGTGAACAGAAGGCTTCTGGATCGATCAGCCGATTGATCCAGACACATTCTGTCGTGAATAGAAGGCCTCTGGATCGATCGGTCGATCGATCCAAGCTATTCCTCGCGAACAGAAAGGTTTTTGATCGATCATTGGATCGATTGACTTATGTTGGATTGATCAGCCGATCGATCCAAATAAAGTCCCGTGCACAGAAGCACGCTGGATCGATCACTGGATCGATCGGTGAGCCTGGATCGATCAGCCGATCGGTCCAGATTATCACCCGAGCACAGTAGCGGTCTGGATCGATCCCTGGATCGATCCAACAGAGAGCAATCGATCCAGTTCAGTCTGGATCGATTGGAAAGTTTAGTTTCGACCAGGAAACTTAGCAGATCAGCTTCTAGTCCATAGGGAATGTAGGATACACCTGGTATCCTTTAGATTATACCCTTCAGCATATGTAGAACCAAGAATAGTTATCAGATAGCAACTAAAATTTAAATTAGATTAGTTTTCCGCACAGTTAGCACAGCATAACTGTAGCGATCGGCCTTACAGCTCAGCTAGTAGAAGGCGGGTCGTTACAGATATGATTTCTGGTTTGTCCAAAGATTATTACAATTTATTGTAATAATGTTGGTACAGTAGCAAACTCGAAGAAACCATAAGTCTATAAGGCAAGTAAACACAATAGAGCGCAAGTACCACCCAATACGAGAAATCGTATAAACCAGGAGAAGTTGTTGCCACCTAGATTGCATCAGGTGATGACCTATAGATCCTTTAACTAAGGTCCTTAAGGCAAGAGCTTTTGATGTGCATGTTGAACAGTTAGGAATCAAATGTATGGCAGCAGATATAGCAGCTTAGTCTTTTAATATAAGTGGGAGATTGTTAGGATGTATACTAAAAGCCTAGCTTTTGGTATAAACATTTATCTAGAAATAAGAATCACATTGGTCAAATGTCTACATTTATGATAAATGTAGTTGCTCAATTAATTTATATTGTAGATAACATGGTGTGTAGTGTCACACACAGAAAATCATGTTATTGGTTCCTTATAAATTATAAACAGTAGCTCACGACCAAGATGGAAAGGAACAAACCATTGGAAGGTCGTAGTGTAATTAGGTATTAGTTTATCTTAACTATATAATTACACTAGTACACTTAGAGTGTATTGAGTAGGACCATTTGAGGTCGTTCCTTTTATACTGACTTTATAAAGGAACAAAGACCTCTGTTATTATGAAAGTGTGTGCTCTTAATCCTAATATAATAACAAGCACATATATTTGGTATTTATTTCTTTAATTTATCAATGGGTGAGATTTAGTTCGATAAATCAATAAGCCCGATAAGTTGGGAAATGATATCACTTATAGTGTGTGTTGTTGATTATAGAAGGAAACTGTGTCCTAGTGATCTAGGTTGAGAATGCCCCCAAGAGGAGCTCGTAAGGATTGTCATGTTAAACCCTGCAGGTGGACTTAGTCTGACATGACGATGAAGATGAGTGGTACTACTCTTGGAGCTAGATATTAATTAAGTGAGTTGTCAGTAACTTACTTATTTGTTATCTTAAACACAGGGATACTAACACACTCATAATAAGAAGGAGCCCAAAATATAATTTGGGATTGGTGCGGTAGTTCAATAATAGTTCTCTAGTGGAATGAATTATTATTGATAAAATTAAGTTGTGTGTTCGGGGCGAACACGGGATGCTTAATTTTATCGGGAGACCAAAACCAATTCCTTCTCTCGGTCCCTATCGTAGCCTCTTAATTATAGAGTACTATACCCACCTATACCCACCTTCTTACCCATCCCATAGGGGCCAGCCAAGCTAGCTTGTAGACCAAGCTAGGGCCGGCCAAAGTTTGGTTCAAGGGTGCTTCAAGGTGGCCGGCCCTAGCTTGGGTTCAAGCGTGGTGTGGCCGGCCCAAATTAAAATAAAAGGATTTTTATTTTTTAAAATTTTCTTATATGGATAACATGATTTAAAAGAGAGTTTAAAAATTAAAAATTTCCTTTTATAGCTTTCTACAAAAGATTAAGAGAATAGATTAATCTCTTTCCTTATTTGTAATTTAAAAGGATGGTTTTAATTTTTAAAAACTTTCCTTATTTGTAAATCATCTACATGTTTAAAAGAGAGTTTAAAATTTGAAATCTTTCCTTATTGGTTGATTAAAGGAGGATTTCAAATTTTAAGAAAACTTTCCTTTTTAATTATGTTCATGATTTAAAAGAGAGTTTAAAATTAAATATTCTCTTCTACAAAAGATTAAGAAAAGATTTGATATCTTTCCTTATTTGTATATTAAAAGAGATTTTAATTTATAGAGATAACTTTCTTTTTATCCACATGTTTAAAAGAAAGATTTTAATTTATTAAATTTCCTTTTTATAAACCAATCATGAAGGGATAAAAATTATTAGAGAAATTTTTATAAATTTCCGGAAGCAAATAAGGAAGTTTTAATTGGTGTTTAAAATTTTATTTGCTTCGAGATTTTATTTGTTGTGGCCGGCCATTGTTGTTTGAAAAGAGAAAATTATTTTAATTAAATAAATTTTCCTTTTCAATGGAAAAAGAATTAAGGAAGTTTTTATTAAATTTTCCTTATTTGCCAAGACCAAGGATTATAAAAGAGGGGGTAGAGGAGGCTTCAAGGGAAGGACTCTATTCTATTTTTCTCCCTCTTTTCCTTGGTGTGGTGGCCGGCCCTTCCCTTTCTCTTCTCTCCTCTTGTTGTGGCCGAAATCTATCATCTCTTGGAGCTTGGAGGATGTGGCCGGATCAAGGAAGGAGAAGAAGGAGAGAAAGCATGCATCCCTTGGAGCTTGGGTGGTGGAAAATTCTTCATCCTTTGGAAGTTCTTGTGCTTGGCCGAAACTTGAAGGAAGAAGAAAGAAGGTGCCTAGGTGGTTCTCATCTCGAAAGTTCGTTGCCCACACAATGTCCGAGGTTAGAAGGGGAATACGGTAAAAGATCAAGAGGTCTTTCTAAAAGGTATAACTAGTAATTTTTCTTTCCGCATCATACTAGTTATTTTTGGAAATAATACTAAATACAAGAGGCATACGATTCTAGTGTTTCGAATTTGTTTTCGATATAGTGTTCTTTTGTTTTTCTTTTCCTTGTGATTTGATTGTTCTTTTTCGGTTGACCTAAAGTTATTTTAGGAAATTAAATATTAGCTTTCCTTAAAAGGTTTTGTCTAGTCGGTGGTGGTTGCTCCCATATTCAAGAAGGCCATGTGCCTCGCCACGTCAGTACTGGGAACCAATTTTGGAAATTAATATTTAATGGAATTAATAACTTAGGTGATTTGGATCAAACATGTTAAGTTCCGCAGGAGATCCAAGTCAAAACCTAAAAGAACAAATAGATTAAGTTTTGGATCAAACATGTTAAGTTCCGTAGGCGATCCAAAATTTAATTTAAAAGAACACATGGTAGCTAGGAAAAGGTTCAGACCTTTGTACAAAATTTTTGTACAGTGGAACCTCTAGGTTTTCCGAGTAGCAACCAACAATTGCAACCCGTGCTCCATTACCTACTCGTAGGTCCACCTCGCCCTTTGTCAATGCCCTGCTATTTCTCAGCGCCTGCACATCAGTACAAATGTGAGAAGCACATCCAGTATCTAATACCCATGATGTAGAAATAGATAGATTGACTTCTATAACATATATACCTGAAGTGGAAGTCTCACTTCGCTTTTTCTTAAGATCCTCCTAGTATACCTTGCAGTTCCTCTTCCAGTGCCCGGTCTGACCACAGTGGAAGCAGGTAGCATCCTTGGCGACCCCTCCTTTAGGCTTCAGTGCCTTGCCTTTGCCCTTGGCTTGGGACTTTCCCTTGCTTTTGGGCTTGCCCTTGCCCTTATGTTTCTGAACCATCAGAACAGTGTTGGGCTTAGCCTTCTTAAGGTTCAGCTCAGCAGTTTGCAACATACTAAGCCGCTCGGGCAGTGGCTTGTCAATCTCGTTCATATTGTAGTTTAGAATGAATTGACTGTAGCTATCTGGCAAGGATTGCAAGATTAGGTTAGTGGCCATCTCTTGGCCAAGTGGGAACCCCAACCTTTGTAGGTTCTCTATGTACCCAATCATTTTGAGTACATATGGGCCTACAGGAGCCCCGTCTGACATCTTGCACTAAAACAGTGCCCTTGAGATCTCAAATCTCTCATGCCTCGCTTGACCTTGATACAGTTGACGAAGATGTTCAACCATATCGTAAGCGCCCATTAACTCATGTTGCTTCTGAAGCTCAGCGTTCATGGTCGCGAGCATTAGACAAGACACATCTAATGCGTCATCTTGATGCTTCTTGAAAGCATCTCGGTCAGGTCGCGGGGCAGTGGCAGGAGGAGCCTCCGGAATGGGCTGCTCCAGAACGTACAGTTTACGTTCTTGGGTGAGAACTATTCTCAAGTTCCTGTACCAGTCTAGGAAATTTGCTCCGTTGAGCTTGTCCTTCTCAAGAACAGATCGTAGGGAGAAAGTGTTCATATTTGACGTCATGATTATCTACAACAGAAAAATGTAGAAAAATAAATATCATATTCTTAATCATTTAATTAGGCCTTTAATTAAATGATGCTCCCACTGAATTCTATAATCACTACAACAAAAACATTAAAAGACAACGGTTAAAAATCGTTGTCATAGGCCCTTTAAACCCGTTGTAACTGACACTGTTGTTAAATGTGCAGTAAAAGACAACGGTTTAAAACCGTTGTCTTTGACCACATTAGACAACAGTCATGCAACGGATTTAAAGTGTTGTCTTTTAATACCAAAGACAACAGTTCTGCAACAGTATAAAACCGTTGTAATTGCCAGTTTTGCAAAAATTTGATCGCAGATATGCTTTTGACAACAAATACACTGTTGTCTTTCTTCAAAATTTAGTTTAAAATCATTGTCTTTGAATACTTTTCACAACGGTTAAAAAATCGTTGTCTATGTTGATTAGAAAATGCATCGCGAATAGATAAAACATTATAATTCTTTTGCACACAAACTGGTACAACATATATACATTCACAAAAACCATTTTCAACATATATACATTCAGTTGTCTTTTATACATCTTGTCTCAATCAAAAACTGGTACAACATATATGTACATTCACTTAAATTTATAAACTTCTACAATTACTACAAGCTATCCAAACATGACCACAAGTAGTTTATCAGACCATAACCACAAAAGATAAGACCATAAAATTAAGTTTATCAGACCACAACAATCTTCACGTATTGGTCCATTTTCTGCATACAGAATTTCATAGACTTAGCTTGCAAACCCAGCTTTCTCCCTTTTCTGAAAATAAAATATAGTTAAAGCCATGGAAAAAAGTATAAACATGCATGTATAAACTGATAATCATTGCAAACTGATAATTGAAACGAATAAATCTAATAAACCACTACAAACTAAATTGATAATTGAAACAAACAAGCTCCAAAAGTAGAAAACTTATCAACATGTATAAATAATTATAAACTTCTTGCAGCTTTGCATCTTTTGTACAGTAGAAACCAAATTGTGAAGTACGTACATAAATCTGGACTTTCTGAAATGTTTAAGTAAAAGAATGGCCAAATAAGCACGAGAAACGTTGCCGCTTCACATTTTCATAAGTAGTCAAGCAAGTGAGCATGAAAAAAGTTGATGAATATATAAACTTGACTTTATATCTTAAACCATGTATTATGTGAAAGCAGCTAGATCGAATAGCTAACAGCAGCAACAGAAAGAAGGAATCATAGAGGAAGTCATGTACCTTATGTCTCAACATTACAGCAGCAACACTCTAGTAAGATCTCAAAGCTTGAGGATGTGCAGTTTGCATAAAAACCACAAAGCAGTATACTGAGTAACTACCTTTTTCATCAGTATTTAAGTCGCATGCACCCTTTCTGAACATTGCTTTAAGTTTCTGTATGCGTTCAACATTTGAAGAATTTTTTTCAATCAATATATAAGAATTGGCAACCACTGTTATAGGCTTGCATATAGCAAAATGAATAAAGCTCAATGGAGTGAATAGCTTCATGTAGCTGAAACCAAAAAATTGGGACAAGCATAGCTTAATGGAGATGATGTAAGAATTGGCAACAAGTTAATTCCAATAAACTGACCAGTCCTGCCCCAACATGATCACGAATGAAATTTGCATCGATGTATCGCTCTTCCTCTATAGCTCTCTGTGGTAACAAGAGTGCTTAGAAAATATTCAATACGGAAGTTGAAAAATGCACATATGAAAATATTCACCCTTGTTTTATCTCATATAACAAAGAATAGAGTAGTCTTACGAGGACAAAACCGTCTCAGCATCACCTGTCATGAGGTAAACGAAAGCAACTAAGCAAAACTCAAATTAAAAGTATATGTAAAAAAGTTATTGTAAGACTCAATTTGTTCAGGGGAATATGGTTTGGTTGAAGCAGCAATTCGCCAGCTCCTACTCTGCAAGCAAGTACGTGCTGAATTCAAGAGTAAAGCCAACAAGTAGGAAATTAATGGGTAATTATGAAGAATATTTTACCATTTTTTACTAGCTATTAGCTAAGCCACAATCACTACAGCTGTTCTGGTTATGGAACTTGTTGGCTGATGCCTTCATGTATTCATCAGTTAAATTTATATCAAAGTTCATAAATTTGAACCATAATGATGAAAAAGATGCACTTAAGGAGGAGACTTAATTTTTTTGAGACTTACTCAAGTGGGGATTTGAAAACAAAGAAGCATGCACCAATTGCCAAGTTGCACAGCAAGGGAATAAGCCCCTTTAAGTAATGTGAAGTTCCATCCTGTAAAAGTACCATTAGTTGAGTCTTGCAGGAAGAATTTTGGTTGAATCCTAGCATTTCAAAATAACTGAAAAACAACAACAGACGTTAGTGTAACTAACAAGCATACCCCAATGAGTTACCTGTAACGTGAATGCTATTACTAGTATTGCCATGATCAATGAGCTAGTTTCTAACAAATTAAGATCAAGATCCATCTTGATTCCCGTTATCCAAGCCACCATAACACATAATGGAACCTTAAAAGGGCAAATTAGTACATTGTAAGCTATTCTTTAACATATACACAACATTTCATTTCAAAGCTACATCAAATTAAATCCTTACAACAAACATGGAGATCTGGGTTGCTGAACCAAGGGAAACACCAAGAGTAATATCCTGTGTGAGTTCAACAAGAAAAAATAATTATCACCATGAGAACAATATTCGTGTTTGACATTTGTTTTCCTTTATTCTTTGATTTGGGTGGATAAGCTAATTCATACGAGCAATGCAAATGTAAGTAATAGAAATGCATTTAGCAGCATCACAAATATGGAAACAATTTGATATGAAATATTATGTTTTAAGAAATTTATAATGACATATTTGCCTTGTGTTGCTCAACAAGTTATGCACCTTCATGCATCAATATCAGAAACAGTATGATCTCACACATAATGCCCAAATGTTATTGTGAGTCCAGCTATGTGTATCTATTATGAGAAAATATACAAAGACCAAGTCATTTAAAGTTTAGTGTTCCAAAAGAAATAAACACGTCGAGTTAGTATAATTTAACCGTTAGCAAGCTCATGATAACATGCACATCAACAACAAAAGAGTCATGAATTAGAATTGCGTACAGATTACTAAAATAATTTTATAAGATAAATTGGCTACATATTGTGATTGCTAACATAAAATGCAGATCATTTGTCTGTAAGTGTTGAAGTACTAATCACAACGCAAGCAGCAGGCAATAAGATCCATCGAACCACCAAACACAAGACGGTTAAGTGGACCAAACACAAGACGGTTAAGTGGTTACCCATAAATTGGTTTGATACTCCATGGAGAATGAGCAACAGAAACTAGAAACTGTGATGAAGACGGCGATAACTTCAGTATGTCTTTCATCTGGTAAGAAATTGCAGTCCACACAAAGGATCTGAAACCCTGCCAAAGTATATAAAAATGACGATCGAAATTACGTCTTTTATAGAGAAACAAGATCAATGAAAACTACCAAAAAGGCAGGTACAAGAATGAATCGACAAAGAAGCCCTACTCTACAAGGTCGGAAATAAGAGCCAAAGGAAGGGAACCTGAGTGAAGTAGACCAAAGTGACGAGCCAAAGGAAGAAAGCTCCGAAGGAGGCCCGCATCCGCGTCGCCCAGGAAATCCACATCTCGATCTGCCGTACGGTGCTCAACTAACGCAGCCCTGAAAACTGGGGGGCGAACAAATCAAGAATGCACTCGACGGCGAGATGACCGGGAAGATTTGCTCCGGAGATTTGGTTTTCCCCTTGGGGATTGGCTTCGGTTCATCCCCTCTTCATCCCCCTCACCCAAACTCCTCCACAATGATGACGAGTTCATGTTCGGAGATCTCAACGACAACATCCTCATCAAGAAGCAGGTAAGATGAAACCCTAATGAGTAAGCAGAGGAAAGAGGTGAAGGGAGACATTAACCTGATGACACTTCCACCGGACAAAAGAGAGAGCATCGACCATGCCCTAGACGCAGTCAAGCTAGCAAACAAGGTTCGGCGAGTTCTTGTCATTGGCGCATGTTCCGGCGAACAAACTCATCACCTTCCTCCACCTCCTCTCCACTTAAAAATTTGTGGAGAGGGGTTCACCGGAGAGGGGTTGAATGAAGATGCTTAGGTTTTCGGCAGCAGGAGCGTGAAGAGATCGTATGGAGAGAGGGAAATAAAAACGGATAAGAAGGGTTCAGTAAGGCTAAGGCGGAAAACACGGCGCCAAAAATTTTTCACAGAGAGGGAAAAACACCGAAAGAATAAAGTAAAAGACAACGGTTTACAAAACTGTTGTCGTATCGCCTAAAAAAGTGCTTAAAGACAACGGTTTTAGATAACCGTTGTAAAATGCGTTGTTTATTTAAAAAAATATTGCTTAACGACAACGGTTTTCACAAAACCGTTGTCTTTTGTATTTTATGGGAGCTCAAAGACAACGGTTTTATCTAAAACCGTTGTCTTTTACCAAATTTACAACAGTTTCTTCTAAAACCGTTGTCTTTGTGGTGTTGTTGTTTAACATTTTTGTTGTAGTGAATTCATGTGGGACAAGATCCACATCATACTAACCCTTGAGTTAGCTTTGGCTAATACGCCCAAGACTTAGTATGATCGGTAGGTAACTAATTACCAATTACATCTCTATGCAACTCTTGTTTATAGGATAAAATCCGCATTTATATTAAAACTCGAGTTAGCTTTGGCTAATACGTCCGAGAGTTAATATAAACGTGATTTTGACCTATCTACCAACCATTGGATAATGCCTATAGTTAAACTCGATCCAATTGAGTTAACTAGTTACTCAATCTAATTGAGTTGTACTCACCCATGCGTTGATAGGCGGGACCAAGATTATCCCTCCGTACCCTACCAAGATAGTATGTGTTGCTCTGCTTTGGCAGATTCAACAACAACATGCGATCGAGGTAGTGGTAGGTATCACGGCATGGTAGGCATTACGAGTTATCGCGATTTAGATCTAATCTAAACGATGATGCGTATCATATACTCGATAGATCTAATCTAATCGAAGGGTGCATCATGTGCACGACTTAGATCTAATCTAATCGTTAGGCACTAATTAATTACTTAATTAACTAGCATGCATCACATACACACAAAAGCAATTAATTAAATAATTTTGTGATTATGTCATGGCCCTACTACGATCTTCTCAAACCAATGAGAAGATCGGATGGTCAACCTAAGGTCAACAGCTTCTCAAGCGCCTTCCTTTTGACCACCTTGTGTTGCTCGCGCCTTCCTCGTAACTCCGTCTTGAGTGGACCTTCCACCGCTTCAAAATTTACATTACATTTTGAAACTCGAGTTACATTCGAGTCTAAATCTAATTTACAACCAGAATATAAATAGGGAGGCACGACTCGCAGGTCGTGTATCAAATACAGCACACGCAAACACACAAAATGGCACGCAGGCCATATTTTGAATTACAACACAAATTATCCAATCGAATTGGGTCTTTGAGCCATGACTATCACAAAAATAATATATAATTCAAAATTATATATTTCTATAATTTTCAGTAATTTTTCCTATAATTTTACAATTTTTACGAGTACAATTTCCCGGCAGTTCTGTTTAGCGGTTTTCGGGCGCAATCGCGGAACGAATCCCCTTGCGGGGCCAGGGGCAGCGCCCCTACCCGCGATCTAACCATCACGAGGGTTCCTTTGCGATCTAACAGTGCCTTAGCCTGCTGTCCCAAAAAGTTTTGGGGCGAAACTTGGCCGTTTTGGGAAAAACATCTCGGTAGTCGAAGCCTACAAGTGTCGAAACACTTGTGCTTCGCTTCTACGAGAAAAATACCCATAAAAACTATAAAAATTATAAATTTACAGAATATTACAGAACTGAAAAGTTTTTATAAAACACAAAATAAACTCGTATTCATCTTCGCACGTGGCTCTGATACCACTGTTGGATTTTTCGGACCGCGAAAATCACATTTTCGCGTCGCGGAAACCCCGAAAGCCCCTAGCCAATGGATCCGTGCAAAGAAAAGTTTGAAAACATACGAATACGAGTTTCTACCTAGATCTACACTTAGATCTACAAAAGAAAAAGGTTATACCTTTGAAGCGAAGCCCTTCGCGTTCCCGCTCGTCTAAATGGTGCCGGATCTCGAAGTTGTCAACGTAGACAACTCTCTATATGTATTCACACGAACACGTAGATAGAAAATCACACAAAAGATGTGCTAGCACCTTTTGATGATTCGGCCAAGAAAGAGGAGAGGGAGAAAGGAGAAGAGCACTTGAGGAAGAAGATGGAATAATGCCTTGAATAAAATGAATCCAATTCATTCCACCTAAGTGGTCGGCCACCTTCACAAGGTGTAACCCCCATCCTCATTAAATGTAGTCATTAAAGAGAATAGCTTTGTAACCCCCATGAGGTGGCACACTTTGATGATGTGGCACATCATCATTAGTCCTCCTAATGCCAAATCACTAATGATGTGGCAAATAGTCAAGTCAAACTTGACTCTTCCTCTTCCTCTCAAGTCAAGTCAAACTTGACTTAATCTCTCTCATGGTTGATCTAATCCAACCATTTAATTCAAGCCAATTTAATATAATGAATCTAATTCATTTAATTAAATTGATTCAATGAGTCATAATCTAAATTAGACTCATTGAACAAATGAATCAACTTGAGTCCAACTCAATTAGCCCAATTAGGATTACTCTTAATCCAATTTGATTCATCAAATGAATCTAATCCTGTTGGTTCATCATATGAACCTAATCTCCATCTAATTGTCCTTAGTGTGTGACCCTATAGGTTCTTGTAACGTTGGCAATGCCACTAAACCCATTTAGGAACATAAGTAATGAGCGGTATCTAGCAACACATCATTACTACCCAATGTTACAAGAATGTTGAGATCCAACATCACCTTGTGACTACTAATTGTGACTCCTCACAAAATATGACAAGTGTCCTTCTATCCTAGACATCTAGATTGATCAATGTGAGGCATAGACCGTGTCATCCTCTGACCAATCTAAATCTTGAACTCCAAGTAGACTCACTCAATCAAATGAGCTCAATATCTCATATTGACTCATTTGGGCATGGTCATGCACTTCGTGGTCTCACTCTATCAAGAATATCGATGTCTCTCCCGTCATATAGGAGGGATAGATCCCATCTACATCACTCACATCCCTCCGCATAATTTGTTACATACCCAGTAATCGCCTTTATAGTCCACCCAGTTACGGGTGACGTTTGACGAAACCAAAGTACATAACTCCTTATGTAGGGAACCATGGTGACTTCAGGTCTAAGGACTAGTAGTCATACTAATAGCCACATGAGAAAGTATATGACACTCATATAATGATCCATGATACTTTCTCATGGTGGGTCATTCAGTATACATTCTCCAATGCATACCCATGGGTCAACTTGATATCTCTATATCCATGACTTGTGAGATCAAGTCATCGAGTTGACGTACATGCTAGTCTTATTGCATTAACATTGTCCCTGAATGTTAATACTCGACTAGGAATGATTAAGAGTAGTGTTCCCTATATCATCTCACTATCGATTCAACCAATCGATTGATATAGGTAAGAACCTTCTACTCAAGGACGTTATTATACTTAGTTTATTTGGCACCAATACAAGTAAGTATAATAACCAAAAACCAAATACCCTTATTTATATAGAATATGATACAACAAGTACAAAAATACAATCATCAAATGATTGGCTCTAGGGCTCTAGCTAACACTGGGGCTACGCCAATCAATCAGATGATCAATTGGAGGCCACTTGTGCGAAGAGCACAATATGCTCCCTAATCGATCGGTCGATCGATTGGGGCTTATTTTATCGTGAGATTATGAGGCAACTTGAATCGATCGGTCAATTGATTATGGATTTATCTGCGAGAGCACAAAGACGCTCTGAATTGATTGATTGATCGATCAGAGCCTCTCCAATCAAGCAACTGATCGATTGGGATATGATGATTGTGC
Organism: Zingiber officinale; assembly: GCF_018446385.1. Classification (NCBI taxonomy): domain Eukaryota; kingdom Viridiplantae; phylum Streptophyta; class Magnoliopsida; order Zingiberales; family Zingiberaceae; genus Zingiber; species Zingiber officinale. Next base: position 50,014,274 of record NC_056002.1, on the reverse strand, counting down.
AGGATGCAGGGTTTAGACGGTTGAGATCACTAGGATCTAATGTGGCAATCAATTGGGAACCCTAAAAATGCAGATATAAAGGCGACGTCGAGTTCAAATGATAGAGCGCATATACACAACACTTCTCCAATTCCTCTGCCAGTTCTTGAAGTTACTTGGAGCAAGGTGTTGTTACATTCATCAAGAGGCAATCTTCATCAACAAGATCAAGCAAGAAGAAGGTTTTATCTGTGTATTTACTTCTTGTTTGAGTTGTATCTTGTTGTTGAGTCTTGTACTAGGTTTCTCCACCTTCGGTTGTTCTGAGAAGGAGAGTTTACCTAGTGGAGAGTGTGCTCAGTGTGTGGATCCTTGGATTAGTCACATTTTCTTGAGGTGGATATCAAGTAAATCATTGTATTAGCATTGGAAGCTAGCTTCAAGTCTATTCCACTGCAAATCATCATCATCGAAGTGCAAGAAGCTATTCACCCCCCCCCCCTCCCCAGCTCCGAAGTGACCCAACACAAGTCTATGCTTAACCCTATATTATGAATTTGCATGCTTATGAGAAGATTTATGATTATGTCCATGTTTAAATGGTGATCAAGTTTATGTTAAGTGCATGATTATGCTTATGTCCATATTTATGTAATGAATGTAATTGAGTGTGACCGGTATCCTTACCTCGAGAGCTCACCAAATTCTATGTGGTTGAGTGTGATCGGTGTCCTTAGCCCGGGAGCTCACCAAAATCTATGTGGTTGAGTGTGACCGATATCCTAACCCAGGTGCTCACCAAAATTCTATGTGATTGAGTGTGACTGATGTCCTTAGCTTGGGAGCTCACCAAACTCTATGTGGTTGAGTATAATCAGTGACCTTAGCCCGAGAGCTCACCAAAACTATGTGATTGAGTGTGACCGATAACCTTAGCATGAGAGCTCACCAAACCTTAGATAGTTGAGTGTCACCGGTGACCCTAGACCGGGAGCTTACTAATCCTATGTGGTTATTGTTGGATCTCGTGGTTGTTTTGATGTGATCAACCAAGTTAGGTTAGGTCCTGTTTGGTTCTAATCCCTGTATCTAATTGTACAGGAGCTTAAGAGCACAGAAAGTCGAGCAGAAGACACAGCTAGCGAGAAGGATGGCACGGGAAGGGAGCAGATGGGCTCGGTGCATCCGAGGGACGAAAGGGAAACAGAAGAGTACACCAGTGGACGAGAAGAACATGCACGATGTTCAAGGGATGAGAAGCCAGAGCGGAAGCCTACTCGAGGAGAAGACCGGAAGTTGGGTTCAGGTGAGCCCTATTCTGGATGGCCGAGATCACCCAAGCGAGCGGAGCAAGAGCGGAAAACCCGGACCGAGGCAAGCGGAACCAGAGTAGAAGGCCTAGACTGAAAAAGTCAACAAGGTTGACTTTCTAGTCCGGGCGCCTAGAATCAAAACTTATCCGATTGCATTTGACCATGATCTGTTGCGAAGGGGATAAAATTTTATCCCCCTCAAGGCTCCTGGAACCCTTCTAGGCGCCCCGACCAAAGCTATAAATATAGCCTTGTGCAGAAGCTTTATAACAACAAGAAATTTGTAATACAACACTTGTGCGCTCTTCATTGTTAGTTTAGCTTCTCATTTTCTGTGCTTTCACTGTTGTAAGAGGCTTCTCTACCTGAAGGAGATACTTAGTGTGATTCATTTCCTTGGATTAACAACCTCCCCGGTTGTAACCAAGTAAAAGCTGTAAGCCTCTTCTTTTAGTTTATTTCTTTATTATATTTTATACAAGTGTTCATTAGTGTCCGAGAAGGGTATTTTTGTTTTAATTTTTGCAGGGCTATTCAACCCCCCTTCTAGTTGGCCAACGATCCCAACAAGTGGTATTAGATCTAGGACGCTTTAGGAGGACTAACCGTCGATCGAAGCACTGAATCAATGGGCGGACCGAGCATATACCCACCAAAGTTCGAGGGGGGGTTCACCAGCTGGAAAAAGTGAATGCAGGTATTTTTCAAAACTAACTTCAATTTACTTTTAATAATAGAGTTTGGTTTTATAGCACTGGAAGGCAAAGAAAAATACCACTGGATGAAAAAGGAGCAAGCTGACTACGTGGAAAATGGCAAAGCAGAGTTCCATCTGCTAAGCGTCCTCCCGCCACAAGAAGTCAACCAGATCGACACTTATAACTCAGTAAAGGAGCTTTTGGAGAAGTTCCTTGAGCTACACGAAGGGACGTCCGAAGCTAAACTAGCGAGACGGGACTTACTTCGCAACCAGCTCACCAACCTACCATTCGAAGAAGACGAAACAATTGCACACCTTCACTCAAGGATAAAGGAGCACCGAACTTTCAAATCTCAGAGAAAAGGCAAGTAAACAAGATTCGCTAAGGTACACTCCTAATGCATTCCCTAGGAATACTAAATGGGCATCACTAGTAGATGTCTTCTATATCTCTAAGGATCTAGGAACTGTTACCTTAGAAGAATTATTTTCGACTTTTGAAGTCCATCAGTCGAGATGTGCAGGTACGAAGAAGGAGCCAATGCACAACATTGACTCAGAATCCTCTCTTGAGGACGAAGAAATGACAATGATGGTAAGGTGATTTAAGAAATTAATTAAATCTAGAAAAACTAACAATCCGTAGGGTAGAAAGAAAAGGATGATCAAATGCTACCACTACAACGAAAAAGGGCACGTCAAAAACAATTGCCCCAAGCTAAGGAACAAGGACAAGGACAAAGGAAAGAAGCCTGTCCAAATGAACAAGTACAAGAGTCTAAAGGCAACATGGGATGAAACGTCGTCTGAATCGAAAGTTGAGGCTTTCTCCAAACTTGCATTAATGGCAAGTCATCAAGAAGATGAACACGAAGCAAGCTCGTCTGAAATGAGCATCGAGAGCATCGATGAAGGGGGAACTACATCGGAAGAAAGCAGCAGTTCAGGGGAAGCTACGGATAATGAAGTCGACAAGGTATGTCAGATATGATCTCTCCCACCTGATAAATTATTTAAGTTTGTGAAATTATTAACCAAAGATTGTTGTAAATTTGAAAAGTAAATTAAAAATTAATTTTAGCAAAATCTTGCCCACTAGAAGAGTTTGACAAAATAAAATTAGAAAATGAGATTTTACAAAAGGAAATATGTAATTTGAAAAAACATGCATGCTCATCTAATACAAGTTTTAGAAAATTCAATAATCTAAATTGTTATTTTAGATATCACAAGGGACAATTAGAAATATTTTTAAAGAAATATGTCCCTAAGAAATTCCTAATTAATCCAGTTGGTTGGAACCTATATTGGGTTCCAAAGTCTTATCTAACTTGAACATTAATTAGACTTAGCACTTTCAGTGAGAAAATTAAACGTTAAATTTTCTTATGAGGCTTTGTCTAGAAAGTGGTTATTGTTCAAGTGACCAAGAAAGCCTAGTGCCTCGCCACTGCCTGTAAGCCAAATTTTGAAATAAAATATTTAATTAACTTACTGAGAAAATATTAAATTGAAATTAGATAATGCTTTAAAAAGTTTTTCAAACAATTTTTTCTACTTGGAAATTTCTCAAAAATATTTTTTTTGCAAAATTTTCTAACTTAGATTTTTTTTAAAACATAGAAAAATTTTCTGCTAGAAATTCATTTTATTACTTAGAATTTTTTTTTCAAAACTTTAAGTCTAGAATTATTGCAAAATTTTTTTCTAGTGATATCAAAATAATTCTCAAACTTATTTTCAAAGTTTTTCAAAAATTATTAAGTTTTTCAAATTTTTTTCCACTTAGATTTTTCTTGGTACCTCATTTTTTTTATGTGGTTAAAGGGGGAGAAGAAAAAGATTAAGTTTAGGGGAGGTAGATTCAATTTTTTTTTTTATTTTTGGCACTTTATTGCAAATTTATTGTTTTGACTTTATGTCTGTTTACCCTATCTTAACTTGGGTTACTCACATCAAAAAGGGAGAGATTGTTGGACACCATGGTTGTTTTGATATGATTAACCAAGTTAGGTTAGGTCATGTTTGGTTCTGATCCCTGTGTCTAAGTGTGCAGGAGCTTAAAAGCATAGGAAGTCAAGCAAAAGACGCAGCTAGTGAGAAGGATGGTAAGGGAAGGGAGCTGACGGGCTCGGTGCATCTTAGGGACAAAAGGTCTGTAGAAGAGTACATTGACGGACGAAAAGAACTTGCGTGACATTCGAGGGACTAGAAGTCAGAGCGGAAGCCTGCTCGAGGAGAAGGCCAGAAGTTGGGTTCGGGTGAGCCCTATTCCAGATGACCGAGATCACCTAAGCAAGCAAAGCCGAAGCGGAAGACCCGAATTGAGGCAAGAGGAACTGGAGCAGAAGGCCCGAACTGAAAAAGTCAACAGGTTGACTTTTTGGTCCGGGCGCTCGAAATCAAAACTTATCCGGATCACATTTGATGGTGATCCGTTGCGAAGGGAATAAAATTTTATCCCCTTCCAGGCACCTGGAACCCTTCCAGGCGCCCCAACCAAGGCCATAAATATAGCCTTGGTTTAGAAGCTTTACAACAATAAGAAATTTGTAATACAATACTTGTGTGCTCTTTATTGTTAGTTTAGCTTCTCATTTTATGTGCTTTCACTGCTATAAGAGGCTTCTCCGCCTGAAGGAGATACTTAGTGTGATTGATTTCCTTGAATTAACAACTTCCCCGATTGTAACCAAGTAAAAGTTGTGAGCCTCTTCTTTTAGTTTATTTCTTTATTATATTTTATGCAAGTGTTCATTTAAGTCTGAGAAGGGTATTTTTATTTTATTTTTTGCAGGGCTATTCAACCCCCCTTCTAGTCGGCCAACGGTCCCAACAATTATGTGTATGATTGTATAGGTATATGCTCATGATTATGTTTATTTTCATGCTTAGTTTATTTATATGCTAATGCTTATATCTATGCTCATCCTTGGTATGTACATTTATGTCATGCAAGTATGCTTATGTCTATGCTTATGTACTTACTCACGATTTTGTCTATTTTACGCCTAGTTTATTTACATACTTGTGCTTATGATTACACTCGCATGCCTATGTCGACGATTATGCTCATGTCCATGATATGCAAGTAGGTAAGTCCTAATTTACCTAGCATGGGTATCCCTTAGTACAGTAGATTATAGGCGTTAACTATTGCATAACACGGTACTGAACATGCTAAGTCTTTTGACTCACAGATTATAACCATTTTTTAGGAAATGAGACGAATGAGGCAGGAGGAAATGACCAATGAGCCAGCTCAGGACCCTGGCAGTCCAACCTAAAAGACCTTCTAGTTTAATTCTACATAGCTAAATGTTTCCTTTCGTAGAATAAGTTCTAGGACCATATGATCAGTGTCAAATGTTGCTAGTAGTGATTTATTTCAGGTAATTTAGTTAAATTGAGAGTATGCATGGTTGTAAGTGCAATTATTATTCAGGACGTCTGCATGCTTGGACACGTACATGAATATAAAAAAAAACTAGAGATGTTTCAGGATGAATAGCTCCTTTTGCGTCAATGGATTTGTATAGCGAAAACTTGAATAACAACCGATGCACCAATGCAACCACAAGAGAGATGATCTTTTACTTGGTTTGGAACCCCTGGTTCCTACTTCAAGGCATAATCCTAGTGATACTACTACCACTAACCTTCTCCTTTTCAAAAATCTTCTGAAGGTGGAGAAACTTCTTACAACCTGTTTTCACAAAAAAAAATCAACAAGAAATAAGGATGCAAATATAAATGAAAGTGAAAATAATTTTACAATAAAAAACTTGTCTTTGGATGTTTTCTTGCCACTTGGTATTACCTTTTGATGATAGAAATGTAGCAACATTTTGTCTCTAACCCATAAGAATTGGCGTTTTTGGTCTTCCTTGAAACCATCTTTTATAGATTTATTGTCGGATGGATTTACACCTATTAATCTACTGATCTTACCCATCAATCAATTGCTCCACTATAGATTCGAATGTTGATTTAGCTTGTCAGCTCAATGACTTAATCCATCTCAACATTCGTCAAGTGCCCATTACCATTAGTTGACTATTATATTATCTAATCAGTTGAATCCCATAATCAAGTTCTGAACCTTCTATTCACTTCAACAATAATATCAATAGTCGACTGATTGTGATCAGTCAAGTTGAATGGCCGAGTTTCTAGCGAATTTTCTATTTTCTACAATAGCAGTTGACGTTCATTGTTCATTAATTGATTGTTACTATAGAAAATCCTAATTTTTGTAGCAAACCTTATTTTTGAGATTTAGCATCCGTCAATTGATTGATACACTATATCAATCGACTAATACTCTTTATCCAACTTTACTGAAGCTGTATTCTTGCTTAGTATCTTATTGACCTCAATTTATTAGAATTTTTTTTGCCCGACATCTGGTCAACCTTGACCTACAGAGAGTTTCCATTGCCTAACATCTGGTTAACATTGACCTACCGAGACTATATCATTGCATAGCATCCAATCAATCTAGACTTGACGAGACTTCATCGTAACCTATCATCCGATCAATTTTAACCTGTTGGAACTTCCTCATTGTCTAGCATCTAGTTAACTTTGATCTGCTAGGACTTCACACCTCATGCCAACTTCATATTAGACTTCCAATCACTAAGTGAAGCAAGTAGCATGTCATTGAATGTTAATGACTTTGTAGTGAAATGGCTAAACTTGTCCATTGGTTGATCAAGCACAAATCGATTAGGCAAGAATAGTTGATCAAGGTCAGATATAAAATCTAATACTTTAAGGTCTAGAGCCTCTGGGCCAAAAAAAAAAGAGCCACAATATAGATCAGTTTAAAGGCCAATAAAGTAACATCCAATAAAAAATATGTAGAATCGTTTGTAATGTTGGATCGTACTACTTGTACCAATCCTAAGAGATCTCAATGATTCTGTAACAACTCCACCACAAATGATGATTTCAAATGATCCAGGAGTGATTTGGTGTTATATTTGAGAGATGTCGTAAGATAATCACTTATGGTGTGTACTATTTATTGGATAAATAGAAATTTGCTATTTGAGTACACATTCTCTGAGTATGATTAGATCTTAAACTCATTTACTGAATATCTGTAATACGATTCATAGCATGAGAGAACTTGTAATTGGTTCACAACTAGTGAGCATCTCTACATGTGCAATTATAAATATATTAAAATAATCCCTAGTCATTGAATTGATAAGTTCAGACATCATCAATTCTATGAGACTAGTACTGGTTATATTACTTGGTCTAACCAAGCAGTTGTTCCTCATTAGCTGGAGATATTGGAATGTTGAGAGTTAAACATGGATGCTAGTTATGGTAACTAGTTCATTAAAGTGACCTGTAAAACTTCATATAATTCTCTACATATATTGATATGTTAATGAAGCTCTTACTACAGTTCAAGTGCAAGTTTCCTTTAACTTGAGGTATTCAAGTCATCTTGATCATGTAGACTTATACTTTAACATCTTAAGTAAGCATCTCTATGTAGGTGTGGACTAGGGATAATTGGTATAATTCGAAGTATTTGAAGGTTTTTGAATTGCCAACAAAGGATTCACCACTCATTATAAGAAGATGTATACCCTATGACCACTTATTAGGATAGTTACTTAAAGTATTTGGTCAAAGCATCACATGTTAAGAGTATTATACTTTTAGACACATGTACGAGTAATATGAATATGTAGGACAAGGAAGTATTACTTAGACTAGATGTACATAGTCAGCCTAGTGGGGACTGACACACAGACCATGTCCTGAACCAAGTAGGTATAAGGTTAGTGAAAGAAATAAGGTACGACTTATTTTAGCCGTTGAAGGATTCAGAAGTGGTTCTGGAATCAAATGTGATTTTTCATTTAATTGGGATCATGATGTACTGCTAGGTGTCACTTATAATTAATAGTTAATTATGGACAGCTAACATAACCAGAAACTTATAAGGTCACATGCACTGTGGGTTTATTTTAGAGACTTAAAATGAGTTTAAGAATTGAATTCTCAAATAAAGAAAAAGACAAAGTTTGGTTAGACCAAACAAAAGATAAATATGGAAAGATATTTGTTGGAACGAAAGCACTGATGGGCCACACCTATTGTAGGCAATATGAATTATTATGGTTTAATAATAAACCAAAAGTGGTTTGGTTTAGTTATGAAATAACTTGATTTAATAAAGGATTTTGTTTAATTATGAATCAAGTTGGTTTAATTTTGAACCAAACTTAATTTTAATGGTAATTGATCAGGTTGATTTTCCATATTGAGTTTGGGAGATGACTTGCTCCCCATGTCATATAGAGCTATATGAATACCCCTCTATAAGGAGAAGAGGGATGTGAAATGTTGATTAGAGAAAACCTAATTGTGATTAGGGGCCTCTCTCCTCTCCACTCTATATCCATCGATACTGATCAGTGCCTCCGCTGTGCTGTGCCGATACTAATCAGTATTATCGTTGTTCGGCACAGATATCGATTGAGACCACTGATTGTTTGGCACTAATATCGATCAACATCATTGATTGTTCAACGCCAATATGATCAGCGCTACCACCGATTGACACCGCCATCGTTAGGCGTCGGACCTCCCTTGGTGTTGCGGGGTTACTTTGAGTCGTCGGATACCAAGACCCAGTGGGAATTCTCTTGGATTGCTTTGTTTTCATGCTTGGCTTGTATTAATCGGAGATGAACAACTCATGGCTTTGTGAAGTCATCTCAACGATTACTCGGTGTGGATACGAGTAGATGCAAACTCTATTAGGTTTGCTAGTTGATGCCCTGTCAACTTCTTATTTTCCGTCAAGTATACCTAGAGTAAAAGTTATTTTAGGAAATTTTGTTTTATGATCATGTTTTGTCGTATTTTTATTTATGCAGCGAAACAAGTTATTTTGCTAGTTGATCCTTACATATGTATGGTGTGTGTAATGTAATAATTAGGAATTATTATTGATCCTGTCCGAACCAGGAGTCAACGGACGCTGGGGATGTGGCGCTCCCTGCTGGATCCTCGAGTGCTCCGGCGAACCTGCAACAAAACCGAGCCGGGAGGGGTGTCCCGGCGACGGCCCTCCGACGCTCAAGTCAGGCGAGGAATAACAAAGAGGTGGCTTCTGAGATTCAGACCAGCGTACCTCCGGTGAAGAAATGGAGACCTTATATAGACCTCTCGAAGGAGCCTGGGCGTGCCAATCAAAGCAATCACCTGCTTTCGATCATGCCCAGGTAGGGGTCTGTCAGAAGGTGTCTTCGATCATGCCCAGGTATGGGTCTGTCAGAAGGGCATCCATAAGGCCATACCGCTACTGTATCGGCTTCTCCATGATGTGACGGCAAGACCCTCTATCGTGAAATCTTGTATACGGCATAATCATCAGACATGCCTTTGCTGACATCCCATATCCCGAGCCGAACGAATAGGCCGCTCGGCTAACCTTTGTATCCTCGCCCTTATCCTGGCCGAACGGACCACCCGCTCGGCCCTTCGGTTCGAGCCGAGCAGACACCCGCTCGGCCATTCCTTCTGTTCCAGCCGAGCAGACACCCGCTCGGCCATTCAGTCCTCCCGCCTTGGCGTCGGAAACCCAAGCCTATGGCTAGGTTATCTCTGGCTCCGCTCGGACCTTCTCAACTGCTTGACGCGGCCATTACCCGCTTAGTCAGCCCTCCATCTGTCCTCAGGCTGGGACCCTTCAGGAAGTGGGTCCCCCATTCTTACCGCCGGATCACTTGCCTCCCCTTCAAGTCTAGTCGAAGGAGGCAGTGAGTCCGACTGACTGGACTATGTGTCCGAGCGGGCGGTCGTCGCCTTCCCGTCGCTTATAATATCCCTTGAGCCGTTCGGCCTTTATGCCAAATTCAGCCGCTCGGCTCTTCATTTTGGATGTCTTGGCGCTCAACGTGGATGTTTGCTTGTCTAAATCTTCTCGAAAGTCGCACAAATCCTTTTCATTAAGTCGAAGCATGCGCGGTATGGGCACATTAATTGCGCCTGGTGACAGAGCGCCACGTGGCTCTTCTCGCGTGGCGGTGATGATCCGTACGATGGGATGCCGATTGTTTTGAAATGGATGGTTAGATGATGACCTCGTCTCTCGTGACCTGCATCCGACGGATGAGGCCAACCAGCCTCGTTTGCATAAAGCCTTCGTCTTCGCCCTTACACCGCATTCCCTGTTTAATTGCGCGTCCTCCGTCGAAGGTGCCCACGGCTGCATCGTTCCGGCTGTCCTAGTTCTTGCCTCCTGGTGGTTTTCGGCTTTCTGGTGATCCTCTCCGTTCATCTTCCCTCAGTAAGCTTCTCCCTTCCTTTCGCTCGGCCTTTCCCTTTCGCGGGGAACTCCTTCCGTCCCCTTGCTTGCAAACTTTTATCTGTCCCCCGTTTCCGAGTTTCTTTCGGCTTCCTTCTTTCTTTTTCTTGGCACTTTAGTCATGGCGAGCACTTCCGTACCCGCTGTTGATGTTCATAGTCCCTGGTATATGACCATGGAGAGTAAATTTGACGAGGAGGGCGCTCGGCGTCTTGTTCGGACGTACGGGATCCCAGACGACCATGAAATAATTGTAGCCGACCCGACCGACCGGCCCCATAACCCGCCGATCGGTACCATTTGTTTTTTTCTGGACCAATTCCAGGGCGGCCTTAGATTTCCTACCCATCGTTTTGTTTTGGAAGTTTGTAATTATTTTCGCATCCCGCTCGGCCAACTTGTGCCGAATTCCTTTAGGCTGCTGAGCGGGGTGGTCGTCCTCTTTAAGCTGCACAGTATCCCACTCGACCCCAAAATATTCCACTTCTTCTTCTACCCCAAACAATCCGAGTTGGGTACTTTTATTTTCCAAAGTAGAATAGGCTTCAAATTTTTTGAGAATATGCCGACCTCCAACAAGCACTGGAAGGAGTTCTTCTTCTATATACGACTTCCCGAGCGGCCAGCATTCAGAACCAAATGGCAGACCGCTGTGCCGACCCAGCCGGAGCTCGGCAAATTCAGAAGCAATCCAGTCTACCTCCATGCGGCAAACTGGTTGTCCGGTCAGCGGTACAAAATCGACCAGTTGCTTCTTAAGGGGGTGTTGTACATTTTTGGATTATCTCCCGTTCGGGCCAATCTTCCCTACCGCATGGGTAAGGACTCTTTACTCACTTCGCCTTTTTTGTCTAACTGATTTTAATTTTTTCTACTGCAGCTGAAGTCATGTGGCGCTCCAAGGCTACTGATCATCTGAAATTGAAAGCCGTGGAAATTGAGGCGGCTACCAAAAAAGAACTCGCCGAGCGGGGTCTAATCCCCAGCCGCCCGGCAGCTACAGGAGAGGGAGGGACCCCAGCCGCTTCAACGAAGGTTGAGACGGATCCTGTTTCCTCTGCTCCAGCAGAGCTGGGAGTCCCCCAGGCCGGGGATTCACCACTGGAAGTTCGGCGGAAACGTCGAAGGGACTCCAGCCTTCCGCAGACCCCAGGGGGCGAACCACAGGCGCCGATCGAGATCGCTTTGCCAGATCGCACGCCGTCGCAGATCAGGACCCCCGTGGCCTCGCCCACCGCACAACCCTCTGGCTCTCCTCCACGGACTCGTCGTCGCTTACGACGGATGGGCGAGACTTCAACCATAGGGGAGTCCTCGGGCCAGGCGACTGCGGCTGAGGGAGTGCCGGCCGGCCACCCAACCATCAAGACTACCCTTCGATTCCCATCGGAGGAATATTTATTGTCTATCGATCGGCCATCAAGCTCCGTTCATGAAATAACCTTGACGGGTCCGCTCGCTAAACTTTTCGAGGACGCCCAGATTCGGGTGGCCCTCATGACGCCCAAGCAGCTCGGCGATAACCACATGCAGCAGGCCACTCAAGTAGGTTCATTTTTCTTCCTGCGCCATGCTACAGTTTGGTTTCTGATTTTATTATTTCACTTACAGCACTGGGCGGAGCAAATCGCCACTAGCCATCGGCTGGCCGAGCTGGAGGATCTCATGGAAAAACTCCAAGTCTCGGGGGGTCCATCGGCCGAGCGGGAGAAACAAGCCCGCCGCCGACTTGGCTACAGAGGTGGCTTGACTTGAAGAATTGGTGAAGAAACGCGACGCAGACGTGAAGCGCGCCAGTAGCCGGAAGAAGCGGGCGATCGCTGATCTGGACAAGATGAAAGTTGAAGTCCGAGCCCTAGATCAGCAATCCAAGAATCTGGAAGCCCAATTAACTGCCGAACGGGATGGGCGCTCAGCTGAACGCACTAAAGCGGAGGTGGACCAAAAAGTTCTCCAAGATTCACTAATTGCCTCCCGAGCGGCGCTCAGAAAGTACAAGGAGGGAGAGCCGAGTCGACTAGCAGCAGCGCGCCAAGAATACCTCCGCTCGGAGCGGTTCGGCGCAAAATTTGGTGGCAACGTCTCCTCAACTTTCGCCGAGGCGGTCAAGGTCACTATGGCGTACTTGAAGAAGGGAGGGCACCTTCCTGCTGACCTGAGCATTCCCTCTTCAGACCTGGCGGCTATGATTGACGATATCCCGGACGCCTTTTTTAATTTTGAGGACCCAGAGTGAGGCGAGTTCTTCCAAGTACTTTTTGTATTTCATCCGCTTTGCGGATGTAAAATTTTTGTACGCGCCGTTCGGCATAGTTGTGTTCCTTTGCTTGTATTTTTGTTTGCCCTTCATTGCCTCCTTTTGTTGTCTGTTTGGTGCTTATCCGTAGAGTCAGTTAAGCTCCACGTGTTCCCCACTAGGCGACCGATTAGGTTAATCAGTTGACTTGTTTTCCTCAAAATTGTTTAGCGCTTGGCTATGCTATTTGCATTCAGTGAATGCGAAGTATTGGCAAACTGATGGCCGATCGGACTTAATCAATTTAGTACTTGCGAACGCTCGTTATTTGTCGTCCTTAGTTTCGTCCAGTAAGCTCACAGTCGCGGGTTCGACTCTCGATCTTTGACGACGGAGATCGTCGGCGCGGATATTTACAACCGGTCGGCGCGGCTCTCGATCTTTAACGACGGAGCTCGTCGATCTTCGGCTCGGGGATTTATAGACACCGGCTCGTCTCCCGGTTTCCCGGCCGGAGGGTTTATAGATGCTGGACCGTCTCTCGATCTTTAACGACGGAGCTCGTCGGCGCGGATATTTATAGCCGGTCGGCGCGGCTCTCGATATTTAACGACGGAGCTCGTCGGCGCGGATATTTATAGCCGGTCGGCGCGGCTCTCGATATTTAACGACGGAGTTCGTCGGCGTGGATATTTATAGTCGGTTGGCGCGGCTCTCGATCTTTAACGACGGAGCTCGTCGGCGCGGATATTTATAGCCGGTCGGCGCGGCTCTCGATATTTAACGACGGAGCTCGTCGGCGCGGATATTTATAGCCGGTCGGCGCGGCTCTCGATCTTTAACGACGGAGCTCGTCGGTCTTCGGCTCGGGGATTTATAGACGCCGGCTCGTCTCCCGGTTTCCCGGCCGGAGGGTTTATAGACGCCGGACCGTCTCTCGATCTTTAACGACGGAGCTCGTCGGCGCGGATATTTATAGCCGGTCGGCGCGGCTCTCGATCTTTAACGACGGAGCTCGTCGGCGCGGATATTTATAGCCGGTCGGCGCGGCTCTCGATCTTTAACGACGGAGCTCGTCGGCGCGGATATTTATAGCCGGTCGGCGCGGCTCTCGATCTTTAACGACGGAGCTCGTCGGCGCGGATATTTATAGCCGGTCGGCGCGGCTCTCGATCTTTAACGACGGAGCTCGTCGGGCTTTTAAGCCTAATTTGGACAACGTTTACCTGGCCGATCGGCACAGGGTCTTCGGAATCGAGCCTTGGGCTCGTACAATATACCTCCGGCTGAGCAGCTCGGGGCCTTCGTCGTCGAGTGCTTGGCTCCGATAATTTACCTCCGGCCGAGCGGCACGGGGCCTTCGAAGAACTAACCGTTCGGCTATGAACACAGAATGCCTTGGGAATAATTTGTTTCCTGCGATAAAAGGAGTACAACTATTTTGAATTTACACAAAATAGAGCAAAAGTGCACCTCTCACCCAGCTCTATATGGCTGAAGGTGATTTGCACTCCATGGCCGATCCAGCATCCGACCTTCCGCATCCTTGAGGTAATAAGCGCCCGAACGGAGCTTCTCGACCACTTCAAAGGGTCCTGCCCAGGGAGCTTCCAACTTGCCGACATCTCCGACTGGCTTGACTTTCTTCCAAACTAGGTCGCCTACTTGAAAGGCTCTGGGGATCACGCGCCGGTTGTAGTTCTGTTTCATACGTTGCCGGTACGCCATCAGCCGGACGGACGCTTTAGCTCTTTCCTCTTCGACGAAGTCTAGCTCCATGTTCCTCCGTTCGGCGTTATTTTCATCATAATTTTGTACCCGAACGGACTCCACCCCAACTTCAATCGGGATGACTGCTTCGCCTCCATATACCAAGTGAAATGGAGTGATGCCCGTTCCCTCCTTTGGTGTCGTGCGGAGGGCCCATAGGACGCCCGGCAGCTCGTCTACCCAGCTGCCTCCTTCATGGTCGAGCCGAGCCCGTAAAATTCTAAGAATCTCTCGGTTGGTTACTTCGGCTTGACCGTTACTTTGAGGGTATGCCACCGATGTGAAGTGCTGCTCGATGCCATAACTTTCGCACCACTTCCCAGTGAATTGACGTCCGTTGTCGGAGACGAGTCGTCTTGGGATGCCAAAGCGGCAGATGATATTTTGCCATATGAACTTTTTAACCATCTGCTCGAATATTTTTGCAAGTGGCTCAGCTTCTACCCATTTTGAGAAGTAGTCGACCGCCACCAATAAGAACTTCCGCTGCCCGGTAGCCATGGGGAAGGGTCCCACGATGTCCATCCCCCATTGGTCGAACGGGCAGGCCACAGTTGATGCTTTCATCTCATCTGCCGGTCGGTGGGACATGCTGTCATACTTCTGACAGGATAGACAATTTGCAACGGTCCGGACAGCATCCTTTTGAAGGGTTGGCCAAAAATACCCGGCTAGCAAAATCTTCCTGGTTAATGACCGTCCACCTGGATGCCCACCGCACGAACCTTGGTGCACTTCTCGAAGGATGTACTTGGCATCTTCCCAGCTGACGCATTTTAGGAGCGGACGGGAGAAGGCCTTCTTGTAGAGTTGATCTCCCATGAGGGTGAACCGACTAGCCCTTCTCTTCAGCAGATGAGCTTCTTCCCGGTCGGAGGGGGTAGCTCCCGAGCGCAAAAACTCCACAATAGTTGTCCTCCAGTCGCTCGGGTGTGTGATGCCTTCCATCCGATCGACATGTGCTACTAAAGATACTTGCTCGATCGGCTTCTGATAGCCGACCGGGGATAACGCGCTTGCCAGCTTGGCCAATTCATCTACCACTTGATTCTCCGCCCGGGGGATCTTCTGAATAATCACCTCCCTAAAGTTGAGCTTAAGTTTTTCAATGGCCTCCACGTAGAGCTTGAGCCTTGTACTATTTATCTCGAAAATTCCTGAGATTTGCTGAGCAGCCAACTGGGAGTCTGAATAGAGGATGACCCGGACGGCTCCAACGTGCCGAGCGGCCTGCAATCCAGCAATAAGGGCTTCATATTCTACTTCGTTGTTGGTCGCTCGGTAATCTAGCCGGACGGAGAGCTGCATTCGCTCTCCTTGTGGGGACAGCAAAACTATGCCAATTCCGCTCCCGTATCTAGTGGACGATCTATCCACGAACACTTTCCACACAGCTTCGGGTTCCTGGTCCTGCACCTCCGTCACAAAATCGGCTAAGGCTTGTGCCTTGATAGCCGAGCGGGGCTGATATTGGATATCAAATTCGCTTAGCTCGGTTGTCCATTTGATGAGCCGTCCAGAAGCTTCTGGATTTAAAAGCACTCGTCCCAATGGGCTATTGGTCTTGACGATAATCGTGTGCGCTAGAAAATAAGGACGAAGTCTCCGAGCGGCTAGGATTAGAGCAAAGGCCAACTTCTCGAGTCCGATGTAGCGGGTTTCAACATCTTTCAAGATATGACTAAGGAAATATACAGGTTGCTCCTCACTTCCCGACCGGACTAACGCTGATCCCACTGCCTGCTCGGTTGAGGATAAATAGATGTACAACGGTTCGCCGACAGCTGGCTTGGCCAGCACAAGTAGGGAGTTTAAGTACGTCTTCAATTCTTCAAAAGCCCGATCGCAGTCTTCATTCCATTTGAACTTTGTAGCTTTGCGGAGGAATTTGAAGAACGGAAGGCTCCGGTCGGCAGTCTTGGAGATGAAGCGTGATAGCGCTGTAATCCGACCGGTCAGCCTCTGTACTTCCCTTATGTTTCTGGGCGGTAGCATGTCCTGAAGAGCCTTCACCTTGCTAGGATTAGCTTCAATACCCTGTTCGATCACAATATAGCCCAAAAAACGTCCTCCTTTGGCGCCGAACAAACACTTATGAGGATTCAGCTTGACCCCATATTTTCTAAGTGTACGGAAGGTTTCTTCCATATCTTTGCATAAAGTGGCCGCTCGGAAGGATTTGATGAGGATGTCATCTACATAGACCTCCAAGTTATGTCCGATTTTCTCGCGGAAGACCCTATTCATCAATCTTTGATATGTTGCTCCGGCATTCTTCAGCCCGAACGGCATCACCGTATAGCAATACGTCCCGTCCGGTGTAACGAAGCTAACTTTTTCCTGATCCTCCGGGGCGAGCGGCACTTGATGATAGCCTTGGTAGGCGTCTAGCATACATATAAGCTCGCATCCGACTGTAGAATCTACGAGCTGGTCGATTCGGGGCAAAGGGTAGAAATCTTTCGGGCAAGCCTTGTTCAGATCTCTGAAGTCGATGCACACCCTCCATTTGTTGCCCGGCTTGGAGACGAGCACCACATTTGCTAACCAGCTTGGGAATTGAACCTCCCGTATGTGGCCGGCCTCTAAGAGTCTTTCTACCTCCGCTCGAATGATAATATTCTGCTCGGCGCTGAAATCTCTTCTCCTTTGTTTTACTGGCCGAGCGTCCGGCCGGACGTGAAGCTTATGTTGGGCTATGCTGGGGGAGACACCAGGCAGCTCATGCGTCGACCAGGCGAAGACGTCATGATTCATCTGGAGGCATTTGACCACTTCTTCTTTCTGTTCGTCCTCCAGGTCGGCGGCAATAAAGGTTGTAGCCTCCGATCGGCTCGGATGGATCTGAACCTCCTCCTTTTCATCATAAATTAAAGCAGGAGGTTTCTCGGTTATGGCGTGTACCTCGATCCGCGGAGCCTTTCGCGCGGCGCTGGATTCGGCTCGGACCATTTCCACATAGCATTTCCGAGCGGCTAACTGATCTCCTCGTACTTCACCGATTTTGTCCTCGACCGGGAATTTGATCTTCTGGTAGAACGTTGACACAACAGCTCGGAATTCGCTTAACGCCGGTCGCCCCAGTATCACGTTGTAGGATGAAGGGGAGTCGACTACCACAAAGTTTGTTGTCCTTGTTCTCCGGAGCGGTTCTTCCCCTAAGGAGATAGCCAGTCTTACCTGTCCGACCGGGAGAACCTCGTTACCCGTAAACCCGTAGAGGGGGGTTGTCATGGGCAGCAGCTCGGCTTGATCGATTTGTAGTTGATCAAAGGCCTTTCTGAAGATGATGTTGACCGAGCTGCCGGTATCAATGAAGATACGATGGATGGTGTAGTTGGCTATCACCGCTTTGATGATGAGGGCATCATCATGCGGCACTTCAACTCCCTCAAGATCCTTGGGCCCGAAACTGATCTCGGGCCCGCTCGCCTTTTCTTGACTGCAACCCACCTCATGGATTCTGAGTTGCCGGGCGCTTGCCTTTCTTGCCCTGTGTGAATCTCCTCCGGTCGGCCCGCCCGCAATAATATTGATTTCTCCCCAGGAGGTGTTGTTTCTGTTCTCCTCTTCCCGAGCGGACTGCCTAGGTCGCTCATTGGACCGAGAACGATCTTCATGCCTTGGAGGGAAGCGCTGTTCGGGAGATCTCCTATATGTTCGCTGACCAGACTCTTGATGCCGCTGTCGGCGGTCGGGCGAAGGCGGTCGACGCGGGCCACCCCGTCGTACGGGATGGGTGATTGAAGGCAGGCCCCGACAGTCGCGGGTGTTGTGGGAGTCAGTATTATGGAAAGAGCAAAACATTGGGGTCCATACCCTCTTTTTCTTCATCTTTGACCGCTCGGCCGCTACCTCTTGGACCACCGGGGACTTCGCATGATGTGCCCGGGATGCCTCAACTCTTGGTCCTCTTGGTGGCTGATGGGCAGCGGGCTGTTTCCATTCGGCGTGGGCCGAACGTTCGGCATGAGTTCCCTTCCGTCGGGCAACCTCCGCCTCTTCCATGTTTATATACTCATTCGCCCGGTGTAGCATGTGGTCGTAGTCTCTGGGCGGTTTGCGAATGAGCACGCGGAAGAAGTCCCCTTCCACGAGGCCTTGCGTGAAGGCGTTTACCATTGTCTCCGAGGTGGCTGTGGAGATGTCCACCGCTACCTGATTAAATCGCTGTATATACGCTCGGAGAGATTCTCTTGGTTCTTGTTTGATGGTGAACAGGCTGACGCTTGTCCTTTGATAACGTCGGCTGCTCGCAAAGTGATGAAGAAATGTCGTTCGGAACTCCTGGAAACTAGTGATAGAGCCGTCCGGCAACCTCCGAAACCACCTATGTGCAGATTCCGATAGAGTGGTGAGAAATACCCGGCACTTTATGCCATCGGAGTACTGATGCAAGGTGGCGATGCTGTCGAACTTCCCCAAATGATTGTCGGGGTCGGTCATCCCATTGTAAGCTCCGATCGGCGGTGGTGTGTAGTATTTTGGTAACGGATCCCGATGTATGGCTTCAGAGAACTGTCGGTGAACCTGCTCGGGCGGTGCGTTCGCTCGGGGAGCTTTGCCCTTCCTATGATCCCGAACGGGAGGCTCATCAGATGAAGATCCTTGCTCCCCGTGAGCGGGCGCGATTTCTAGGGGAGTACGGAAGAGTGCCGGAGAGAACCCTCCTGTTGAAACATATTCCAGGCGGTCTGCTTGCGTCGCCCGGCCTGCTGAAGCCGAGGTTGTTTGCTGTTGCGCTCGCTCAGCTTGTGCTTTCTCCTTTTGCTGCGCCACTATCTTGGCTGCCCTCGCCTCGACTATAGCGTCCAACTCTTCTTGTGAGAGTACCACGGTATGTAGTCTTCCAGCCTCGTCCATTGCCTCTGCTCGGATGCAGGTGCGTTCCCACAGACGGCGCCAAATTGATCCTGTCCGAACCAGGAGTCAACGGACGCTGGGGATGTGACGCTCCCTGCTGGATCCTCGAGTGCTCCGGCGAACCTGCAACAAAACCGAGCCGGGAGGGGTGTCCCGGCGACGGCCCTTCGACGCTCAAGTCAGGCGAGGAATAACAAAGAGGTGGCTTCTGAGATTCAGACCAGCGTACCTCCGGTGAAGAAATGGAGACCTTATATAGACCTCTCGAAGGAGCCTGGGCGTGCCAATCAAAGCAATCACCTGCTTTCGATCATGCCCAGGTAGGGGTCTGTCAGAAGGTGTCTTCGATCATGCCCAGGTATGGGTCTGTCAGAAGGGCATCCATAAGGCCATACCGCTACTGTATCGTCCTCTCCATGATGTGACGGCAAGATCCTCTATCGTGAAATCTTGTGTACGGCATAATCATCAGACATGCCTTTGCTGACATCCCATATCCCGAGCCGAACGAATAGGCCGCTCGGCTAACCTTTGTATCCTCGCCCTTATCCTGGCCGAACGGACCACCCGCTCGGCCCTTCGGTTCCAGCCGAGCAGACACCCGCTCGGCCATTCCTTCGGTTCCAGCCGAGCAGACACCCGCTCGGCCATTCAGTCCTCCCGCCTTGGCGTCGGAAACCCAAGCCTATGGCTAGGTTATCTCTGGCTCCGCTCGGACCTGCTCAACTGCTTGACGCGGCCATTACCCGCTTAGTCAGCCCTCCATCTGTCCTCAGGCTGGGACCCTTCAGGAAGTGGGTCCCCCATTCTTACCGCCGGATTAATTATGTTTTTATTTCCACTGCACATATTTTTTGAAACGTATTTTAACACGTACCACATCAAGATCCATAACATTTGGTACTTCTAGATTGTAAAATTGTGTGATCCTACGATTAGGATCGTGCTTATGCAAACCATGCATTTGTTGTTTATATCATTGTGATATATTGCTCGTAGAGCTTATTAATTATTAACTCATAATGACACAACTCACATATTTATCTTTAACCAAACAAACAATCGATAGGTTACCTATCAGATATTAAATTAATAAGAATAAATACTACATTTGATCTTAGTCAATCAAGTCTCTGGGGTATGGTACCGTAGTAGGATATTCAGGTTGTCACCCAGATACCTACGGTTCGAACCCCAGTTATGACGTATTTGTAAGAATTTTTTCTCCAAATGATTGGTGTAATCAAAGGATGTTGAGCTTCTAGACTGGCTTCCACGTGCACTTTTCGATTTACTTTATGACTGATGGAAAATTTTCGTAAGACCGGATCGATCACCTAAAGATAATCAATGATGCCAACTAAAATTATCATTTTTTTTATAACCAAATTTCTTGATGGTCTGAAAAAATAATCTCTAAATTTCTTGATGCTCTATTTTCAAAAAGAAAAATTGATTCATTTGTTGTAACTAAATTATGAGACTCCTCAGTCTTGGCAAAATCCCATTCGTTTCTATCAGGCTCCTGTTGCCTATGCCTTCTTCCAAGTTGAGGATCATCAAAAGGCTTACCACAATTGCTCTGAGGCAACTTCTACTGAGATATTATATGACGATGCACTTAACTACATTAGACACATAAATTAACGTTTAAATCTAGACCAATTCAGATGATTATACCTAATTTTTTTTAATACATTTTTCACTACTGAATAATATAAAGTTATTTGCAAATATCAAATTATTTCAATCAACCAACTATTGCTGTCAAACTAACATTGTCAAAGTAGCAGTTGAGAGTTCTTTTTCATGTTTGCTTACGCAAAAAGCTTAATAAATTATAATAGACTTAATTTATTCTAGGTCTTCTAGTTTTGCTTTCTTTACTAAGGATTATAAACTAATCAAGTCGAGCCCAACTTTATGATGTTCAAAATTATTTAATATAATAACTAAACTTAATCGAATATAAAATAAATCAAGTCATTAAAATGATAGTTCAAGTTTAACTTAATTTCTTTTTATAAACTAGAACTTGGTTTAAATTTGACTGAAGTTTGATTTGTTTTAATATTATCAAACTCTTCACTTAAACTTCTTTGGTTGTTTGAAATTTTTATATTTTAAAATTTGTTTGATTTATTTTTGAGCTTGATAGTAGAAACCTATTTGTTCATTTTAAAGTTATTTATTTATTTATTAACTATGCTGATAAAAATTTATTTATAAATATGGTTTATAAATTTTATTCATGATATTATTTATGAATATTATTTACAAATATCGTTCACCAACAATTCATGAAATTAAACAAATCTCTTCTTGTTGTTATACGCAATCTTATAAATTATAAAAGATACTCTGGTGCATAAAATTTTTATTAATATGGAGTACTTCTGGAGAAGGTTGAATCGTATTAAATTTATGTATGCAGTCTTATCGTATGTACATTACAAGAGGTTATTTTCATAATTCAAATTCATGATTACAAAATGATACGAAAGTAACTTTACAAAAGCTTAATAGACTATAAAGACTTAATTTGTTCAAGTCTTCTTTCCCATATATTAATTGGCATTGCTTCCCTCACTTGCTTCTCAAAAGAAATAAATATCTTCTTACTATTATACGCAAGCTTAATAGACTATAATCGACATAATTTATTCAAGTCTTGTCAACCCAATATTGATTAGTCTTGCTTCCCGTACTTGCTCCTCAAAAGAAACAAATCCCTTATCCCTTATCCATATCGCTAATTTACTCTTATCTAAGCTAAATAAATGAATATATTTTTGTTATTTAATATTTTATATATATATATATGCATACCATTAATATTAGACAATGGATAGAAATGATTTAGTGTTTCACTAAGTCGGCAAATTTTCATAGTCTATGCAGACAGTTAGAAATTTACAAATATACCATTTTAGTTAGTCGTTGTTAGCTTAATTATTGATTGTTTGAAAATAAATAAAATATAGTTTAGAATAAAATAGTACTTCGGTTATAAAATCCATGAATAAATATATAACTCGATATCATAAAAAAGGGAAATTATTATTGACTAATCTATTAGAAAATTTAAATAGCAACTTGGATCATAAGAAAAAAAAAAACATAGCAATTGGATCTAAACTAAATAATATTTTCACAATAAGAAGTTTTCTAATTGATCGTATTGGCTTTCTGAATCTATTCAAACAATTCAATTGATCCAACTTCTTTAATAATCTCACTCTCTTAACCCGCTCAACTCATTCCTCCTGTACATGAGATTAGTGCTTTATTTTTTTCTTTAACTTTTATTGAAAATTGAAAGTACAATAACACTTTCCTCTTTAAAAAAAAAAAAATCTGCTATCTTAGTGTCCTCCTTAGTATCGATCCCATGGATATGGAAGAAGGTACATGTAGGTACACAGTCCATAGACATATGGTAGAGTAAACCTCAGGTCGTTAGTTCCTGAGAATCGACGGCTGGTCATTATGCCAAAGATGTCATGCGCCCATCATCTGTGTTACACCTTGGGGGTACAACACTTTCCTCTAAAACTTCTACAACTCGAAAGCATCCACAAAACTCTCCTAATTAGGCTTCATATTTAGAAATTACCCAACAGTCGACTGTTTGTCACTATCAGTCGATTGTTATTTTAAAATTTGAGTGTTATATATACAAAGCGGCTCTTCCAACTCATCATTACAATAATCAATTATTATACCCTATCAGTCGACTGCTGATGTAACAACCGAGTTATCAAATCTGTTGGTGCGGGAAGCATCCGACAATCGAACCTGAATTTTGATAATGACAAAGGATTCAAAGTTAAGGTGTGTTATGATCTAACGTGCTTGACTAAGTGTTTCAGGAAAGTCCTAACTATGGTTAGGCAGGTGAAAACCCTAGGTCATAGGGGGTGGTAACCCTATGCGGAATGTATGACCCAATTTTCCCTATTCTGAGTTTCAAACGTCCATAAAAATGTTTGAAAATACTGTTAAAATATTCTAGAGATTTTTAGGAATTTTTAGAGTATTTTTACGTAATTTTTGGAGGTCGTTTAGTAATTTTACAAAACCAAGGAAGTTTAAGCAAAAAGTGTTGGAGAAGAGGTTCGAACCCGCGACCTCAGGTCGGACCAAACCAAGCCAAACCGGCTTGACCAGCTGGAATAAGAGATTGATGTTAATCTCATATAGAATTAAATAAGGTTATAGTATAGTTGGGTTATATCCGAATACTTATAAAAGGAAATAAGTTTTGGGATTTTAAGGAAAACCGAACTTTTTCTCCCGAAAACCTAATTTCCTTCGCCTTCTCCCTCGCGACGGCGCAAGTACTCTCGGCGGAAACCTAGAGCGAGCTAGGGTTGGAGATTCCGGCGCCGGCGAGACTTGATTCCAGCCGTCCCTCATCCACGGTGGCTGTTCCCGACGGAGAGAAGCCCGAGAGCTCCGAGAACACGTCGGAAAAGCTGCTACCCGAGCCCTAGAAGCCCTCCATCCCTTCTTCTCGGTTGTAAGTCCAAGAAAGCAAGTAAGTACTACTCACCTGCGGTAGGAGTTGCTCCGGGTTTCGATTTTTCTTCCTTGCTTCCGGATTTCACAGTACCGAGTAGAAATGCATGTTAGGGCGTTCTTCCTTGCTTCCGGATTTGGTTGTGCTGAATTCCTTGTGTTAGGGATATGGTTCCTTGCTTTGTACAGAATTTTGGAACCTGGCATAGTAGATTACTTCTTGTACATGATTAGCTTGGAATTGATAAGCCGTGTGGCCCTAAAATGTGTGCTCGGTTTGTATTTGGCTCTTTGCTGTGGACTGAACGGTATCAACCCTTTCCCTTTGTGCTGCCGTGAGTCCTTATAGGAAGCTGAGAAGAAGCTTTAAGTAATTTGAGTAGTTCCCATTAGCAATTAGTTGAGCATGTGTAATTTCCCTTGCTGCTATGAAACTCAAATTAAATTGTTTAGTTTTCCTTGCCACTTAATGAGCATGAACAGTTAATTTCTTTTTTTGCTGCCCTAGCTTGGTTAATCTACCTTTGCTGCCATGGGTTTGTTAAAGAAGAGGAGAAGGAAATTTGAATGGGTTTAGCATGTTGTTTAGATTTTTCCTATGCTGTTAGATCATTCCCTTGTTGTTTAAGTTTTGTTTGCTAATAGTAAAGCATGAGCCATTATCCATTGCTAATGATTAGCAAGATCAAATTAGTTTTCTATTGCTCCATTTTGTAGTGTGATTAGTAAGATTAGATTAGTTTCTTTGCTCTTATCACAGCATGTTTAGAAGGCCAAGAAATTAGTTTCCTTTACGCTTCGTTTATAGCATGTTTAAAAAGTTTAAAGTAGCATGTTACCTTATTTTGTATAGCATGTTTAGAAGATTAAAGTAGCATGTTTTATTCTATTTTTCAGCATGTTTAAAAGCCTTAGAGTAGTCATCCTCGCCATGTACTTACAGCAGGGTTAGCAGCCCTAAAGTATCGTTCTATACTTGTTTTTTTCAGCATGATTAGAATCATTTCATACTTGATTTTACAGCATGTTTAGAAGCACAAAAATAGCATCCTTTGCCATGTTTTCATCGTATGATTCAAAGGCTTTAAATTGCTTTCTTTGGTTTAGCTTATAGCATGATCAGTAAGCTTTAAGTTACTTGTTTTATTCTATTATATAGCATGGTTAGTTGATTATACACCCATACTTGTTAAGTATATTTAAAGGACTCCCACAATCTTTAATAAAAGATAATAAGGAAGATAAAAGAATAAGAAAGATAAAAAGTAAGTCAAGCAAGAGGCTAGTACCCGACATCCAAGAGCTTGTCGCTAAACAAATCCAGGTGACCATTTCCGAGGTCTTGGCCCTGGTAGACCGAGGTCTGCTCTTTTAGGATTGGTGGCTCGCAACCCCAACCTATTAGGGAACGCGCATGAGATGGTACTAAGCCTGGGCCCAAAGTAAAGAAAAGTAAAGAAAAGTAAAGAAGTAAAGAAAGAAGGAAGAAGAAGAAAGTAAAAGATAGAAATTAAAAGATTAATTTCTAACACAAGGATACAAGAAATGAAATAAGTTCCAAGCTTAGAATAAATAAGAATGGTTAGTTTCTTTAATTCTAAGTTTACATAGTTAGTTTCTTGTTATTCTGCTTGATACTGAGTATGATTTGTATCTAGTTCATTTTCTGTATACCATGAGCATATGCAGATAGTTTTAGGATTTCAGTTTCAGTACTTATGCATTTCATTTATGCATTTCGAGTTTTGTGAGATAGATTAGTACTTACTAAGCGTTTTCGCTTATAGATCTTGTTTTCTTTCCTCCTACTGCAGATAAAGGAAAAGCTAAGATATGAAGGGAGGCGACAGGGTGGTGGTGATGATGGATGTGTGTGGTGGCTGAACTATGGAGGGATCCAGAGGGGACTAGCAAGATTTATTCATTTATAGTTTATGTCTAGTTCATTTTCCTTATTTCCATTATGAAACCATGAGTTTATGCTTGAGTTTGAAGTGCATTGTAGCTTGTTATGCTTTGTTCTGAGAGTTTTGAGTTTAATTCTTATTGCTAGTTTAGTTTTTGATTAGAATATGATTTATTAATGCGTGGTTGTGAAGAATATTGTGATCCAGCCGCATGTGGCTGTGTATATCTTTTATGTATTGTGGATTTGGTCACCGGTACAGGGGAGACTCTGCCGAATTTTTCGGTGGGAATCCATCTGAACTGTGATAAAATCTACCTGACTCTAATTATAGAGTCAGTGCCACTAGGAGGGAAGTTATAGTTAGGTAACAATCTCCCTTAGAGAGTAGTGGTAAGAAAGGGGGGTTGTTACAGTTGGTATCAGAGCAGTGTTCCATTCTCCAGCATCACACACACATCAGCATCATCCTCGCCGTCTCCAAGTAAGAATGTATTTAAATCGTTTCTTTATTCTGCTTTCCTTATTTTTACTGCAGTATAGAGTACTTTCCTTTTTAGTACTAAATTAAGATAGAAGATTTAGTTTCCCTTTTATTTATTCATATTTAAGTATGATTAGAAGGGTTAAAGTAAGATATCAAGCCTTTACCTTTCATAATTAGATGGCAAGAAGAGGACGTCCCCGTGCTACTCACACTGAGGAACCAGCTCAAGAGAACGAAGTGCCTAAAGCAACTGAGCCCAACCTTTCTGAAGTGGTTGCTCAGCTCCAGAGGCAAGTAGCAGAGCAACAGCAAGTGATTGCCAATCTGATGGCAAACCGACAGCGGTTCCTCCCCTCCGGTTGTCATGCGAGACCCGGTGGTAGCGAGACTCCACCAGCTACTCGGGGAATCCACCCGAGACGAGCTTATCTTATCTGATGGTGGTGAAACCAGAGCTTCTCGAGCCGTGAGCCACAGGATGCCGGGCTTGGTTTAAAACACTAGAGAGCACTATGGAGCTTCTTGGCTGGCCAGAAGGTCAAGTGCGCCTCTTTCTGCCTGTCTGGGGATGCTCGTATGTGGTGGGAGAGGATAAAGACCAAGAGAGCAGTTGATCGGATGAGCTGGGCTGATTTTCAGTCGAGTTTTATGAAGAGTTCTTCCACTGCAGATTACCAACAAGCACTACGAGGAGTTTATAGAGTTCAAGCAAGGTGACTTTTAGTGGAGGAAGCGGCCAAGAAGTTCAACAGTTAGCTCGTCTGCATCCGAGCTAGTGAGTACGAGAAGAAGGCGAGTCGGTGATGCTCGGAATCTCGAGACCACGAGATAGCAGATGTGGCGGTGGAGCTCATCGACCCCAGTGGCGAAGAATTGATCGGAGAGCATTAATTGCTGAACATTACATGAACAACATCAAAGCACATGAGCACAACATAAGCCGGTGAAGGCGGAGGACAAGGCGAAGCGAAGTCACGGTCAAGTAAAGGCTGGAAGGCAAGGTAAAAGGCGGTGGAACACGGAGGTGGCGGAAGGAGGACCGGCAAACAAGCGGACCAAGTTCCCTCCACATCCCAAATGTGGGAGAACACATCCAGGAGCTTGTCTTACAGGTAAGGCGGATGTTACTCACAGTCGGGAAGGACACATGGCTAAAGTGTCCTAATAAATTCAAAGCACCTCGGCCGGCCATTGCAATATGGAGGCCGGCCTGCAGGTTGCACCACATGGGAGCGGCATTAGAGGATCCTACATCGGTCAAGGAAGGTTAGAAGCCCCACGGTCCCGGACCTTTGATGGTGCAGTATTCTCCCTCACCAAAGAAGAAGCGCTAGTGCCTCCACAGTGCAGTAACGGTCAAGTAGTTATTTTCCGACCGCATAGCTCTTGCTATTTGACCTGGGCGACCCATTCTTTATGTCGATACCTTTTGCCGATGGTTTACGGTGCCTCGAAAGTATGAACTCAAGTTCACGACAACCCTATGCGGGAAGTCATGGAATCCAATCGGTGGCTTCGAGCTGTTGGTTAGAATTGCAGACCGAGAGCTATATGTAAATCTAATAGTCCTCGCCATGCAGGATTTCGATATCATTTTTGGTATGAATTTCCTCAGCAAGTACAGTGCCTCAGTGGACTGCCGCAGAAAGAAAGTAATTTTTAGTCCAGAAGGTGAGCCAACTTTTGAGTTCACAGGAGTGCCAAGGAAGAAGACCCAGAAGCTCCTCTCATCCCTAGCAGCACACCAGATGTTAGCTAAAGGGTGTGCAGGTTTTCTTGCATACATAGTAAAGGCAAAAGGGGAGAAGGGACTCAAGCAGGAGGAGGTCCGGGTAGTATGCGAGTATCCAGAAGTATTTCCAGAAGAGCTACCTGGACTACCTCCCAACAGAGAGGTGGAATTTGAGATTGAATTGGTTCCTGGAACCGGTCCAATTTCGAAAGCTCCGTATCGCATGTCTCCAGCAGAGCTGAAGGAGTTACAAGAGCAACTACAGGAGTTACTGGACAAAGGCTTCATTCGCCCTAGTCACTCACCCTGGGGAGCTCCTGTGTTGTTTGTCAAGAAGAAAGATGGGACAATGCGGATGTGCATAGACTACCGAGCTTTGAATCAAGTGACAATCAAGAACAAGTACCCCCTTCCTAGGATCGATGACTTATTTGATCAGTTAAGAGGAGCGACGGTGTTCTCAAAGATAGACTTGCGCTCTGGGTACCATCAGCTGAAGGTGAAAGAAAGAGATATACCCAGAACGGCATTCAGAACCAGATATGGACACTACGAGTTTGTAGTTATGCCATTTGGAGTGACCAATGCACCTGCGGTCTTCATGGACCTAATGAACAGAGTGTTCAGAGAATATCTTGACAAATTTGTCATTGTATTCATCGATGACATTCTGGTCTATTCAAGGACCCCAGAGGAGCATGACACGCACTTGAGGATAGTACTGCAGACTCTTCAGCAGAAGCAGCTTTATGCTAAATTCTCAAAGTGCGAGTTCTGGTTAAATCAGGTGGCGTTTTTAGGTCACATTATTTCTAAAGAAGGTATTCAAGTGGATCCAGCCAAAGTGGAAGCGGTCAACAACTGGAGTAGACCCAAGAACGTCGGAGAGATCAGAAGTTTCCTTGGTCTAGCGGGTACTACAGGAAGTTCGTGGAGGATTTTTCCAGGATAGCTTCTCCGCTAACAGCCCTCACCAGAAAGAACAAGAGATTCGAATGATCGATAAATGTGAGCGAGCTTCCAAGAGCTAAAGAAGAGCGATCGATTGCTCCCATTATTCCACAGGCGACAAGAGTTTCGACATCTGATGCTTCAAGATGGGTTTAGGAGGCGTACTCATGCAAGAAGGAAAGGTCATAGCTTATGCTTCGAGACAACTCAAAGACTATGAGAAGAACTACCCTACTCATGATCTCGAGTTGCAGCTGTAGTTTTGCACTTAAACTCTGGCGACATTATTTGTATGGAGTCCAGTGTAGAATTTCACGGATCATCGAGTCTTAAGTACTTCTTCACTCGGAAGGACTTAAACATGAGACAGTGGGTGGCTGGAATTGGTCAAAGATTACGACTAATTCTCTACCACCCGGGCAAAGCTAACAAAGTGGCGGATGCACTCAGCAGAAAATCTAGTGCATCACCGATGTCTTTGTCATCACTAGCCCTGCCACTGCAGAAGGAGTTGGCAGATTTTGGGCTTGAAATTATCGAAGGACAGCTCTCTACATTGACCTTGGAGTCTACACTGCTTATGGAGATACAGAGAAAGCAAAGTGAAGATCCGGACATCCAGAAGATCAAGCAAGGGATACAGAAAGAAGACAACTCAGAGTTTAGAGTGACAGATAGCGGAATTCTTTATTAGGGGAGTCGCATTTGCGTGCCCAATGATGAGGAACTGAGAAAGAAGATCTTAGAGGAAGCTCACAGTACACCATATTCCATGCATCCTGGTTCTTCCAAGATGTACCAAGATGTGAAACAGAGGTTTTGGTGGTCGGGACTCAAAAGAGATGTAGCTAAGTATGTCAGTACCTGCTTGACATGCCAGAGAGTCAAAGCAGAGCACCAGAGACTAAGAGGAGTTCTTCAGCCTCTTCCAATACCAGAATGGAAATGGGAAGACATTTCCATGGACTTCATAACAGGTCTTCCAAGAACCACCAGTGGATATGATGCGATATGGGTAATAGTAGACCGATTGACCAAGTCTGCTCACTTCCTAGCCATTAAGGTGTCCCACTCTATAGAGCAGTTGACCCAGCTATATGTTAAAGAGGTAGTCAGACTTCATGGAGTTCCTAAATCTATCATTTCTGATAGAGATGGGCGCTTCACCTCACACTTTTGGGAGTGCGTTCAGAGTGCACTGGGCACCAAACTCAAGTTCAGCACAGCTTTCCATCCACAGACTGATGGACAGACAGAGCGAGTGAATCAGATTTTAGAAGACATGCTCAGAGCTTGTGCGCTAGATTTCAAAGGAAGTTGGTGCAAGTATTTGTGCTTAGCTGAATTCGCTTACAACAATAGCTACCAGGCTACCATTAAGATGGCACCTTATGAAGCACTATATGGCAGGAAATGCAGATCACCCATATGCTGGCAAGAAGCAGGAGAGAGAAAGGAGATAGAAGCAGAGTTGGGCATTCAGACAGAGGTGATAGATGAGACTACTCAAGCAATCCAGAAAATCAGACAGAGAATTGAGACTGCCCAGAGCAGACAGAAGAGTTATCTTGACACACGCCGTAGGCCATTGGAGATTCAGTTTTCCTCAAGGTCGCTCCTATGAAGGGAGTGATGAGATTTGGCAAGAAGGGCAAATTAAGTTCTCGCTATGTAGGACCTTACCTGATCATAGAGAGGATTGGGAAAGTAGCTTACAAGCTGGACTTACCACAAGACATGTCAGCAATACACAATGTGTTTCATGTCTCTATGCTAAAGAAGTGTCTCCATGACCCGAGCCAAGTGATTCAGCCTCAGTCAGTGCAGATCCAAGAGGATCTTAGTTATGAGAGCAGACCTACACAGATAGTGGACAGAGCAGTCAAGAGATTGAGAAATAAAGAAGTACCACTAGTGAAGGTCGTCTGGCAGAACCAGAAGCACGAGGAAATCACTTGGGAGCGGGAGGACAGTATGAGACAGAAGTATCCAGAGCTATTCTAAGTTCGAGGACGAACTTTTTATAAGGTATGGGGGATTGTAACGACCCAATTTTCCCTATTCTGAGTTTCAAACGTCCATAAAAATGTTTGAAAATACTGTTAAAATATTCTAGAGATTTTTAGGAATTTTTAGAGTATTTTTACGTAATTTTTGGAGGTCGTTTAGTATTTTTACAAAACCAAGGAAGTTTAAGCAAAAAGTGTTGGAGAAGAGGTTCGAACCCGCGACCTCAGGTCGGACCAAACCAAGCCAAACCGGCTTGACCAGCTGGGATAAGAGATTGATGTTAATCTCATATAGAATTAAATAAGGTTATAGTATAGTTGGGTTATATCCGAATACTTATAAAAGGAAATAAGTTTTGGGATTTTAAGGAAAACCGAACTTTTTCTCCCGAAAACCTAATTTCCTTCGCCTTCTCCCTCGCGACGGCGCAAGTACTCTCGGCGGAAACCTAGAGCGAGCTAGGGTTGGAGATTCCGGCACCGGCGAGACTTGATTCCAGCCGTCCCTCATCCACGGTGGCTGTTCCCGACGGAGAGAAGCCCGAGAGCTCCGAGAACACGCCGGAAAAGCTGCTACCCGAGCCCTAGAAGCCCTCCTTCCCTTCTTCTCGGTTGTAAGTCCAAGAAAGCAAGTAAGTACTACTCACCTGCGGTAGGAGTTGCTCCGGGTTTCGATTTTTCTTCCTTGCTTCCGGATTTCACAGTGCCGAGTAGAAATGCATGTTAGGGCGTTCTTCCTTGCTTCCGGATTTGGTTGTGCTGAATTCCTTGTGTTAGGGATATGGTTCCTTGCTTTGTACAGAATTTTGGAACCTGGCATAGTAGATTACTTCTTGTACATGATTAGCTTGGAATTGATAAGCCGTGTGGCCCTAAAATGTGTGCTCGGTTTGTATTTGGCTCTTTGCTGTGGACTGAACGGTATCAACCCTTTCCCTTTGTGCTGCCGTGAGTCCTTATAGGAAGCTGAGAAGAAGCTTTAAGTAATTTGAGTAGTTCCCATTAGCAATTAGTTGAGCATGTGTAATTTCCCTTGCTGCTATGAAACTCAAATTAAATTGTTTAGTTTTCCTTGCCACTTAATGAGCATGAACAGTTAATTTCTTTTTTTGCTGCCCTAGCTTGGTTAATCTACCTTTGCTGCCATGGGTTTGTTAAAGAAGAGGAGAAGGAAATTTGAATGGGTTTAGCATGTTGTTTAGATTTTTCCTATGCTGTTAGATCATTCCCTTGTTGTTTAAGTTTTGTTTGCTAATAGTAAAGCATGAGCCATTATCCATTGCTAATGATTAGCAAGATTAAATTAGTTTTCTATTGCTCCATTTTGTAGTGTGATTAGTAAGATTAGATTAGTTTCTTTGCTCTTATCACAGCATGTTTAGAAGGCCAAGAAATTAGTTTCCTTTACGCTTCGTTTATAGCATGTTTAAGAAGTTTAAAGTAGCATGTTACCTTATTTTGTATAGCATGTTTAGAAGATTAAAGTAGCATGTTTTATTCTATTTTTCAGCATGTTTAAAAGCCTTAGAGTAGTCATCCTCGCCATGTACTTACAGCAGGGTTAGCAGCCCTAAAGTATCGTTCTATACTTGTTTTTTCAGCATGATTAGAATCATGTCATACTTGATTTTACAGCATGTTTAGAAGCACAAAAATAGCATCCTTTGCCATGTTTTCATCGTATGATTCAAAGGCTTTAAATTGCTTTCTTTGGTTTAGCTTATAGCATGATCAGTAAGCTTTAAGTTACTTGTTTTATTCTATTATATAGCATGGTTAGTTGATTATACACCCATACTTGTTAAGTATATTTAAAGGACTCCCACAATCTTTAATAAAAGATAATAAGGAAGATAAAAGAATAAGAAAGATAAAAAGTAAGTCAAGCAAGAGGCTAGTACCCGACATCCAAGAGCTTGTCGTTAAACAAATCCAGGTGACCATTTCCGAGGTCTTGGCCCTGGTAGACCGAGGTCTGCTCTTTTAGGATTGGTGGCTCGCAACCCCAAGGGAACGCGCATGAGATGGTACTAAGTCTGGGCCCAAAGTAAAGAAAAGTAAAGAAAAGTAAAGAAGTAAAGAAAGAAAGAAAGAAGAAGAAAGTAAAAGATAGAAATTAAAAGATTAATTTCTAACACAAGGATACAAGAAATGAAATAAGTTCCAAGCTTAGAATAAATAAGAATGGTTAGTTTCTTTAATTCTAAGTTTACATAGTTAGTTTCTTGTTATTCTGCTTGATACTGAGTATGATTTGTATCTAGTTCATTTTCTGTATACCATGA
This sequence comes from Zingiber officinale, assembly GCF_018446385.1. Classification (NCBI taxonomy): domain Eukaryota; kingdom Viridiplantae; phylum Streptophyta; class Magnoliopsida; order Zingiberales; family Zingiberaceae; genus Zingiber; species Zingiber officinale. Next base: position 49,981,178 of record NC_056002.1, on the reverse strand, counting down.
GCATATGCAGATAGTTTTAGTATTTCAGTTTCAGTACTTATGCATTTCATTTATGCATTTCGAGTTTTGTGAGATAGATTAGTACTTACTAAGCGTTTTCGCTTATAGATCTTGTTTTCTTTCCTCCTACTGCAGATAAAGGAAAAGCTAAGATATGAAGGGAGGCGACAGGGTGGTGGTGATGATGGATGTGTGTGGTGGCTGAACTATGGAGGGATCCAGAGGGGACTAGCAAGATTTATTCATTTATAGTTTATGTCTAGTTCATTTTCCTTATTTCCATTATGAAACCATGAGTTTATGCTTGAGTTTGAAGTGCATTATAGCTTGTTATGCTTTGTTCTGAGAGTTTTGAGTTTAATTCTTATTGCTAGTTTAGTTTTTGATTAGAATATGATTTATTAATGCGTGGTTGTGAAGAATATTGTGATCCAGCCGCATGTGGCTGTGTATATCTTTTATGTATCGTGGATTTGGTCACCGGTACAGGGGAGACTCTGCCGAATTTTTCGGTGGGAATCCCTCTGAACTGTGATAAAATCTACCTGACTCTAATTATAGAGTCAGTGCCACTAGGAGGGAAGTTATAGTTAGGTAACAATCTCCCTTAGAGAGTAGTGGTAAGAAAGGGGGGTTGTTACACGGAAAGTCTTGGTGGGTCGAGTGCTTCAAGTAAAAGTGCTAGGCGGGGTAACCCTAGGTGGAAAGTCCTGGTGTCGCGAACCAGGTGAAAGACTGGACCAGCCGAGAAGCGGAAGTCCAGCAGAAAGTCCGGAAGTATCGAGCACCGACCAAAAGTCCAGTCGATCTGGAGGATCGTACTGGCATCAGGTAAATCTCCTGAGTGGAGTAGGTGAGGACGCGTTCCCCGTAGAGGGAACAGTATGCGTCGGGTCGACCTAGGATTTCCGGTTGGAAATCCGAAGTCAGATCCGGACAGTCCGGAGACTGTCATAATATTCTATTATCATATCTAATATTATCTCAGTGCTAACTTGGTTTTGTAGGACGTATTTTGTAGTTGTGGACTAACATGTTTTGCAGGGCCAAAATTCAGAGTTTAGCCTCGGATGAACAGTGTCCGAGGCGCCTCCATGGGGCTTGGAGGCGCCTCGGGTGCAAGCCAGCACATGTCTGCGTAGAAGACTTGGAGGCGCCTCAGACGTGGCTGGAGGCGCCTTGGACCAGACGTTGGAGGCGCCTTGGAGCAGCCTGGAAGCGCCTCAAGTAGGATAAAGCGCGACTTGTTCTGCACTTATCACCACGGCAGACTCGGTGCCTGGAGGCGCCTCGGACAGCCTTGGAGGCGCCTCTAGCACACTATAAAAGGGCACTTCGAACAGCAGCTAATACAACTCACTCCAAGCAATCCTTCTGCGACTAGCTGCTAGCGACACGATCCCGAAGTGCTGCGACGACCCCCCGACGACCCGGAGCTCCGAATCTTCAATTATTCATATTGTCATCGGTATAATTTAATTATTTCTTATTGATTATTGTACTTCACTTGTAATTATATTCGAGCTATTAGTTGTTGCCCATGAAAAACGATCAAGGATCGCGGGCCTTTGAGTAGGAGTCGATCAAGGCTCCGAACAAAGTAAATTCCCCTGTGTCTCTGTGTTTGTGTTTCTTTATTCCGCTGCATGTTTTAACTCCGATAGTTTTACGAATCGAACGAAATAGCCGCGAGCGCTATTCACCCCCCCTCTAGCGCTTCTCGATCCAACAATTGGTATCAGAGCGGGGTCGCGTTGATTTGGTGCAACCACCAATCACGCAATTTTTTCGCGGTGTTTTAAATTTTTCGGAGTCAACTGAAATTAGTATTATTACTATATTTCAGTTTTTTTTTCGTTCGTATCGATCTCGCTCGAAGTTGGTGCAACACGAGTTAGTTCTTTTTCAATTCTTTTCTCCTGCACTACTAATCCAAGACTTAGTCTTGGGACATATTTTTTATTTCTTTTTGCATATTCTCTCAATGGCTCAACTCACCACCGTTCATCCCCCCCCTTCTCCGGAGAAGATTTCGGGTACTGGAAGGGACAAATGGAAACCTACCTGAAAATTCAATTCGAAACCTGGATGATAATCAAGACTGGTTTGGATCTGCCAACGGATAAAGATGGCAAGCCTACACCCTGCGAGAACTGGGAGCCATCCCTAATCAAGAAGGTGGAAGCCGACGCCAAAGATACCTGCACCCTCCAGTGTGGTCTTACCAAGGAGGAGCTCAACAGAGTCGGTCCATTTTCAACCGCAAAGGAGCTGTGGGAGAAACTGATAGAACTCCACGAGGGCACCTTCGACACCAAGGTAAGTAAAAGAGATCTTTTACTTAATAAACTATAAAATCTGAAAATGCAGGAAGGTGAGACGGCAAGTTCTCTACACGCAAGAATTCAAGATATCCTCAACTCTCTCCACGGAATAGGGCAAAAGGTAGAGAATCGGGACGTCATAAGGTACGCACTAAATTCGTTTCCGAGGAGCACATTATGGGCATCAATGGTAGATGCCTACAAAGTCTCCAAGGATTTATCTTCAATAAAGTTAGATGAATTATTCAGTGAGTTTGAATTACATGAGCAGGCTAATGCACAGCCAATCGAGAAGGGGGTTGTGTAACGACCCAATTTTCCTTATTTCGAGTTCCAAATATCCATAAAAATATTTGGAAATGCTTTTAAAATATTCTAGAGATTTTTAGAAATTTTTAGAGTATTTTTATGCAATTTTTGGAGTTCATTTGGTATTTTTACCAAGAGGAAGAAGTTTAAAAAAAATAAATAAATAAATGTGTTGAAGCTAGGTCTCGAACCCGAACCCATGACCTCGGGTTAGACACGACCCAACCGAACGCAGCTCGACCAATTGAGCCAGCGAGTTTTTGTTAATTATATATGGAGCAATATGTATATAAGTAGTAGTTAGGAATAAGAATAAATAGGAAAGAAAATAGTGGCAGCCGAGACTCGAATCCGAGAGCCCTGACTTAGACAAAGCGCAGCCAACCAACCGGTCTACGAAAGCTTTGTTAATTATATGGGAGGTGGAATATATTTAAGCTATAGTTAAAGCGTTTTGAATAAAAGGGGAATAAAGGTGCGCAGCTGGGATTCGAACCCATGAGCTGGGCTTTAAGCAAAACCAGCCCAAACCAGCTGAGCTACACGGACATTGTCAACCTAGTATGGAGAGAATTGGTATTAAAGTGTAGTTGTGATTAAACCCGAATATATTAAAGGGAATTAGGTTTTGATTTTTCCAAAAAACCAAACATTTTCTCCCAAATCTCCTCTCCTCTCACGCGCGGCGCGGCGATTTGCTCCTGCTCGGGCGACGGCGAAGTCTTCCTTCCGTGAAGCTTCCTCCCGGCTAGTTTTTATCCGCGGGTGGTTGTCTCGACAGAGGAGAACTTGGGAGCACGAAGGGATCGTCGGGAAAAGTAGCTACCCGAACCCTAGAAGCTTCCTTTTCTTCTTTCCGGTTGTAAGTGCAAGAAACCCTAGGTAAGTACTACTCACCTGCGGTAGGAGTTGCTCCGAGCTTCGATTTGATTTCTTTGCTTTTGGATTTTGCTGTGTCGAGTGGAATCATATGCTAGGGTTTTCTTTTATGCTATGTTTATCTAGCCGAATTGTTAAGGTTAAGTTTGTTATGCCGAATTTATTGTGCTAGGGATATAGTTTCTCTTGTTTGGATCATGTGTGCAGAAATTTAGGGATTAAGGAAAACTTCCGAGATTTGTTTCCTTCCTATTATCTCTGCCGTAGCATTCTATAGCATGCTTAGAGAGTTCTATATGAGGTTCGCTTATTTCTTTTTAATGTGGCAGTAGCATGCTTTAGGAATTGATTGCTTGAAGTTTAAGAGTAATTCCCAAGAATTGTTTCCTCTGCCTTATTTCTGTTGAAGCATGTTTAAGGAATCCAGATTTTCTGTTCAATGGGTTTTTTTTATGCATGCATGAACCCTAGAAGTTTCTAAGAGTTTGTTAGGAGTTTCCTTAAATCGTTAGGGAAATTTATGGATTGATTCTTTTGTTATAGCTAGAATCGTTCCTTCTCGTTATTGCTGGAGTTGCTTCTTCTTGAATCGGTTCTGTTCCTTACCGTTAGTGTTATGCAAGTGAATGAACATTGATCCTTCTTCTTGATCTGAACCCTAGTTTTTAGTTGGGGATTAGTTCCTTCTTATTTAGCTTCAGTTTTAGTTAGCTTTTAGTGCTACTCTAACATGTGTTCCAGATCCCTTGATTAGCATTTCAGTTTTCTGCCTTTAGTTGTTTACAGTTTCATATTTAGCCTTGTCGTCGATTTAGTAGCATGAGCAGCCCTGCCTTTTAGCATATAAGTATCTATTTCCTGCTATTCTTACAAGCATGGACAGCATATTAAAGAAGCCTGAAGTTGTATTCTTTTGCTTTAGTTATGGCATGTTTAGAAAGTTTGAAGTAACATTCTGTTGCCTATTTTATAGCACGTTAAAGAAGCCTGAAGTTGCATTCTTTTGCTTTATTTATAGCATGTTTAGGAAGTTTAAAGTAGCATTCAGTTGTCTATTTCACAGCATGTTTAGGAAATCTAAATAAGCTCTCTTTCGGTTTATTTTACAGCATGTTTAGAAAGTCCAAGTTAGTTTTCTTTTGCTCTATCTTACATCATGTTTAGTAAGTCCAAGTTGGTTTATTTTGCCCTACTTTACATCATGTTTAGAAAGTCCAAATTAGTTTCTTTTGCTCCATTTTGTAGCATGATTAGCAAGATCAAATTAGTTTTCTTTTTGCTCTACTTTGTAGCATGATTAGTGAGGTTAGATTAGTTTCCTTTTTGCTTTTATCACAACATGTTTTAAAAGTTCAAACTAGCTCTCTTTTGCTCTATTCTAGAGCATGATTAATAAGTTCAGATGTGCTTTCTTTTCCTTTGTTTTACAGCATGTTTAGAAAGTTTAGATTTGCTTTTCTGTTGCTTTGTTTTATAACATGCTTAGAGAGAGTCTAGATTTGTTTCCCTTGTATTGTTTTTATATAGCATGCTTAGTTAATTGTAATCCTACACTTGTTAGGTATATCTAAAGGATTCCAATAAACTCTAATAAAGGATTATGAGGAAACTGAGTAAAAAGAAAAAAAGACCAAGGTCTAGTTAAAAAGAGATAACAAGTAAATTAAAGTAAGAGGCTAGTACCCGACTTCCAAGGTTGTCGTTAAACAAATTCAGGTGACCAATTCCGAGGTCTTGGCCCTGGTAAGACCGAGGTCTTTATCCTCATAGGGCTGGAGGCTCGCTACCCCAGTCACTATTAGAGAGCGCGCAAAACAAAGATGGTACTAAGCCTGGGCCCAAAGAAGAAAGAAAAGAAGAAAGAAGAAGAAAGAAAAGAAAAAAAAAGAAGAAAGTGAAAGAGAAATTAAAAGATTAATTTCTGGTATAAAGATATAAGAAAATGAAACAAGTTTATGCTTAGAATCAATAAAAGTTTAGTTCTTTAATTCTAAGCTTATAGTAGTTGTTTCATTACTTTCCTGTCAGTTAGTGAGCATGTTTAGTATTCAGTTTTATTTCTGTATACCATGAATACATGCAGTTTTGCTTTAGCATTTCAGTTTCAGTATTATTGCATTACTTTTATGCACTTCGAGTTTTTGTGAGATAGATTAGTACTTACTAAGCGTTTCGCTTATAGATCTATTTTCTTTCCTCCTACTGCAGATAAAGGAAAAGCTAAGATATGAAGGGAGACGACAGGATGGTGGTGGTGATGAAGGTGTGTGGTGACTGGATTGTGGAGAGATCCAGAAGTAGCTGGCAAAATTGTCGAGACTTTCTTTTAGTTCTCTGTTAATGTTATATTAAATTTGGGATTGTAGTTGAGTTTATTTCCGCATGTCTAGCTAGTCTCTTTCATTATTTGTGGAGTACGGTAGTCATTGCTATTGCTAGAGTAGTTTCTTTGTTTTTATTATGATTTTTATTACTGCGTGGTTGTGGAAAAATATGTTCCAGCCGTCTGTGGCTGCGTATACTATGTTTGTATTATAGATTTGGTCACCGGTACAGGGGAGACTCTGCCGAAATTTTTCGGTAGGGTTTCCATGTGATATTTAATCATACCGGTTAACTAGAGTTAGTAGTTAAGTAACGGTCATCCTTAGAGAGTAGTAGTAGTAAGAAGGGTGGGTTGTTACAGGTTGCTTTGGTTGCAGGTACCAGCGCGAACCGAGATCACGACGAAGAACTGAACCAGAGTCAGAAGAAGAACCCGACTCAGATGATGAAGATGAAGAACTAACAACGGAGCTCATGAACCTTGTGAAGAGACTCTACAAGAAGAAGAAAGGCTTCAACAAGAAGGACCTAAAGAAGGCAGTCCAATCCAAGGAGGCCCAACCAAGTTCTAAGGTAAAGTTCGAAGTGATCTACTACGAGTGCAACCAGAAGGGGCACATCAAGGCCAATTGCCCTAATCAAAAGGATGCAAAGAAGCAAAGAAGGAAGAAGGCCTTAAAAGCGACATGGGACGAATCTTCCTCAGAAGACGACGACGACGAACTCGATCAGACGAGTTTACTTGCGCTGATGGCCCAGGACCAGATCGACGAATCCGAGAGTAAGATCGAGTCAGAGGCCGAGTCCGAGCGAAGCCACAGATCTGTATCCATTTTCGAAGAGCCCGATCCCTCTGTAAGTATCCCTCGACTCAATAACTTAGTCAATTATTTATTACGCAAATTAGCTAAGTCGAATCTTAGAATTAAGTCACTTCTAAAGGAAGTAGCTGTCCTTAAAGAAGTGACTGACTCCAAATCTTTGACTAAATCAATTCAGACTGGAAACTCAATTCAAGTTCAAAAACTTGAAGAAGAGAACTCCAGTCTGAAAACTCAAGTCAAGGATTTGGAGAAAACACTAGAACGGTTTTCTTTAGGTTCCAAGAATCTTGACCTAATTCTTGGGACACAAAGAGCCGTTTACAATAGAACTGGTCTAGGATTTAAACTAAAAAGAAAGTATAAATCCTACTTATCGCTTGTAGAAAGAACAAATAGAAAAACAGTCCAAGCATGGGTCCCCAAGTCCAAATTGATCAATCAAGTTGGACTTGGTCAATATTGGATCCCGAATGATCAAATACAGTACCTCGATAGACCATATCGAGGTTATGATCCAGGGGGAGGAAAAAGAAAAACGATCTTAATAAAACGAAATTAAAAATTCGAAATTGTATTCAAAATTAAATTAAAATTCAAAATTAAATTAAAAATTAAATTAAAATTCAAAATTAAATTAAAAATTTAAAATTAAATTTAAAATTAAATTAAAATTCAAAATTAAATTAAAAATTCGAAATTAAATTAAAAATTAAATTAAAATTCAAAATTCAATTAAAAATTCAGAATTATATTAAACTCAAAATTCAAAATTAATTCAAAATTCAACTTAAATCAAATAAAAATTAGAAGGAGGATCCAGAATAGCTGGCACCCCCAACTAAAACTACCCGACTGGGTAACCGAACTTAATCTACCCGAAATGGGTAAACAAGAGTAGACTACCCGGCAGGGTAATTAAGGTTAGAAAAAATGGGCTAGGTTTAACTTGACCCACGGTACTGGTGAAGTTTTTTGATGATAGTATGTTAGGGAAGCTTGGGCATCGCATGTCTAGGAAGATATGGCTTCGACCTGGTGCATTTGGTCAAGTGGAACTGACCGAAGCTACCCTTAAATGGATCCTAACTAGTTAGACCAAGGTTTAGTATTAAGTTCAATGGGTAGGACTATTTGGAAAACCTCGAAGACATGGTTACTTTAATGAGTTCCTTGTGACTCACCATAGCCCAGAAGTTTATCCAAAGAATGCTTACTTGTTGAACCCAAAGCTTAACCTGAATCTAACACAAAGTTAAACCAAACACTTAAATTGAACCTCAATTCATCTCACAAAAATTATAGGATTCCCTGATTGGAAATTTAGATCGGGTGAGATGACTAAGTAATTAAAATCAAACTGATAATTAATTCAAATTCAAATTACTTTCAAAATTACTGTTAAAAAATAAAAATCTTTTAAAAAAAAACTTAATTTCAAAATTACTTTTCTTTTAAAACTTAATTTCAAAATTATTTTAAACTTAATTTCAAAATCAAATTTAAAAATCTTTTTAAAAACTTTATTTCAAAATCCTTTTAAAACTTAATTTCAAAATCATTTAAAAAAAACTTAATTTAAAAATCACTTTTAAAAATCTTTTAAAACTTAATTTCAAAATCATTTTAAATGTTTTAAAAACTTAATTTCAAAATCATTTCAAAATTATTTTAAAACTTAATTTCAAAATCATTTTAAATCTTTTAAAAAACTTAATTTCAAAATTATTTTAAACTTAATTTCAAAATCATTTTTAAATCTTTTTAAAATTTAATTTCAAAATCTTTTTAAAACTTAATTTCAAAATCTTTTTTTAAAAAATAAAAATCTTTTAAAAACTTAATTTCAAAATTACTTTCAAAATTATTTTAAAAATCTTTTAAAAACTTAATTTCAAAATTACTTTCCAAATTATTTTAAAAATCTTTTAAAAAAAAACTTAATTTCAAAATTCCCTTAAAATCTTTTCAAAATATTTTAAAATTATTTTAAAATTCTTTTAAAATTAAATTTCAAAACTCCTTTAAAAATATTTCAAAATCAATTTCAAAATCTTTTAAAATCTTTTAAAAATCACTTTCAAAATTATTTAAAAAATATTTTAAAAACTTAATTTCAAAATTATTTTAAAAATATTTTAAAAAATTAACTTAAAATTGTGTTTCAAAATCGACTTAAAGTTCTTTTCAAAATTAATTAAATTAAAATTACTTTCAAAATTAAATTTAAATTAACTTAAAATTCTTTTTAAACTTAATTAACTTAAAATTATTTTCACGATGAATTAATCTAAAGAACTTTTATTCAACCATCTCACAATCACCCATAGGATTAACTGATTGTCAACTTAGATTGGGTGAGGTGGAAAACTAGGGAGCCTTCTTCAATTGAGCTATCTATCAATCCATTAAAAAGAAATCAATTCAACTACTTTATGTGTAGGAATTGGATCAATGGATATTGGATGCTCCAGATGTAACGACCACCCTTTTTACTACTACTACACTCTAAGGATGACCGTTACTTAACTACTAACTCTACTTAACCGGTATGATTAAAAATCACATGGAAACCCTACCGAAAAAATTACGGCAGAGTCTCCCTTGTACCGGTGACCATAAACCAAGATACAAGCATAGTATACATCAGCCACAGGCGGCTGGAACATTTATCAAACACCCACGCAATTAAATAAGTATCAAATACACAAATATCTACTTACTAAACTGAACTCATCCTACATGCAATCTAAATAGAATAATCTCAAATGACATGAACTTAAAATACAACTCAAATGTTTACAATAACTAAAATATGGAAACTAAAATTAAAACTTCTTTCCTAGTCCCAAGGCTTCCATAGTCCTGGCATCACACATCCATCCGTACCTCCTTGTCGCCTTCCTTTCTATATCTTTTCCTTTCCTGTATCTGCAGTAAGAGGAAATGCAATCTATAAGCAAAATGCTTAGTAAGCACTATCTAACTCATAAAAACTTGATATGCATGTGAATATACTGAAAACTAAAACTGAATGCTCAAAAGGAAAACTACTCATGCTCATCTACTAGTAAATAAACAAACATACTGAAGTGCTAAACATGTAAAGCTACTCATGCTCTTCTAATAGCAAAGAACAGTAAGCTAATCTAAATACCATGCTAGCATAAAAGGAATCTAAACTTGCTGATTTTAAAATAAAGTGAAACTTAATTCATTTGTTCTAAACTTATTCTTTTATACTTTATACTTATGTAAAACTTGCTTTACTTGTTCAAAAGCTTATACTTATAATACTTCAAAATAGTAATCAACTTCTTTTGGGCCCAGCAACTGTGCTTTTACTTTTGTAACGACCCGACCCATTTGACGGCCCATTTGGCGGCCCATTTGGCGACCCTCGGGTCGTCGACCGTCGATCGTCGGTCGTGCCGTTACTACTAGGTTATCTAAACCTAGGGGCGACTATGGGAGCACAACCCAAGGACAACTGAGAGTCCAGCACAGTGCCACTGATAAAAGTAAAATACTTGTTATCTTTTAATACTTCTATATAATGCCTCGGCATTTTCTTTAGCACCTTGTGTGCCAAAATCCCTAATCTTGACTTTGGGATCTACTTAAGGCCTTGGCATTTTTCTTTCTTTTCTTTATCCTTCTTATACTTGTTAATACTTCTAAAAGAATGCTTCTTCAAAAAGAAACTGAAATGTTTAAGCCAATTCTAACTTTGAAATGCTTAAATCAAAAATCTGCTTACTATACTTATAACACTCTGCATTTTTAAACTTAATAAAATATGCATACCTACTTAATCAAAAATCTGGAATTCATAATAAGCTGCTCATGCTTATAGAATAACAAAGAAACTAAGTTTACAATGGTATTAAACAGACCTGATCATGTTATTAAATAGCAAGGAAAACTAACATTATGTACTTAGATTAAGGGTTGTAGGTACCACCTCATAACACCCAAAAGAACTGAACTGGTAGAAACTTTAACTTCTATAAAACTTGCTTTTAGAGGTTCAATAATAATAGCTTTATAAAATCTATGTAAGACCTGCGAAAACTTATACCTTTAAAGAGCATTATAGATTTTCAAGTATGTTACAACATGATCTACCGCAAAAGAACTAGATTCTAAAAGAGAACTAAAATTCTGCGCTGCTAAAAGAGATAAACTGCAAATCAATTCCTCATGCTCAACTCTATACACATGCATATCAATTCCTTAAGTATGCTACTGCCAGATTAAAAAGGAGAAAGCAAATCTCTTATATCCCTAGCAACAATTCTTCAAGCATGCTACTGCCGAACTAAAAAACAAAGAACGCATGCTACTCTTAAACCTTTAGCTATTCCCATGTTGTACAAAAAAATCCGAAAGCTATTCCCATGCTGTACAATAAAATCCGAAAGCTATTCCCATGTTGTACAATTAAATTCTGATTGTTGTGTGCCCCGGCAATAATGAAAAAAACAGAAAAATGTCTCTGCTTCAGCTCATAACAGCAGGAATACTACAGCATGTTAAAGAACAAGTGTAACAATAATCTAAACAGCATGTTTACATTTTAAACCAAAGGTCTAGTAAGCTACTGAAATCTACTAGAATTCTAAAAAAACAACAACTTCACAGCATTTACCTACAACAACTCATAAGCCTACAACAACTCATAAGGTGTAACAAAACTAACCTTGTTTTACCTACAACAACTCATAAGCCTCTAAAGCTCTAATAGCCACAAAACCATTTTACTGCATCCTCATCTAGAGGTTTTTTTCTATACATGGCAGCACACTTCGAAAAACCCTATTCCTTACAGCATACTTTGAAATAAAATTCAAGGAGGAAACAAGAATCCAAATCCTCAAATCACGACAGCAAGCTTCACAAGAACAAACTCCACAGCGTGCTTCAAAAAAAATCAAGAGGAACACGGAAGCATCAAATCGGATTCGGAACTACCCTTACCACAGGTGAGAAGCAACTTACCTATCCTTGGACTCAAAACCGGGAAGAGGAGCTGCTACGGTTAGGAGAAAACTCAAGTTCTCCGGCTCTTCTTCGTGCTCACGGGTCCTCCTCGACGAAGAATCACGACGGTGAAGGAACCTTCGGAGAACGCCTTCACCGACCGTCGGAAACGAAGCTAGGGCTTCATTTTCTTCACTCGACAGAATCGGCGCCGTCGCAGAAGGGAAGAGGAGAAAAGGAGAGAAAGGTTCGGGGAAAAAGAAAACTTAAGTTCTCTCCTCTTATAACTAGGGTTTCAATCATAACATATATATATATCTCGCACCCTACCTTTTCACGAAATACTCGCGGAAGAGTTGGTTGGCTACAGTTTTGACCAAGTCAAGGGTCGTGGTTTCGAATCCTCAACCGAACGTTTTATTCCCCTTTTATTTAAAATGCTCCTAGCTACTGCTTATATATAATTCGCTCAATATTTGATTAACAAAACACTCACAGACCAGTTGGTTGGCTAAGTCCGGATTCGGGTCCGGGGTCTTGGGTTCAAAACCCGGCTTCAACAAATTTTTATTTTTTTTAAACATCCTCCTCTTGGTAAAAATACCAAACGACCTCCAAAAATTACATAAAAATACTCTAAAATTTTCTAAAAATCTCTAGAATTTTTCTATAGTATTTTTAAATATTTTAAAGCACTTTTAGGACTCCTAATGAGGAAAACTGGGTCGTTACACCAGACATATGACTAGAGATAGATTGAAGTTTACTAAACTCAAACTAAAGAACCTAGGATCAATTGCATTCGGCAACAACGGTAAACTTAAGGTAATCGAAAAAAGTAATATCAAACTTAGTTCTGATTTTATTATTCGAAAAGTTCTACTAGTTGAAAATTTCAATTTTAATCTTCTAAGTATAAGTCAATTGTGTGATAGTGGATACTTAGTTACCTTTGACAAATCTAGGTGTGTAGTTAAAAATATTGAAAACCCTGAAATCACTCTTAAGGGGCTTAGGAAAAATAACATCTACACAATTGACCTACCCACATCCTCTACAAAGTGTTTTCTAACACAACAAGAGGAAACTGATCTGTGGCACAGAAGATTGGGCCATACTCACACTAGACTCATTTCAAAAATGAGTCAAAATGGTCTAGTTAGAGGTTTACCCAAACTAAAATTTATTGAAAACTCAATCTGTAATGTTTGTTAACAAGGAAAACAAACCAAGTCAACCCACAAGTCAACTAATCTAGATAGAGCCAACTCCTTACTTGAGCTCCTACATCTAGACCTATTTGATTCACATGGAGCCAAGTCACTAAGCAAGAACCAGTATTGCTTAGTTATAATTGATGACTATTCTAAGTTCACTTGGGTAAAATTTATAAAAACGAAAGATGAAACCTTTGAAGTATTTAGTAATTTTTGCAATTTAATAGAAAATGAAAAAGATACTAAAATTAAAAGAATAAGAAGTGATCACGCGGGGGGGGGGGGGATTTGAAAATCATAGGTTTACCCAATTCTGTAGAATCAATGGGTATAAACATGAATATTCTTGCCCTCGGCCCCCCCCCCCCCCCCCCAACAAAATAGCCTAGTAGAACGTAAAAACCGAACCCTACAAGAAGCCACTAGGACTATGTTAAATGAATATAATTTAAATCATCAATTTTGGGCCGAAGCAATAAATACTGCAAACTATATCCAAAACCGAATTCTAATTAACAAACTTCACAATAAAACATCTTATGAAATATATTATAATAAAATTCCTAACTTAAACTATTTAAAAGTTTTCGGGTGTAAAGTTCACATTTTAAACACTAAAGATTACTTAGAAAAATTTACACCCAAATCAAACCAAGGAATCTTTTTAGGGTACTCTACAACAAGTAGGGCATATGGAGTCTATAATCAAAATACCCTAAAAGTTGAAGAAACAACTAATGTAATATTTGATGAAGAAAATAATCTACCAAATATAGATGAAAATATTAACATTAATCCAAAAACTGATGAAGATGATGAAATTCATCCCAACACTAATAAACCAGAGGAACCGATTTCTGACCCAAATATAAGACCAACTAGAGCAAATACCTCTCACCCACCTGACCAAATTTTGGGTGATCCAAACCTAGAAGTCAGAACCAGATCCTCATATAGGAACCTAAGTGAAATTGCCCTTATTTCAAAGATTGAGCCTAAGACTATAGAAGAGGCCCTACCCGACCCAGACTGGATCATTGCTATGCAGGAAGAGCTAGCACAATTCGAAAGAAACCAAGTCTGGGAACTTGTACCTAAACCCATAGATAAGTCCATAATTGACACCAAATGGGTATTTAGGAACTAATTGGATGATCAGGGTGAAATAGTTAGAAACAAGGCCAGACTAGTAGCCAAAGGATTCAGTCAGGTTGAAGGTTTAGATTATGACGAAACCTATGCACCAGTAGCTAGACTCGAATCCATTAGGATGCTGCTAGCATATGCAGCACATAAAGGGTTTAAGTTGTACCAAATGGATGTAAAATCCACGTTCCTAAATGGGTTCATTAAAGAAGAGGTCTATGTAAACCAATCCCCAGGATTTGAGGACTTAGACTACCCTAATCATGTATTTAAATTGAAAAAAGCCTTATATGGACTTAAACAAGCTCCTAGAGCATGGTATGAACGATTATCCAATTACTTAACATCCAAAGGTTTTAACCAAGGTCACATAGATCCAACCCTATTTGTAAAAACTATAGAAAAAGACATCTTCATAGCCCAAATCTATGTTGATGATATAATTTTCGGCTCAACTAATTCCAAATTTCTAAAAGAATTCATTAAATTAATGGAAAATGAGTTTGAAATGAGTATGGTTGGAGAACTAAATTTCTTCTTAGGTTTACAAATTAAACAAACAAAAGATGGAATCTACATTTACCAAACTAAATATGCTAAAGAACTAATTAAAAAATTTGGCATGGAACATTCTAAAATCATAAATACCCCAATGGCCACTAACATCAACATTGACTCGGACCTAGAAGGAAAATCAGTAGACCCAAAGTACTATAGAAGTATAATAGGAAGCCTACTCTACCTAACTGCAAGTCAACCAGATATAATTTTTGCAGTCGGTATGTGCGCAAGATACTAGTCTTGTGCAAAAGAATCACATTTAACATATGTTAAAAGAATACTTAGATATATAAAAGGCACCCTCAATATAGGACTTTGGTACCCTAGAACTAGCACCTTTGACCTGTTTGGCTATTCTAACTCAGACTATGCCGGGTATAAATTAGACAGAAAAAGTACAAGTGGTAGTTGCTAAATCCTAGGTCAGTGCCTAGTAAGTTGGTCAAGCAGAAAGTAACATTGTGTTGCTCTGTCAACCACTGAAGCTGAATACATAGCCCTAGGAGAGTGTGCCTCTCAACTTTTGTGGATGATGCATACCTTAAAAGACTATGAATTAGAATACAAAAATACAAAAATCTTAATTGACAATATAAGCTCAATTAATCTAACTAAAAATCTAATTCACCACTCTAGGACTAAACATATAGAGGTAAAACACCACTTTGTAAGGGATCACGTAGCTAAAGGTGAACTTGCACTCAATTATGTTGAGTCCAAATCAAACCTA